>NC_141762.1:38886136-39202698 GCF_982258835.1 Parasteatoda tepidariorum | reverse complement strand
AATACCTAATAGAGTGTCACGAAATGAGACGAGGCTCACCTGCAACTTATCTATGACTTCATTAACCCCATAATAATAATTGTTTTCTATTCCAAAGGAAGATTCTCGTTCTTTTTACTGGTCCATAAGGCTGACTGTGAAAAATTCCATATTGAGTACCGGCAAAAAGTAACATTACAATGGGTGCAACATCCATAAAATTAATTTTACTGCAAAATCTATTTTTACCATAAAACTTTATAGAAATATTTATTTAACAACAGTGATTTTACAATGACTATTAAAGTAAAAATTACGGTTTATCATATTTCTTGTTCTGTAGAATTTTACGGGAAAAAGTACCGGCAACCTGGGTGCCAGTACATTTTCTGGTAAATTTGATCTGAAATTTTTTACAGTGTAGGTTATCAGCTGTTGCTCTGAAAAGTAAAGATCATTCAAAAATAAATAGCGAAAATGAAATACTAGCAACTATATCAAGCTTCATTCAGCTCATCCATCACAAGTTAAATGCAAGCTCATCCATCACACAGAGCAAATTTACAATACCTTCAATTATACGGAATAATTTCTTTTCTCAAATTTCATTTATAATATTAATGCTTATTTATTATTAATAATAACTTCTTATTATTTATTATTAAAGTCGTTAAGTGGATTTTAACCATGATTTATTTTAATTATGTTTACCTTTTTATGTCCTTAGATTTTGTTTCATACTTTTACACAGATGAAATATACATTATGTGTGTGAAATAAGTATCATAGCCCAGACATACATCATACAACTAGGATGTTTTGAAACAATTTTAAATGCCATGGTGCCAAAACTTAGAAAAGTAAGTTTGGGAAGAATTGAGGCATGAGCGGGCCCCTTTTTAAAACATTGTATGCAATACAGGTTTTGAGTAAAAACATTGCTCGTATATATATATATATATATATATATATATATATATATATATATATATATATATATATATATATATATATATATATATATATATATATATATATATATATATATATATATATATATATATATATATATATATATATATATATATATATATATATATATATATATATATATATATATATATATATATATATATATATATATATATATATATATATATGTAACATAAAAAGCTTTAATTAATCTTTTTATGTCAGTTTCTCTGCTATAAAACTTCTTCCTAATTAATTATTCTATTTGAAATACTTTCTCACACTTTTAAAAGCCACATCCTGTTCTTAAATCTATTTTTGGCTCAAGTATGCATTTAATTAAGAGCAGGACATTTTTCCCTTTGCTCTTGTGTGGGAAACGTTCGATCTATCTCATAAACCAATAGCAACTACTAAGATTTCCCTCTTTCCCTAAATTAAGACATTTTACGGATTTTACTTTGCAAGATTTTCCCTAACATATAACCAAGGAGCGCAACTTTTCGTGTGGACTTTCACTTACTCTCATGACTGCTCTTGTCTAATAATTAATAAATAAATTTTGTACCCTCCTTCCCGACCTATGACCTGTTTTAATCCTTCCACTCGGCAACGACGTTATAAGTCGCCAGGATTGAACGGTCGGGAAGGGGTACAGTACATTAAAGATATTTAATATCTCATTTGAAATTAAATAAATCAACCTCGGAAGAGGGTACCTCAAAAATATGGAATAACTTCAAATCATTTTTTCAAATGGACATTTGGTAAATAAGCAGTCAAATTCTTCTTCAACTTATGGCAATAATTCATTCATCCTGTATCTTCATCAAAAAAAAAAATAATCTCTTCAATCATCAAACGTTTAGTTTATTATAAATTATACCTACGCACAGTGGAACTAAACGATCATCCGTTTTCCATGTCTATGCTGCATATTTTGTCTACGTTCCTGAGAATACTAGAAAGCTGAGCTTCAATTCCTTCCTTTGACTAAAAAGAAAAACTGCATCGAATTCCTGTTAATTAAATTGTTTTATTGAAACTATCCCTTTGAGAAAGCGTTGATTTTGCCACTCTTAAGTGCTGAGCTGGATCTTATCGTCGATGAATAATTATTCTCACACCCACGATGGTCTACTTAAATATTCGACATTCAAAAGAAAAATAAGCTTCAATTTCTCCGTCACTATTGGTGTTAATTTACGATTCATCTTAACGAAGAAACAAATTTTTTCCCTAGCAGCTCACGTCTTTGGTTTTGGAATTGTGTTTACGGAATTTCAACGCATTCCCATCTCTGTTGTGGTTTTCAAAATATCTCGGACTAATTCGAACTTTTTCAGGTATCCTTTGAGTTAAAGTTTTTTACATTCTCATAAAACAATTTCTTAATTGACTATGATTTTAATTTTTTCCCAGATTTGATGTTTCAAAGTGAAACTACTTTTTATATATTGATAATATTTACTGTTGAAATTTTTATTTCTTTAAATTTTTATTTTCAGTTAATTGATTTATTTGATTGAAAAGTGTTTCGAGAAATTATTTTCATATTGTTTTATGTGTTACAGCTTCTATGCTTTTTGGTTAGTTTAATTTATATTTTTGTTTTACTATAGTGATTAGGGTTTAAATGAAAATGCCATTTAAATTTTTTTTTCTCTTCGTAATGCAACTGCAGTAATTATTGAAATTTAATTTAGATATGTGAGTGCAATTACGGTGTGGCAAAATTTAAATCAAGAAATGTTAGAACTCATACAATTAGGTTGGAAAAATGAATAAAATACTTGTTGTTAGAATTTGAATTCAAATGTGAAACCAGACATTAATGCTTTAGTTCAACATTGGTAATTAGTTCATAGCTCAGTTCTAGCTCAGGTATGTCCATAAATAAACAAAGTCTCTTATTGCTGAGTGACAATTCCAGCATAAAGATAGGAAAATGATTAAACAAAAATTGAAAAGTATTAGTAACCAAATACACTTCAAAAACACGTTTAAAATAGAAATGAAAATATTTGAATTTTCTAACAATTGTGACAAATTAAATAATCAATTAAGATCTCTGCACGAAAAATTACTTTAAAAAAATATCCGAGCTAAAATTTTTGAAAAAAATAAATATATTATGTCCAAAAAGAAAGAAAGAAAGGTGGAAATGAAAAAAAAAAAATAAAATAAATAAGAGGAAATTTGCAAATAAACCAAACTTGCACTTCAGATTAAAAATAAGGAAAATAGCTAGATAAGTCAAAAATTAAAAACTGATTTACCTTAATACCATATTAAATTTGAAAGCTTGTTTTGGATTTATTAGCGATAAATTGTGTTAAGCGGGTTGTAATGTAAAATCTGAGAAGACTGATCATCTTTTCTGATTATAAAAGCAATTTGTCTTTACATTTTTCCTGAAATCCGGGTTAATAATTGCAATAAAAATACCAAGAAAGAAAATAAAAGTACAAATAAATAAATATAAAGAAAGTAGAAAGAAAAGAAAGTAGATGGAAGAATAAGAGAGAAAAAGAAAAGAAAAAAGGGTACAGAAGGTAAATTTTTGGACATAAAAAAAAAAAAAAAAAAAAAAAAATTCAAATAGCAGAATTGAAAATGATCTTGTGTTTTCTAATATTCTTGAGACTAAATATGATAATGGTGCGTAACATTGTCAAAATTATGTTGACAGAATTGTGCAAATCCAAGAAAATTAATTAATTCCTAACTTCAGGTGATTTTGAAAAAAAAAAAAATTTCCAAATATTTTGCTATTAAAGTGACAAAAAATGAAAGGTAAATAAAGTGAAATAAAGACAATATTGAAATCTTGGACTTCAGAATAACAACTACTGTGTCATTTTTGTTTTCAAACAAGGTAAGCAAAACTCAAATCTAATTTCAGATTGAAATTTTTCCTGTAAAACTGTTTTTTGCATTTTGTGTTTTACATTTTAACTTGCACATTTTTTAAAATGTTTATAAATTTTTTTATCATGATTGAAGAGTTAACTTAAATAGTGTTTTTATGAAGAATGCTTCTTATAGTGAAAAAGCTGTGTTGTGATTTTAAACAAAAGACTTTTGAGACTGAAAAAACTGTTAAGTCAAAAAAACTGTTGAAAATGAAAATTTTAAATTTGCTGATGATGCTACTACAGATTTTTAATTGTGTTAAAATTTTTACAATGAGAACATATGTAAATGTTTTATAATTTATATTACTTTTATATATTGTCAACATTACAAATTTGGTCATTTTAAATGTGCTTCTACCATAGGGAAGATTTTGCAAATAGATAATTTCAAAATTTTTGGTTTGTAACTAAGCATTTTTGGCGAGGGGGGATGTAACATAAAAAGCTTTAATTAATCTTTTTATGTCAGTTTCTCTGCTATAAAACTTCTTCCTAATTAATTATTCTATTTGAAATACTTTCTCACACTTTTAAAAGCCACATCCTGTTCTTAAATCTATTTTTGGCTCAAGTATGCATTTAATTAAGAGCAGGACATTTTTCCCTTTGCTCTTGTGTGGGAAACGTTCGATCTATCTCATAAACCAATAGCAACTACTAAGATTTCCCTCTTTCCCTAAATTAAGACATTTTACGGATTTTACTTTGCAAGATTTTCCCTAACATATAACCAAGGAGCGCAACTTTTCGTGTGGACTTTCACTTACTCTCATGACTGCTCTTGTCTAATAATTAATAAATAAATTTTGTACCCTCCTTCCCGACCTATGACCTGTTTTAATCCTTCCACTCGGCAACGACGTTATATATATATATATATATATATATATATATATATATATATATATATATATATATATATATATATATATATATATATATATATATATATATATATATATATATATATATATATATATATATATATATATATATATATATATATATATATTGTTACATTCCTCCCTCCTCTATGTAATCCTTCAATTAAACGAGCATCATTCCTAAGTTATGTTAACTATTCTTATAATTTAAACTTTAAAGAATATTATATCTAAATTAGGTTAACTAATCTTATTGTTTCAAATATAAAGAGCGTTAAACCGAAGTTAGGACTACTAATCTTACTTTTCAATTATATTATTTGCATTGAATGAAATGTTAAAGGAAAAATAATAAAGAAGAATGTGAGGTGACATTATAATATGGAAAAGGAGTAAAGAAACGGAAGAAGAAAAGGAAAACAATTGCATAATATGTTACTTTCAATGCATATGAATAAGCCGGCAAATATTGTTGGTGGGAGGGAGGACGTGACGGTGAAGAGCGGAACATGTAGCAATTTGCTCATCCACCGTAACCGTGGCCAGCAGGTGTAGCTACGACCGGTGACCACGACCATGAACGGCACGTGAGCACTCTCCCCTTTTCCCACTTCTCCGGAGTCCATGAAAAATGCAATCCCGTTTTTGAAGTTGGTGAACGCCTAAAACGACTAGCGAGTCGAGACTCAAGGGATTTAGCAGATGGCCATTAGCCGCAATAATGGCCCTAGACGAATGGCCGTATAAGCGGCTGGAAATCCCCCGTAAAACGACCCTCATGTTCATTCCGTGAAATGCGATCGTTTTGTTTTGCCTCGCAAACGTAGAATAAGGTCTCGAATGCAGTGTATGTCAACTTAGATGTAGGATACTTAAAAGAAAAATAAATAAATAAATCTATAAAAATAAAATAAAACAGTTCATTCCGATAAAGAAAATGTATGACTTTATTTTTCGGCAAGTAAACTTTTATTAATTTTACAACCTCCATTATCATTGTTTTTTTTATTATTTTCATTTTTTTTTATTTGCATAGTGACTTATTAAAAAATCCATTAAAAAAATCTATGTTTGTCAAGCTCAGAAAGTCTAAAAGAGCATTGTGTAGTCTTTTTTACATTTAAGGAATGGCTTTTTTCTTCTTTGTTCTTTTAAACTGTTAAGTCTGATTTAAAAGCCAGTTAAAAACAACTTGTAAATATAGCAAAGCAATTATTATAATATGAAAGGAAATTTTTCAAAAAAAATATATGAATTTGAAAAAATTCTGTGCCGAAGTGGAAAAAAATGCATAAACAAATGATAAAAACCATAAAATAAATGCTTAAAAAACTAATTAAAATCTTGACAGAGCAAGGTCAATCATGCGTAGTCGCAAAAATATTTAAAAGTATACGCTGCTCACAAATTTATGAAGTAAATTCAATTACGTTTACAAAAAAGAAGAAGAAAACAATGAATGAAAGAAAAAAAACAGTCTATTCTCAATCGTAATGCATGTATATTAATGTGTTTTAAACAAAATATAAGATTTATGCCCAATATTTTCAACTTAAACAAAACAAAATTTATCCATAGATAAATAATACGGCATGATTTAAGATTATCATAATTTACGAATTTGATATTTTACAGCAAAGTTATTTTTTTTTGTGAAATTTAAGAAAAATAATAAAATTATAGTTTCTAAATCCATTTCTTCTTTTATGCATCATGTTATTACACAGCGGAACAAAATTTTTGTTGCATTTATGGGTGTGGAGATTTTTAATCTGAAATTATTTTTATTCCTAAGGCTACAGATTTTCTTATAAGTCACATTTTTGGTCTAGTTTTTGTTGAAATATACAAGTTTAAAAACGTTATACATAGCAGGAGGTCACAAAAATGTTGCGACAAACTTCTAAGGGTAGTCAGAGCATATCATCATGATTAAAATTGCATTGGAGTCCAAGCCCGGTCACCGTACACGGCTAGGGGCTCATCCCTATCATGCCCTGTTTAGAAGCACAAGAAACAGTTCATAATAGTGCAAGTGCCTCTAGCCGCGTATCATAACATTATTGGACATGGGTTCCTATTGCAATTTTAATCCTGATTATATGCTCGAACACGTCTAGAATTCTGCCTTCTCATGACTCCCTGTTATATATAACGTTTTTCAGCTGGATCATTACGACAAAAAATAGATTGAAAATGTCGTTTTTTAAAAACATTATAGATATAAGCGAGAAACCGATTGCAGATTTGAAATTAGAAGTCGAAAAATATCCAAGATCCATTAAAAAATTTCCATAAGAAATTGTTTTCTAGTGTTATTTATCCTCATGCATAAAGTATTGCCTTATCTATTCTCAAACCAGCCTTTCTCTATTTGTCTTATCTTGACTGAAAGTAAACTTCATAAGTTTTCAATTCTGCTTTCTGTTAAGTTTTGTATACAAATCAGCTTTTTTTTTTTTTACAATAAATCAAATTTTAAATTTTTCTCCCCATTCTATTTTTAAAAAATTATTTACCTCATAATTATAGGTATTTCATATACTTATTATTATAAGTAATTTTAATTATAAGTATTGCCATATTGCATTTGTTAATGATTGAAAAAAAAGAAATAACAATTCAAGATTTCCACTTCCGTGTAAAAATAGCCTATTTGAAGCAAATCCAATCTACCCTGTAGGGAAAAAAAACTCTAGTCTTGCTAGAAAATTTCAAGAAAACGTATTAAAAATAGTTTGCTCAAAGATTTTTAAGTAATACTACAAAATTTTTTTCTACGTCGGAGTTTAAAAAAAATGATTTCAAAACTCAGAAAATGAAATCTGTCGATATAGAGTATTTTAAAAGTGTTAAATATTAATTTTAAAAAAAAGCGGACTTAGTCTAATTGCATTTTGTGATCTCTTATTTTGCAATTATTTTATTCGTTAAACTATTCCTATTTTGCAAATTATTCTACGCGTAATCTTCTAAGAATTTCTCCTTATTGAAAACTTTCAATGTCATGCGTGAAAATATTTTGTTTAGAAATTTAAAAATTCAATTACCGATTTTTTTTCTTCAAGTTAATAAACAATGATAAATTTTCGGAAAATGCTTTTAATTGCGATGCATGGTTTATTTTTTCATAACGGTTCACGTCAAGTGACATCTTAGATTAATTTCTGTAATTATTGCAAAACAATGTTTTAATTTTCAGTTTAATTTCAGCCGTAAAATCATTACTTTAAAAGATTTCGAGAATATTGCTTTTGACTCATGAATATTTATAAAAGTTAAATATAAAAAAATAAATAAAGATTGATTTTTTTAATATTTGTTATTTTCAAACTTTATTTTAAAAATTTTAATCGTTTTCGATACATAATTGTTGCATATTAAATATTGTGTTGTTAAAAATATTAGATTTTATTAAAACGTAATAATTTGATTCATTTAATAAATTTCGACTTAAAAAATGAACTAATTTTAAGGCAGATTAAGTAATTTAAATGTGATTTATCAAAATTTTTTAATATATATTTCACTTGATCCTTAACCTTAAAAATGCCACCAGTTTTTTTCTTTCACCCACTTTCTGGTCTCTCTATTTCAGGATATCAATTTTTACCATACGATCAAAATTTTAATTAAAGCCTTATTTTATATATTTAATATGCTTTTAATCAAAATATGTATTTAAGAAATATTTTTTATCTTCAATTTCATATTGTTGAAATGTAAAGAAAAAATGACTTAGATGATGTTAAAAAAGGCGATTGTTGGTTATAAAAATATTATGATGCGAGAAAAGAACGGTAATAAAAGTTACGGATCATGAGCTATAGTCCTTTTTCCGTCACGCTAAACATGGGTGGATTTGTGGTTTACCTCTCCACGTAACGTATATGCGGGTTAGTTCCATTAAGGAAGTTCTAGAGGAAGGCATATTTC
Organism: Parasteatoda tepidariorum; assembly: GCF_982258835.1. Lineage (NCBI taxonomy): Eukaryota > Metazoa > Arthropoda > Arachnida > Araneae > Theridiidae > Parasteatoda > Parasteatoda tepidariorum. The sequence goes on along the minus strand of NC_141762.1, from coordinate 39,194,009 downwards.
TCCTAATACTTGATCCAGGAGTTCCCTTGCCTTCAGGAATGAGTTCTAAATTATAAAGCTACTGAGTTGACTACTAAGTAGTCCTAAACTCAAAATTGGGTCGGCTGTCCAAATTCGGTTATAAAATTACTAAATAAAAAAAAAATTGATTGATACTAATTTTTTGGACGTATGGGGAACGAACCTCTTGGATTGGAACGAAATTCCAATTTTTCTTTATTCTCAAAACAACAATATCTATTTTAAAATCTGTAGCATTAGTGTAGATATAGTTTTAATAATTATCATTAATTTTTAGATAAAAATGATTTATTTAACATGTATTCTTGTATCTACCTCCTTCTTAACCGGTCGATGTATATTGAAGTGATAACATCAGCAATACACGAAGTAAACTCAGTAAAATATCATTTGCAAAGCTTTGTTTTTGCTATGTCATAAGCAAACATTTGCTTTTCGATCGAGCTGTATTCGAATACAGAAAGCAATGACTAAATCAACAATCGTTTGTCACACGATGGGTGGTAACACGCACTGGTGGTCCGGCTCAGTTACGTTGCCGGACCATCGATTATGCCACTGGAACAGCAAAAAAAATAACTGTTTGCTTAAAAAAAATATAAAGAACTACATAGTACAGATCGTTTTCGGCGATTTTGTCAAAACATTTAACGAAAACTTTTCGTGCGGCGTTCGGAATATTCGACAAACTAAACTAATGTTTCAATCGATAAGTTTTATGGTAGCAAATATTTAAATAGTATTAGTTCGGAAATAGTGGAGACTAAAATGTAAACACTTCGATTTTAATTCGTATAATTTTGTATTTCGATTCACAAAATCCTGGTAAATATTGATCTACAGAAAGGAAATATATATATTTTTTATAAGCTCTTTGAGTTTAATAACTTTTGATTTATGAAATAGTTTAAATATATTTTGAATACTTCAGATTTGTATTTGTATAATGAGTCAGATTTAAGTTTAAAAATTTGCAAAAAAAAAAGTGTATCTAATGAGTCATTTGAGTGTTCCGATATTTAAATAAATAAATAAATAAATAAATAAATAAATAAATAAATGAAAATTAAAATGTGTTAGTTTTATTGATTTTTTTTTAACTCAACGCATGCATAAAATTATGTTATGCATACATACAATTTATAAAATAAATAATTTCGGAAACTTATTCACTTATAAATAAATATTAAAATCTATTAATTGGGTACTTGCAACTCAAGAAGATCACTCATATGCAGGTACCAGGCATTCTGATCTCAAATAACAGCTGGTTATTTAGTAACAAGATGGCGTGTTAACATTCTAGATTTTGCTGGCTAAGGTTGAGCTAAATTTCTCCATATAAATTAAAATGTTAATTAACATGAAACTAATTACTTACAACTCTCTATCACATACCGAATTCTTTAAAATATAATTCTTTTTTTGTCTACGTCTTTTTATTTAACCTAGATTTATTATTTGCTGGTGTATTTTGCTGTAACCATGATTATTCTTATTTTGTGTCTCTGGTCTTCGTTGCATAATTTTTTTGTTAAGATTCTACATGCTTAGTAAGGTTCTCCTGTCTTTGTGTTAAGCAAGAAATAAACTTGATATTTCTTTTTGAAAGAATATAGGATGCGTCACTTAAGATAAAATCATATTTAAGTGACTAAGCTTACTGGAAATAGAATGGAAGAAACAGTTGTTAACATTACAAATGTCACGTTTCAAACAGCCAATCAGGATTGATATACACGCTGGCGCCACTTGCAGGCATCTAATTAAAAATTTCATTAATGATCAATAACACTAAAATTTGTTTCTATTTTAGTATATTTTTTGTAAAAGAAAGTTGTCTATATGCATTAAGTACATGAAATATAAATATTAAATCTTTAACAATATATTCATTTAATATTTATACAAAGAACAAGTTTTTATTGATGAAATTAGAGTCAATCTGTAGTTAGAATATATTTGTTTAGGAAACATTTATAAATTGAGACATAGTTAAAAACAGATATACAAAAAATAAATTAAAAGTTAGCCAAATTTATAAATAAGGATAAGATTTATAATTTTAATTTATATGTATATTTTCTATTTTAAACGAAGTATTTAAATCTAAATCTTCTGCCATTTTTTACAATCCAAGCATGTTCTGTTGTTATGTATGGCATACCAAAGTTATATTTTTTTTTTGTAAATATAAATCACCTATTGCAATCAACCTATTGCAAATCTTAAAAGTAATTTTAAAAAAGCAATTAAAATTTAGCAATATATTACTGCACATAATAAATATTTTACTGCACATTGTTTTCCATCAAAAAGGTTTTTTGTGAATTATTTCTTAAATCTCCAGTTAGCTACATATTTTTAAAAAAATTGAATTTCTGTATGTTAAATATAAAATATGCTTTTAATAAATAGCACTTGGCAACTCCTTTTATCAGAAGAAATTAAAATGTTCTGAAAAAATAAATAAAACTGAGCAAGTTTAATGAATTTATTGTAAATGATTAAGAAGTTTTAGTTGTCCGTATATAATTGTTTAATGGTTACATAAAGTTAAAAATACATTAAATAAATAAATAAATAAAACAAGATTTTGATTTAAAAAGAAAAAAAATGGATAAAAATTATGGATAAAAAAATAGGATTAAGAAATGGAGAAAAAAATTAATGTTTATTATTTTTGTCCTTAATGCACGTAATTTTAAACTCCGTATATTTCTGAAAGAAGTTGAATGTGTTGAATTTTGACTGTTAAATTATATATAAATTTGTCAGTAAGCTTTACTCATTTCGAAGAGCCATAAACGTTTGAAATCTTTCGACCATTTAATCTGTAAAAAAAAAAAAGTAACTTCCCTGCCATTATGATAAAGGAGGGGGGGGGGGCTAGATACAAGCTTGAGCGTATATTTAATGCTGAAAAGTAAATATGTCTTTTTTGTAATTATTTTTTCCATTTAAATAGGCATCAGAAAGACACCAAGCATTATCGCAATCAAAGTAGGAATAAAACAAACTTTCATGCAAAATGTCAACGAAATTCAAGCATTAATTTCTATCAGCATCAGAATTTTCATTTTATTTCGCATTTTTACTTATTTTAACTCAAATATTAAAAATGAAAAAAATCCCATTCAGATGAAAAATAATCACATATTTTAATTATTTTTGCGCGCATAGAGTCGACGTTCATTTAAACTCAACATATGAAACTCTGTTTAATATCATTCTCAAAACGCAAAATTTTCTTAGCATCCGTTCGAAATAAACAGATCATAATTCACATTTTTTGTTCCAAAAAAATAAATTTAAATAAATAAATGAAAATAATAATTTATCGAAAAGTGCCAGAAAGCGTGAGAACTCACAGTTCGTTCTTACATTTTACAAACTAATATAAAATACTAGAACGAGATCGGGCGTTACTTTTGAAATGCCTCTATAATTACGAAATGTTCTACTCCGTTATAACGGTGCTTCGTGTCTGACGACGATAAAAATAAAATTTTTTAAAAAAATAAATAAATACCAGACCGTGTTTCTGAAGCTTCAGTAGGAAAAATCCCTTGTAACGCTGCCTGTTCGACGTGATTAACATTCAAAAATAATAATAATGCGAAAAGGGAAAAAATTCAAATAAAAGAAGAAAAATCTAATTCTTCCACACTGGCGTTCCGCCAAAGCTTTGGCGCTCTTTTCATTTTTATCATTTTTCTATTCTTTTTTCAACTTCTCCCTCTAAATTCCCTCTCGCTCTTTGGAAACACTTAAGCTGAGGATAAAGGGGACACGCCCACTCGCTAGCGTCTCAGCCAATGGTGGCGCTTTACTGATCCACACGTCGTGTAACATGCAAATTAGAAGTGGAAACCACCGCTAGTTCCCTTCAACGTATTGTAATGAGGTGTCGATCTTTCCCTGCTTTTCGATTGAGTAAAAGAAGAAGGAAAAAAAAACTAAAGCCTTTTCTTTTTTCTTCTTCTTTTCATTTCACTGTGATATTTAAAGGAGAGGACAGAAAAATACGATGAGTTGTAGAGAGCGAGCTTAAGTTCTTTGGTTGACACGCATTGGTGTAGTGTTTTGAATCATAGCAGCTCTTTCTTAAAAGAATCTTTCTTTTTTAGCGGTTGCTGTTTTATTTACTTTTGTAGTTGTAGTAATCATTTATCATTTTCGAAGGAGTTAATTTTTATTTTTATTTCCAGTTCTTGTCCTTGATTCTACGGATTGAAAAGAAGTTCCGACAATTTTTAATTTTTTATTCATTTGCATTAAATTTTATAAAGTTTGGGTAAATGACTTACGCCTAAGCAACTATAAGCTGTCATCAGATGTAATTTATTAAAAAAAGGATGGCAAAGAATAATTGAAAATATTTAAAACATTGGACGATGAAATAAATATGAATGGTTAAAAATTATTTTCTGAGATATTACTTATTTTTATCTTGTTGTAAATAAACAACTAAATAATTATACACAGAGGACTTTTTTAATTAAAATTATTTCAAGTAATTTTTCAAAGGGAAAGCAAGCATTTTTTTAATTTGTTGTTATTAATTTATAATACAGCAATATCACTCGTTAGTAATAAAAAATAAAAATAAAAAGAGCAGAATTTGTAGATAATTTGTGCTTGAAATTCTTTTTTATGGCTTAGATAGAATTAAGCAATTTATCAGCTAAACTTAATGAATTAAGGTATCTTGTTTTATTTTTATAACTAGCGTTAAGCAGTCAACCCAATTTTGAGTTTACAACAATCAATGTTTAACTCTATAGCCTAGTAATTTTGAACCCAACCCAGAAAACAAGGGAGCTCCAGGATCAAGCATGACGACAAACTAACCTTCACGGAGGACTTTTTGATTGAACTACATTGCGCCACATAGAGAGGAAAACCATAAAAACCTCCCAAGTTTAGCCTGATGACAAGAGGATTCTAATCCAAGATCCGTCAACCATTGAAGATATTTTACATCAGCACTATGACCAGTATGAACCGGGTGCAGAATTATCGTATCAACCAGTCACCAAAGAGCTTTTCGAATGATCGAAAGTATTTGCGCACAATTATAAAATTCTTTTATCCAAGGGTAGTTTCGGTACTTTTCGGTTAGCCGATCGCAATTGAAAAATTGTCAAAAAATGTAGACTTCCTCCATTTTATTTAATTTTATTTTTTATAATTTTTTTTAAATACATAAATATTAAATTGGACGAAAAAATGTAAATAAAATTCTTAGAAAATGGCTGAATTTCCTTTCGCACGGTTAACTAAAAAGTATCATAATTTCTTGCAAAAATTTATTTGATATACAAACTTTCACATCATTCTAAATGGCTAAATGCAAAATTTGAGCGTAGTCAATCGAATGGAAAATTTTAAAATAGCCGTATATTAAAAATTCGATTATTCGAGAACTATTTGACCGATTTCATTCAAATCTCGAAATATGCCAGTAAAAAAATGTATATCTTACTATGCATTCGAAATTTATTATTTTTTTTGGCCATTTAGTAAAATATTAAAAAATACTAAATATTTAGTAAAAATATTTTCTTACAGAATCATGTTTGGTTAAACAAATTTTATAATTCTGTTCAAAAATTTTTCAATTCAATCAAACAGCTCTTGAGATATGACGAAATACGCAAAAAGTAAAATTAACATTAAAGAGTTCCTAGTTTTCGAATATTCTCCTGATCAAATTGTAGAGACTATCTACCTCCTGATTTGAGAGAATTTGAATAGTCCAAAGAAAGGTATATTTATCAAGAGAAATACGATTTTATGCCTGATTTCGTAATTTAAAGCATCTTACATGAAAATTCATTCATTAGATCAAAAGTTATTCAGGCTACTTCATTTTTTTGCTTTGCACATTTTCCAAAAAATAATGTGAGATACTTCACACATAGTACATACTTTCATTGTGAATGGGTAAAAATCTTCTAACTGAAACATTCAAAAGTAATTAATTTTTCAGATAATATATAGTTCAAACAATGTATTTCAGCTAATCTCGAATTTCGAGATATAAATGTGACTGTACACAAATATCAAACATCTATCACTTTTTGATAAATGCATTCAATGTATAAGGATCTGCTTACATTCTAAAAAATATATTGAAGGGAATATTGCGGGACTTGAAACCCAGCTTTGTCCATCACGAAACTGACAGATTATTCTTCTCAGCCAAAATATGTAAGCAATTGCGAGGAACTGAGTGGCTTTGTTAGGTGGGCTTAGTCGGTGCGAAAAAATTCTGGTTGTTTAACTGTATTAGGTGAAAACAGTTAATAAATCGTTTTTCTCTCAATTAACAGTTCGATTACCATCTGATTTTTGGTTATTTAACTGTTTTGTTTGAATACGGTAAAATAGCAATTAAATAAATTGTTATTTAAAAATTTTTTCCAAGAAATTTTAAATAGTTTATATAATTATAAAGTTGAAACACGTATATAATATCCGAATTAGATGAAATTACTTTTAAAGAGGAAGTTTTGTATTGTATATTTATTAAATTAGATGCTATTTTGTTTATTGCTTTGAATTAATTGATGTTTGATAATGTGTGATACTAGAAGAGAAAATACTTTCCACATAAAGTTTAATTTTCATCTTTGAATTTAGATTTTTTTTAATTAGAACTTTTTCCTCTTTTAAATCATGCATAATCATACCCTTAAATCACTCCTTGCAAGCAAAATTAAGGAAACCTCAAACTATCAAGTTATAGATGCTTACTTTCTACTCAAGCGGACTTTCACGAGCATCACACTAATAAAATTATTCAAATTCATGACTAAGTAGATAAATGCATAATTGAAAGTACATAGACTTTAATTAACGTGTAATTAAACTTTTGGTTGGGGTAATAAAAAGTAGTTTATATTCATTTTTGTTTTTGATTCTTGGTAGGTGAGGCCGAAAACCTTCATCAAATGCAACATTTAAAGAATCAAAATTGCTTACGAAACTCACGTTACAAAATGAAATTGCTAAATTAAATTTTATTTACAGGAAAATTAATTTCTCAAATCGTACTGAAAACGTATGAAACTAACAAAAAAGGTGAAAATTTTTTTTCCCGCATATGGAAGAGAAACTTATAATTTAATAAGTCGACTGAAATATTTTAATTAAAAGGTAAAATTCTTTCTTTGAAGTTCAAAGTAAGGAAGTAGAGTTTATTCAAAGGGGTATTTTTTTTTAAATTTTTTACTGCAGTCGCTTTGGAAACATTCTACTAATACCGTTTCCACAAAATACAAGTTGTTTGTTTTTATAAAAAAAAAAATTATTCATGCCCTACTAAATTAGTTTCAAGTGCAATTATTTTTCTTCGAATTCATCTTAAAGTTACTTTCAGAAATTTAATTTAAATTAGATAATAATTTGTATTGTGTTTTATTAATAAACATTTTGCGATTGCGAGATATTTATCAACAATAATTAGCATTCATTGAGCGGCTGTTTCAATATGACACTATACTGTATATTTCGTTCATATTCAAGAATTTATCGATAATTGGTTTTGTAAATTGAAGAAATTTCAACGATGAAAGACTGTTTCTTTTAGGTCCAAATTACTGCAAATAAATGCAAATGTGAAAAATTATTGTTTGAAAGTGATCAGTGTTAGGAAGCTTTTTGCTTTAACGCGGAAAAAGACATCGTTGCTTCACGCTGTATTGATTAACCATCAATTACTAAAATACCAAATTTAATAGTTTTCGCTCATTTTGATTTAAATTAAAAGAAAATAGTGAAAAAGTGTGAAAATATGGTAAATAAGAATTCTGTGACAAAGGGCTAATGCAGTTTTGCTCTTCCTTCTTGATATAGACTCAACGAGATACGGATAGGTCCCCTTTCCAATAGTGAAAGTGAATGACTATGAATTTAAAAGGAGATTAGTTCTTTCAAGTTCCTCCAACAAATGCCTATTAAAAATCTGTAGATTTTATGAGCAAAGCAAGCAAAGTGAATTTTCCATCAGGCAGGACGTATTATTCTATTAAAAGTAACTCTTTTCATTGGTATAAATAATCCAGCATTACCCAATCAACAACTATGTTTGAACAACCATGAACAAAAAATAAAGATCCAGTCCAATACACTAAGTCTATTAACGCAACGCACTTGCATCTTAGCGGCAACACTGTGTCATGGTATTTAGCTGGTATGAAAAGTGTCATGTGATCTTAATAAAGTGACCATTTAATTATGGCTATTATACATTTTTCATGTCAAGTAAGGAATAAATGCCAGTAAAAAAACTGTTTTAATTACATAAAAGTTTAGTGAAATATCGGCTAATTCATATTGGTGATCAAAAGTGTAAATTGCAATGTCACGGTAAAATCAGCATTAAGTCCAGAATGCTTTCATTAAACTAAAGTTTTTTTTCTTGTTTGGAAATTTATTCCTTCTTATAAAGTTAGTTTCACTGGGCGGTTAATTTAAAATTAAAACGCATAGTTTTCTATAATTTTAACCATGTTTTTGGCTCTATGGGGAGACCAAAAAACTCTGGAATTTTAGCCGAAGCGCTTTGGCATAATTTTGGTAAAATTAACATTATAGTACGTTTTTTCAAATAGATTATAAGACTTGGTAAATGTGGTAAAATTCGGTTATTTTACCCTGAACAGGGCACAAAAATCTTTTATTACATCAAATTTACTTTTCAGTGCTGTAATTCTTACTAAATGTGTAGTAATAACAACTATAATTTTGAAAAACGGAATTTCCGGTAAACCATTACCATATGAGCGAACAAATTATACTGCTGAAATACCGTATATTTTGGTTTTATTAACCGGAATTGCGGATCTTTTTTACCGGAAATGTCATTACCCCTACAGTACAATAATTTTGCCAGAATTTTTTCTCCCCGTGTATAAAACAATTTGGGTAGTTATCAATTATTCTGTTAGTTTCTCAATTCATATTTTAAATATCGTACCAATTAGATCAAATAAGCCTATTATTTTTCAATTTATGCATTAGTAAACATTAATGAGGAATTTTTGAGCAAACACAATATGATAACCCCACTTTATAACCATTTCACCGTTTTTCTTTAAATGAGTGTCGTGGTTAAATCAAGCGTGGAGTGTATTATTTTACATTTGTTTTATTTGGCAAAAATTTTTTTTTTCTTCTTTTAAAAGTTTTTTAAATAAACTACCATAAAATGTATAACTTCGGAAATTTTACATGCTGATGGCTAACAAAAAAAGCATAAAAATTAATCACCTTAGCTCTTATTTATCAGACAAGTATATGTTTGGACCTTTCAAGCTGGAAATTGAAAAATGTGAGTCTTTTTTTTTCCTTTTTTTTTTCCAAATTATAAAGTTCAGTATTAAGAATTAACGAAATCCACAAATATATATATATCTGTTTAATTCGAATTGAAAACTCCATTCCAAAAGACAAAACTGCCACGGCATTTCAAAGAAATCGATCGTTGCTCGTCTCTAAATTCTTCCACATTGTAAGGAGGGGGGAATGAAAAAGGGGTAGGAAAGGTAATGGTGGTGGTGGGTCTGAGGACACGCCCACAGACATGGCCTGTACCATGTCGGACACCATTGACAAGCGACTTCTCGAATCTTCAACAGAAAGTCTTTCGTGTTAAGGTGGTATTCTTTTTTTGAACAGAAACAATCGGTGTCTGATGATCGAAATCTGTTCATTGTTCATGTCTTCGCGGTGAATAACAATTCTTAGGTTATTGAATTGTAGAAATAGAATTTTATAGGAAATTTGACGAAGAAAACTTGATAAATAATTTTCTATTAGTAAAAGCCTTTTTCTATTAGTAAGTTACATTATACTAGAATATTTATAAATTCGAAAAAGAATAGGAAAGATTTCAAACTGACTAAAACAATGCTTGTCGAAGAACGACATAAAAAATCTTAGACATAAAAATAACAAACTATAAATATCACGTAATATTAGCTTGTTTCTGAAATATTAAAATTTTTAAATTATATATTACGCATGGATTAAGAATTATTTTATAAAAAGAGCATGAGAAACAATTGGTCAAATTTCGAGGCATTATGTCAGTTCTCTAAATCACAGTACCTAATAAATTTGCTGAAAATCATACCAGAACTGTATATTTGTTTACATCAAATCGAAATATAGTCTAAAAAGGATTAATTTGATTTGTAATACGATTATACTTGATATTGTTTTAAATATCGTAGCAGATTTGCACTTTTCTGAAATTCAAGTTACAACATTTTTTTAAAACTTTTCACTTTTCAGGATTTCGTTAGTATATTATTCAAAGGCTTTGATAGCGTTCTCCTGTATTTTATGGTAATATTAAAATAATAATTTTCTATTATTGAAAAAAAAAATGTTTTCATGTTTGGAATTTTTTTTAAAAATATTTTCTTCATACGGAATTTCAACTTTTTATATCGATTAACGAATAATTGTTTGTTTACATTTGATGAATAATGCAATTGAATGTTTCGTTATAGTAACTTGTGTAAGTGAGGATTTTAAAGTTAATTTTTAAAATACTAAACATGTATTTTCAATTTTAATTTTTGTTTCTTATGCTATAATGTAGGAAATATTAGTTTTAATTTAAACTATCTGAATACCCGTTCTTTTTAGGGGGTAAATTAATGAGCAAATAATAAAAAGTTGGAATTAACTCATCTTAATCATGCAGACAATTGAAAGGCTTTATGCTGCCACGAATGAAGAAGCTTAAATAATTCCGATATTTTTTTTTATTATTATTTGCTGCTTTTTTTGGTGACTACACTTCATAAGACTAAGCAACACACGTTTTTATAATTTTATCGTCAAATAAAAGATTAACTGTACTCAATATCATTTGGTACCAGACATTTGTCTCCACTATACCCAACGGGCAACTCAAGATTGTTAAAATTTTCCACAATCAAGCAATTTTCTTCATTAATTTTGAACTTTAGCGCATTTTTTTTTAATGTTTCAATTCAGGTAATTTTTCGCTAAGTTAGTGAATAGAATTGACATTAAAGCTATTTATAACTAAAAAAATTTCAAGAAGAAGAAAAAATACGCCGTTTGTTATGAATGAATATATCAAAACTGACCGAAATATTTTGAATTATATTAATAAAATAATTCAAATTTTTAGTAATAAAATAATGTTGCCTATCATAAAATCTTAAAACACCAAAATAAATTTCTAGAATTAGAATTTTGGTATTAAAACTCTCCTTGTTACTGTACAAAACATTAATTTTACTTATGACTCCAATAATTTCAATATTATTTGTTCAATTAAAATTCAGATGTGTTAAGGAAAATTGCACCGTTTTCTCTTTTCTATTTACTTTTATTCATTATTTTTTTATTGTTATTTGTTTTACATAAAATTGTTTCTAATACCAATTTTTAAAATATATTTTGTAGTAATTCAAATTAAATCACTTCAAATCACGGCAAATACGATTTCGACTATTTAGTACTTATTAAAAATTTCACTGATGCAATAACTGTTAAAATTAAGATTTGTGATAGTTATTAATCACTTTTTTTAATAAATTAGGATATACTTAATTAATAATATTGTTTAAAATAATATGTTAATTAACATTGAAAATATTACGAACATTAGAATTCGAGAAATTTTTTTGCCTGATGTCTATATTAAGTTGTCTGTGGAGCTTAGTAAACAAAAATTTCATTTAAATGAATGAGAAAATTAAATGAAAACTAATTACACTTAATTAATGAATGAAAACGAGAATTTTATTTTAGATTTACAAATTCAGTTGTTTGTAATCAATGAATTTATCAATATTAAAATGACGTTCAATCAAATTAACGATAGCAATTACTGTATGACTGATGGATAAATGACAACTATAACTATTTATAATTTTTAGTTCTTATTAATTAACTTTTCATGAATCTAAATTTTGTTAAACATTTATTATTAAAAGATTATTATAATTAAAGTTATTAATCATTATTTAATGAATTTCTCATTCAATAACTTCTGTAAATATAAATTTTATTATTGACTATTTATTAAAATTATACTTCATATGTTGTTGTCATGAGTAATAATAATATAAAATAAATTTTTCTCTATCAATAAATAAAGGTTAGCTCTGTAAAAATCATAAATTACTTTTAAATTTGTTTTAGCTAGTTGAAATCTCGTAAAATTTTAGATTTTATTTCAACTATAGAATTACATGATATCAGTTTAAGAAACGTAACTAAAAAAACAGTAAAAATTTTAAAACATTCGAATTTTATGACTATCTCGAATGAACTGATATTACCTAACCTTAAAATTTATCAGGGCACAAGTTCAGCTCATTTGTCATGTTATATCTTGTTTATTTTTTATTAGTTTAGTTTAATTATTAAATATATAATTTTAATTCAATAAGTGCTGTAAACGTTCCCTGAATTGCAAGATTGAATAATTAATAATCCTTTTCTCACATCACCGTTATTATTTTTATTTTAATCCTAAACCGCCCGTTTAGTACCGCTCGTTTCTCTGTAAATGTGGTTTTATGACAACTACTCGTTTAAGGCAGGAAAAATTCCAGCATTTCAAAATGCTGTTATTAATCATACAATCGTGTATTAAGTAACTATACGCCATAAATGAAAACAACACACAAAAACTTATATTGAGATTCACGAAGGTTATGGAGTTCGATTTAAAAGCACTCATTAAAATACAGTAATTGTTTAACATTATAAGAAATCATTAAATGTTTTGTAAATTTGATTTGTTATGTTTTTACTGGAAAATGATAATTTAAAATTTAAATATAAGACTTGCGAGATGCGTGTAACTATAGTAATAATTATTATCACTAATTTATTATAAAATTAATTTAACTGATTTTAACGAGATATCACGAATAAATTAATATAATTATAAAACCTTTGTAAGTCTAAATATTGTTGAATTTATGCGTATTCGATAATTTATTTGATGCAAATAAATAATATGATTATTTTGATAACTAAACATATAATAGAGGTCTAATGTTTTAATTTTATTTTGAAAAAAATCCTTATTTTATATAAAATATTACAATAAAAATAGTAAAAGGTAAATATTCGTTAAACTTTAGTTGCTGAATATTCAATGTGAATTTAAAAATATTGCCAAAATAATGAAATTTACACAGGTATTTTCAAATTTCTTTTTAATCATAATTTGAAAAAAAAAAAAGAATTAAAAAAGGAAACTACATTTTGTCTCAGTGTTTAGTTAGTAATACTGAAACCTATCTCATGAATCTTCGATAATTATTTATTTATTTATTTTATTTTTTATTTATTTATTTTTACTTTATTTTTTATTTATTTATTTATTTTTTGTACCGTTTAAAGTAGTTTTAGTTGAAGTTTCTAACTATATGAACAAAAAAAGTTTCATATTTAGTTTAGAATTAGTTACAAAATTAAAAATACCGATGTTTCTTGTTATTTATTTTTATGTAAAGATTACGTTGAATGGAAAGGTTTTTATGTTTTAAATTATGATGTTTGCCATGTAAAAGATATAAAAAAGTAAGATTGTGGATATTGAATTTTTTATATTATTCAATTAATGTGATGAATTGAAATCCCATTGCAGACATTTCATTATGATTTTATTTCATAATTAATGGGGAAATCAATTTATTCTTCATTTACATATACTTAATGAACTTTGAAATTTTTTTAACAAACAATTTACAGTTTTAAATTATTCTATTGCATTTAAATACAATTTATTTATTAAATAATAATTTTAAACGAAATAAACTATTATAAATAAATAAAATTTATATGCTTATTACGTTATTATGTTTTAATGTTTATTACTACACTGTAAAAAATTCCTGATAAAATTACAGTAAAAGTTAGGGGGCTTGTACTTTTTACTTTAAAATACATTTTTACCGGAACATGTCACGAAACAAAAAATTTTATAAACTGCAATTTTTACAGTCATAATTACTGCAAAATCACTGAATCATTCTAATTAAATACGTATTGCTGTAAAAATTAAGGCATAATATTCTACGGTAAAAATGGATTTTACATAAAAAGGCATTTTATGGGTAATGCGCCCAAAGTACTGGAACTTTACACCGCATTTCCTCCAGAAATTTTTACACATTAAACTATGAGAAATACTTAACAATGGTAATAGTTTTCTTTTATTTACCGATGTGAATTACGTAGTTATTTTGATCAATTGTTCACGCAAACTTTCCATGTTAATTGTTTTCCGTAGAATTAGCTTTTAAGATTTTTTTAAAATTAAGTTGAATTTTTATACAATAATGTTCAGTTTGTCAACGTAACTTTTGGTAATCAAAGGAGTATTTAAGCGATTTATTATTGTTTAGCGAAAATAAATCAATTTTGTTTATCTTTAGTTTTTTGTAAATCATAAAAATATGATACTTCTTGTTGTGTTAAAAACATTATCAATTCTACTAGATGAAATTCAATTTAGATGTAGATCGTGTATGGAATCACGTGGAAGAGCGTCCTAATTTACTTTGTAAGTAAAGCAACTAATTATCACTAAAATTGTAATATAGAGAGTATAGTTAATGAATTGTCACTAAAAATTGAACATTTCATGCTGATTATTTGTGTGACGCAATACATTACACTATTTGTGTAACGATAATATATTTTTTTTTCGATATAGAAATCTTATTTAAAAGGCAATAGTGAATTTATTCTATTTTTTCATTTGATAATAAATATTTTTTTTGGAAAATTTTCAAATACTTTAAGAAAATACTGGCCTAATTAAAAGGAATGAATAAAAAAAAATAATGTTTTCCTGACATGTTCTTAAAACAAGTTCACAATTTTAAATAGTTTTCTTACAAAGAGTTTATCAGTTTAAGACATTTTTCTTGTGTGTCTGTTAACATTAAAAATGTCATTATCTTAAAACTATTTTTTCAATGAGTTTCCTGCTTTCGGAAAAAAATTATAATATAAGATCATATATTAGTCAGATCATATACTATAAAGATCATATAATATAGAATAAATTGTAATATAAGATCATATTTGTAAATCTTTTTTTAGTTAAAAGTTCAATCTTAGTGCTACTTTTTATTGGCTGATAAAAATACGCACAATTGTTTTTTCATAAGCCTACTATAAATTAGGCATTAGATTTATATTAAATTAATTTTAGTTTGGAAAAAGTTATTTGGACAAAGTTTTTCCTATAAGTGTTGTGTGTTAATAACCTTGTTTTATAACATATGTAAATAAAATATATAAGTGAAATATATAAATAAATATAATTGTATATAAATAAATATAATTGTCTATAAATAAACGTCGTTTTGCATGAAACTTCATTTAAAAAACCTAAATTAATTTACTCGCTTTCACTTTAAAATCATCTTTTTTTCATTACTTGACTTAATATAAATTAATATGATTTCTTTCACTTTAAAACTGGAACCTAAAATTCATTTGTTTAATATTTCACCCCAGTCTTCAATTTTTGGTTTAAAATTATCTGAAATGTGGAACTTTAAATTGAAGCTTAAAAGACTTTTCTTTCCTCTATATAATCAAACAAAAATTGAAATGAAATTTTATATAATATTATGTTTTAAAAACTAATCTAATTACATGATTTGTGATGTTAAAGCGCTGTTATAGTATTTGAGTTTCGAATTTTTCACTATCATCAGGAACATTGTATTTCCATTAATCATGCATTTATTTTAAAAAGTAAATACACAAATTTTAAGAACTTATTAGTCTTTTGTTGACAAAATATATGGTATACATCGGCGGATTTGCATTTGTAAGCAAGGAATAAACTTTATAGCATGCATTTTATTTCCTCACAATTCTCCCACTAATTATTTCATTATTGCCTACACTGAGAAAAAAATATTGTCAAAGCTACCACAATATGGTAAAATTCATCATGAAAACTCCAAGAAAGATCGGTAATTTTTGCTAACACGCTTTGGTAATGAATTTGGTAAAATTAACAATGAAATACAGTTTCATAATGCATGATAAAATGTTGTAAATGTGATAATTTTTTCACGATATCTTAGAGTATGGCATAAAAAGCATTTATACAGTTAAATTTATTTATCAGTTTTGTATTTTTTAATAAATATGATAAGTAATAGATTGTTCTGAATGTAATAAGAATTATTATTTCTAATACCAAAATTTTTGATAAACCGTTATTATATGAGCGGAACAATTATCAAATGAATTGTTCATTACCAGAATTATGCTGTTTTTCATTTTATTATTTTACTTTATTTTATCTTATTTATTTTTTTATTTTGCATCGAGAAAAAAGGTATGAGTATGTGAGAAAACTACCAATATATGGTAAAACTTACTGTATATCTATCTCTAAGGGAACACCGTGAAACAGGGTAATTCTTACCAGAGTGCTAATTGGTAATGGGTTTTTGGTAAAATTAACAATAAAGTGTGGTTTTATTACCATGTTTTTTCACATCGAATGTGATAAAATTTAGAAATTTGTTTCTTGATACCTTAGAGCATGTCATAAAAACCCTTTATTCGATCAAATTTATCTTTTAGTGCTGTACATTTTACTAATCATGTAGTTATAAGAAATATAATTTTTAAAAAGAAAATTTCCTATATACCGTTACCAAATGACCGGAAAAATTTCCAAATGAATTGATGAAATACTGTATATTTAGATTTCATTAACCAGAAGTATGCCTTTCGCTTACCAGAAATGTGAAAACGGTAATTTTTTTTCCACTGGTAGTACCTTTTCTTCCTATTTATAAGACGTAACAAAATATAACAGCAATTATAAATGCTGTAAAACACAATTTTACACTTTTAATGAATCAAAAACCATAGATGAAATATAAAATTATTAAAGCGTTCTGAATTTTACCCCAAACCCTTGTACAAGGATTACTAATTATAATAAGAAAGTTTTTATTATTAATAATAAAAAAAAATAAGTAAGAACTTGTGCAACTCCGTTTTGAAGGAGAGCAACCGTCTAATCTTCCTGCTGCATGAATGAAAGAAGGGCAACAAATATCAGTACCATTTTACAGCATACCCCACCCACTAACTTATTTGTATGCCACTTGCGAAAACGACAGCGTCACGTTCCAATGCTGAGTCATCGAAAGGCATCATTTGAGTGTTCCAAATGCCTTCCATTAGAATCCTGCTTTAAGATGGAAAGGAGTGGATAGAGTTGGCATTGCTTCATCTCTCCCTCCCTCTTCTTCAAAGCGGCCATTTCCTGAATGCCATCAGTAAAAACTCAAAAAGTTTTAAAATTTTTCCTCATTCCTTTCCAGTTTTTTTTCTTCCCGTTCTTTATTGTAAGTATGATGCGTGAAAAGTTTTGCAGAATTCCTACAAATCGTTTTTATTCGATTTTGTACTGGATCGTAATATTTCTATCAGACGATTTTTATGCTTACATTATACGGTGAATGATTTGTTAGTCAGGGCTGCAGAGTTTTTTTTTTTTTCTTTTTTTTTTCTCTTTATATTAAGGCATATTCATCAATTTCTTTTATTTAAGACGTAATAAAGTTGCAATAAATTAATGTAATTATTTCTGTGGTTTGATAATTTTGGAAAATTGTTAACTAAATTATAATAACTTCGGAATATTATTAATATATCCCATGAATATATTGAAAACAAAATTAACCATTAAATGTAAGTTTGGAAGTTATAAAGCATATAATAGTCCACTTTAAACTTAAATATTTCCTGTTTATCATATAAAATACTGTTTATGAATTTCTCTCCAAAGTGTTTTTAAGCATATATGTTTGAATTTCGATGTATTGAATAATCAACACTAAATAAAACATGTTTGAGAATTAAAAACTAAGTAAAAATGCAAAGATTATAAAATGAAAGAAAAGTAATAAAAAATAATGCTGCGTTAAAGACTAATAACTATTGAACATCCTATATTTAGATAAGGGTCCCCAAAATTTAGAAACTTTCATTACTTTAATAAAAGGGGACAATGCAATAAGTTATTATGAATGAATGATCAAAATAAAAATAATTAAAAGAAAGAATGAATAACATTTTGATCTAATTGTCTAGTTTTTACGTAATGCAATAGAATGCAATGTTTCATGGATCCGCATTTGATAAATTCTTTGATTTGTTTGATGGGTTCCATTTTGATTAATTTTATGATTTGTTTCGTTGGGTCCACAACTGCATGGTAAAAAAAAATTTGCAAAAACCTTTTTCTATAATTTATAAAAATAAGATTTCAAACAATTTGCAGCTTTTCTCCCTTTTGCTAAATACTTAATACGCATCATTTTTATGTAACGTCTCAAGCGGAAAACTATGAAAATATCGATTTTATTTATTTATTTATTTTTATATATTTATTTATTTATTTATTTTGAATTTTTTTTATCACCGAGGAAAAAAAACTATATGCAAAACTGCCGGAAGAAAGCAAAACTTACAATGTTTTTGACTCTATGGAAACACTAAAAAGATTTGAAATTTTTACTGAATTGCACTGATGATGATTTTGATAAAATAAACAACAAAATATGGTTTTATAATATGCGATAAAATTTGATAAATATGGTAAAATTTGGTAGTTTTATCATCACACCTTAGAGAATAACATAAAAACTACTTATTCTGTTAAATTGCTCGATTTATTTTCAGTTATGTATTTTTTGCTAAATAAGTTGCGATAAGAACAATCATCTGACTTTTCGGTATTTCCTTTGTAAATCAAATATATTTTATACAATTTAATGTTTTCAATCTCGAATTCCTCGTTAATGTTTAGTCAAAATTTGATAACTACATTGTTTTTTTTTTTTGGGGGGGGGGGTCATTAAATTGTGACTTCCATTTTTTTTTGCCTAATTTTTAACGTGAAATTTGACATTAAGACTAACAATTATTGAACATCCTATACATAGAAAAGGGTCCCTAAAATTTAAGAATTTAATTAGTCACCAAAACAGAATCATAACTTTCTCGAAAATAATTCAGAGATTAGTAATTATTAAAAAATAAACAATTATTCTTGCAGTTAAATAGCCTCCAGCATCAATTTCACCCTATATTTATATTTTAATATAATTTTTGGGTGGAAGTTAGTTCATAACTTATTTTTTATGTAATTTAATTTCCTTTTACCATATGTGTACTTTTCCCACTTATTCAAGTACAAGTTTAATGCCGTACAAATACCATTTGAATAGAGAGACAGCTTAAAAACATTGCGAATTCAGTGATTAAAGCATAAAATTTCTTATCATTGTAAGTACATGATAGGCTTAACCTAGGTACATGCCCAGGGCTTGGAGGAAAGAAAAAAAAATTACATGATAGGTACTTTTTTTTTCTTTCCTCTAAGCCCTGAGCATGTACCTAGGTTATGAAAAACCCTTAACCATATAGCCCAGGACTTGGCCACTAATCCAGCTCCACTTCAGCCTAGGAACGGGTCCAGTCAGCGGTATTAATTTTGAAAATATTCTACCTAACATATTTAAAAGAAAAAAAAATTTTTTAACTAAAAGTGTGGAAATTTAAGAAAAAATTTTAAAAAAAAAATTCTTTTTTTTTTTACATGTGAAAAAGGAGATTATTAAAATTTTAATAAATAGTCATTATCTGCTAAAAAGTTCATTACTGTTATTAATCATGATAGGTACTATAAATAAAAGCGCAAGTTGATCAATCACTGTAAGGGAAAATAATTTTCACGTTGATTATTACACAGTGATTATAAGAAATTCACGCCATTTACATCATTTCATAGAGAAAAAAATTAGACACGTGTAACATAAAATCAAACTTTATACACAGAATTGTTTATGTGAAAAAACAATAAAATAACTAAAAAATTTAGAGTTTAGTCAAAGTCATGGTTAACACTGAAATCATTATACTCAACTGTTTTTCTTTGATACAGACAGAGAGGGGGTCGCAATATAAAGGACGAAAGACAAGTTACCACTTTCCCCCATATTTATTTATTTGAAATGTGGAACAAAACAAAAGGTTAAAGCGAAACAAATTATTTAGAACCGCTTAAATTCTAAAAAAATCGATATAATTTAGAAGCATCTTTTGATTTATTTATGACTAGCCGCCAAAGGCGCCCAGCTGTTCGCCAAGCTAAAGGTTTTCACAAATAAAGTTTTTTAAAACATAGCCGGAAATCTGAAGATTAGTGGACAATTAAAGTGTTCCTGTCCAGCAATTTTGTCTTCATATCCAGTTCTGCTGCAGATGTGTTATAGCTCTTGAGGATGTTTGAAATTATATAGCTACAACGCTTAAGAAAAAAAAACTAAAATGCTAAATACATGAAAAGAACACGAAAACGAATAAATTTTTTATGGTATCAATTTCTATTTCTATATAATTTTTTATAGTATCAAATTCTATTTCTATATCTGTTACGTCAAGCACTCAGGTATTATAATTTGATCTAGTTGTGCTTGTATAATTTTGATCTAGTTGCGCTTTCTACGTCATTTTGTTAACATCGTTTGGTTTGTTATTTAACATCGTTTGGTTTGTTATTTCTAAGTTAACTTTCAAAAAATTGGCTGGCATCAGCATTTTTATTCTTTAAGTTGTTTATTTTTTCTTTTGGAATTCGTTCCTTTTTAGCGAAATGTTTTTCAACCTAATCGAATTCTTTGCCGACTGTTCTCTGTATATATAAAGAAAATAAAGTAAATATTTTTAAAGTGTTGTGAAAAGAATTTTTAGTTGTACAAAGTACTACAATATCGCTATAAAAATTATCGTCTTCGCTTAAGAAAAAAAAAATAGAGCGTGGAAAGAAGAAGAAAAACTTATTATAACAATTATGAGCAGCGACAAATATATCAAAGCGAAGCGTTCTATTTACGTATCGAATATGTTGCCACATTTTTAATACAGAAGTTAAACTTTTCTCCACTTTAATAAATGTAAACTAATGCGAACTTTACAATTAAATTATTAATTCCTTCGTATATTATTGGTTTAAGTTGTCGAAAATTAATATTTCAATTGTGAGGTTCGCATTAGCATACATTTATAAGAGTGGGGAAAAGTATATGCATTTTTAATAGTTTTTTGAATATGGCTCTTTGAAGACGAAAAAGCAGACGAAAAGCATAGACTTACAAAATGACTGATAACTAAATAACTAATCAAAATTTTTGAAAAAGAAAAAAAGTACTTCTTCATTATGTCAAAACACAATTATGTGCCGAGTTTCGTGCCTGGGCGAAGCTTCTGGGGCGATATATTGTGATTACAGACAGACAGACACACACACAGCCGCATTTATTATTATGTATAGATGTATAGATAAAGAGTCTGAGCATGATCTAATAGATGTTTAATTCACCTTGCAGGGAAAGTAAACAAAACCTGCTAAAAAAGTGAGAAATATAGAAAATATGGTAAATGATGCAGTCAGTTAATCAAAATTAAAAAGAGCCAGTGAAAGGTAATACATTTTTAGCAAAATTGAACAGAAACTAAATACTAAGTTATTCAACTCATTTTTACTGAAGTTACAACTGTTCAGCCATCTGCTTCTCAATCGAAACATCTTCAAAAAGCAATAAAAAGCTGTTTTTTATAACCTTAAGTAATGCAAAGCCATAATGTTTAATTCAGTATATTTATTCACACCAATATCATATTTTCAGGGGAAAAATAGATTTTAATCGTTCTAGTTACATGTTTTCTTTTCTCCTTCACCGAGCTGACAACTCATTTAAGAACCGATTTTCCACCGATTTACTCTCGAAACCAAATCGCTGACAAGTGTTTATAATCATGTCATTTCACACTGAAAAGGCATGAAATGACAGTGATTCTTATCAGACCGAGTGTCTGTCCGTCCGCAACAGAGTTTATCTCTTTTTTTTCTTCCCTACGTGGGAAGAAGTTCAAGAGCAGGAAGACTGACAACACCTTTAGAGATGAGTTTTCCCTTTTTTTTCCCGTCAAAGACACGCGCAGCCAGGGCTGTGCAGGGGCAGAATGGCTCCCCAGGGCGGAGTGCTTTTATCAGGGCGTGGGCAGTTTTCTTTCCGGGGATGGGTGCTCCCATCTACTCGTCTGCTTTATCTCCGTGGCACGTGACTTTTTATGATGATTATCTGTGGCCGCGTCCCCACACCTTACTACTCCACCACCCCTGGTTACATACACATGAGCACTTATCTAGGCAACCGTTACGTTGAGAGTGAGGTTTGATTATTATTTTTTTTCCCTTTTTTTGCTCGTATTGCCTCAGAAAGAAGTTTTCAGTAATAAGCAAAGAGTTCGAAAGGAAGATGTTTAACCTTCCCTTTTCTTTTGCATTTAGCCTTTAGTTGCTTTGGAAATGTGGATAGAGAGAGGGTCGTTTAAGTATTTCAAGAAATATTTTTTACTTTTGCAATAAATCAATCCGCTCGACTAAAAGCAGTGCTTGTTTATGCTATTTTTATAAAATGTGTTACATTACAAATCTGTAAGACGAATGTCGACTTTTGAAACTTTTAAAATATTAAAATTTCTTATTATTTTATAAATAAATCAATTATTGATATTCATTGTTTGTTTTTGGACTTTTATTAAATATCGTGAATTATTTTAACTTAAAATAAACTACTAAATTTTCAAGTTTCAATTACCATTATCATCATTATTATTATATGTCTTTTGCGTAGTTTGAAATGTCTAGAATAAGATTTCTAAAGGTCTAAAGTTTCAATTTTTTTTCTCCTTGTTTTAGATATTTCGCCTCAATTTATTGAAGTACTCAGAGGTGTAAATGTTTTCCCGAAGAAAAGAATTTTTCTTGAAAGAAAATATAGTTTTACTTTATTTAAAAGTACTTCTTACATGCGAGCTTAAACATCACATTTGTGGGCCACCACACAGCATTTGTTAAGCAGTTTTTGGTGCACGAGCACATCTACTCTCGACACTATGCGTTAAGATTTCCAACAGTAGTTATAATTGAAAGGCGAACTGTTCGGCGGTTTGTTTTTAGTAATAAATTTAACTTTAACAAATTAAAATTTAATTTAACATATAAATTTAACTTAATTTAACTTAACCAAAACAAGTAAACTCCACCAATTCCTGTTCTTGTTTTTTTCTTTATTCATATTTAGTGTTTATGAATGAAATAAATAAAGTAAAGTTCGATTTAGATCTTTTTTACTACAGTATTACTTTAAGCAGACATAGTGTCTAGAGATAATTGAATAACCTATAATTATCTCCTACTTCTTAATTAAATTATTATTTCTTCACTTGTTTTATTATAGATAAAATAATATGGCAAATCCTTATTTGAAAGTTTATTCAACTTTAATTGCTAAGATGAGACTTATTTCCAAATTTATACAATTTATTTCTGTCTTTTTTTTTTTTTAAGCATCAAACGAAAAGAAAAAAAAACTCACATTTGACTTAAAGGTTTTGTATCTCAAAATGAACAAAAACGAAGTTATTTCATATTTGAAAGTGTATTTTACAAGGAGTTTATTTATTTTTTTATTTGAATTAAAAAGTTAAGACATCTACAACTTTTGTTTCAAACCCTAGAGCTTTGAATTTAATTTTGAATTGAAATAAATTCAATTACAGAGGGTCAGTATCAGAATAAGAAAAACTTCAAAAGCATTTCAAATTTTAACTTTCGCCTTGTTTAAAATATTTTGCGCTAATTAAGATATAAGAAGTTATTTTTACCCATTAAGAAGATCCACATCAAAAACTATAATTTTGATTTTTAATTTTAAACGATTGAAAATCAGAATTCTAAATCTCAGAGGACTTTATTTACTTACTTTCACATTTATTAACATGGTTAGATAATAATATTGAAATTGTTGAGGAGGGCATTAAGTTCCTTTAATAGTTAAAGAGCCGTTCGACGATTACGTAAGCACTTAACAGGGAAAGATGGTTCGTGATTTGCTTATTGCTTATTTATTGTTGTGATTGCTGATAGGGGTAAATGAGCAATACCTATGTAAGGCATTGAAATCCATTTATTTTAAAAAAATTCTTGAAAAGCGAAATAAAAAACGAAACGAAACAAATTACACTTGGAAAATTTTTAAATGTGGAATAAAAATTTAATTTGGGGAAAAAATAGTTTGGAAAAAATAATTTCAAAAATTTTCAGAGGTCAACAGTTTTGAACACAAAAATAATTAGCTCTTTGATGCTAAGTTACATATTTTTATTCTAATTTAATCCTATAAGCATATTACTACAGTGAAAGTAAAAGCAAAAACTTACAGAGTTGTATTTTTCGTACGTAAGAAAGGAACTGGTTTTTTGATTTTCTTATTTTCGCTGACAAAGTAAAAGAATTCAAAATAGCCAAAAAATATGCTTACGTAATATTTGAATGGTCCCTTATTACTTACATTTTTAAGTAAAAATTGTAGTCAAAGTTTCACTAAGAAGAATCCCATTTGTCATCTTATACACAATTAAATCTTATTTTAAAGGAAATATCAAAATAAAATTAAACGATAAATAATGTGAGAATAATATTTATGGTTAATAAACTTTTTTACAATTCACATTAGTGATGTTTCCATTTTAATCATTGTAATCTTTAATTTCTTCACTGCTATCTGGTATTGTTCTTAATCTTTTTTGAAATGAATTTTATGTAACTACTATAAAATGTGTTGCCCATACCTGCAACCGCATGTATAAAAATGTAAGACCATAATATAACCACGTCTACAAACAACTTCACTAATGAAATTTCGCTAACTTTAAGTAGGTCATAGTAATTAGCTGCTGTTGAAATAAATTGAAATTTAGAAGGTTTAGTATTAGATGTCTTATTTACCATTTTTTAACACATAAATTTTTTTTAAGTCTTCTGTACATGACTCAAACATTTTAGCTAAAAAAAAATTTTATTTTTACAAAGATTTAAATTTATAGAGTTAAACTAATAATTATTTTGTTAGTCAAAAACTTTAAAGTTTGAATAGGCAAATAAATTAATGTAATTAATGATGTTAGAATTTTTAAGCATTATTAATCTTTAAATTTAAGAGTATTTTTCTGAAATGTTTGGCTGTGAATCATTACTTATATGATTAATTACATTATTTAACTGAGCATTACAAATTTATGTACTAAATATTTTTTTAAAAGAAAATATTAAATTAGCATTCTAATTTTTGAGGCAAAAGCAAAATATAATAGATTGTACCCATAAAGTTAAACACCTTTTTAAAGGAAAGCATATGTTTCGTGCTTAAAATAGCTTTCTTAATCGTAAGCGTAAATTTATTTATTATCTGTACAGATTTACTGATTGAATCAATTCATTATCATTATTTAAATATTAATTTAGATCTTGAAAAGTACGATATATCTTTATTGTTCATCATACTTATTTATTTGAATTTTAATTTATATTCTATAGAAAGTATTTTATTTATATAAGAAATATTAAAAAACAGTGAGCAAAAGGGATAAAATTTTCTAAACATGATATGTAAGTTTACTTTAATGTTCTTTTACAATGATCATACGTGAATTTATTTTTAGATTTTATGGTTATGATTTATGTTTATGTTCAACTAAAAATAAAGCATACCCGAAATAATAAAGTTTCAAAAGTCATTTGGTATCATTACACTGGAGAAAGAATGTATTAATAAATTACGAATTGATAAAAGTAAGAAGCACGAAAAGAAGTTCAATGACATATTTCCTATTTCTTTCCATTTTTAAAGATTCATCTTCAATGATTGAAGTTTTCATATTTTCATTCGAATGCTAGACATCAAAATACCTGCATATTAATATTACTTGCATTCTAAAAAAAAGTCCCAGTAATAAAAATACTGGATTTATATTTAGTCTATGCAGCCAATCTCCACATAAAATATTTCATTTATATTTTGATAGCAAGCAATATTTCCAACATCTAGATATTTCTAAAACTTGCATTTCATTTTAAATGCCAACGTCTTCCTTTCTACTGAGATGCAAACGATATTTCTTTTCAAATTACATCTCAACTCCACTCCAGTTTTCTTTATCCTCTTTTCCTCCAAGATATAGTTTCAAGAGCCTTATGCCGAATAGGATTTAGTTAGAACGAAGTATAAGTGCTGGGGGAGGGGGAGGGAGCAGAATCTGAGAATGAAAAGAGGGAACGGGAAAAAGAACAAACAGTAAGATCAAAATTCGAAAGGAGGTAGAAACAGGAAATCGGATCAGGCCGAAAAGTCGTCTTCTGCTTGCTGGAACTAATAAAATGACGCAAGGCGTGTTTCTAGCGTGCTTGCTTTCGAGAACAAAGATACTTTTCCAAACATAACTAATTCCAGAAAAGATTCCGACTGCTAAGCCCCTCTCGATCTGTCGGCTTGTTATATGAGGCTTAATTAATAAAGAAAGCAAAAAGCTGGACGAAGAAAATGCTTCTTTTCTAATCCTACGATCCCAATTAGGGACGGGACCTTTGATTAAAGATGATTCCAGAAGCTTCAAAGGGTCCACCCGCTTGCACAGAAGCGAGGATAATTAAAGGTAGGGCGTTTCCCAGCGCATGCCTCTTCTTTGCCGACAATGGCCCATGCCCGGGTTGCAATAAATTGTCCACACGACCTGATGCCATTTCGAAATGTGTAAAAAACCATACAACTTAAGAATTGTTTAACAAATTAAATAACAGAAACTCTTAAAGAGGCTAAAGAGTTAGTTAATAGTATTATGTTTAATTTTTTAATTATCGGACACTAAAACTCGAATTAAAGTGTAAAAATTGTGAATTTTAAATAAATATCTCATAAAACTTTTAAAGTAGAGGGATAAAAAAATTTCATTCAAACTATATTTTCTTACTGATTTTTTTTTCTTTTTAGAAATGGGATGTTTAACATCAGAAAAGTATTTATAAAATCCTCATAGACGAACACTAATTAAAGATTTTACTATAAATTGCAATTTTCAAACAAATAATAAATTTCTTGAAAATTTCGCTAGATTTTCTAGCTTATATTTTTAAATTAAGACATAAAAATACTTATGAACATTTTTTTCTATAATAAAAATTAGGAAATAGAATATTTTTTTTTTTTTTTTTTTTTACTGAAAATATTTTTATTTTAAAACTTCATAAAGGTGGAATAAAGTAAATTATCTAATAGCTTTCAAACACATTTTATTACTAATTATTTTTATTAAGAAAATGAATTTAGAGCACAAAAACAATTTAAAATAAATAATGTGGCAGCATAACTTTTAAAAATAATATTAGGATTGTTAAAATGTAGGTTCAGCAAATAAATGAATAAATAAATAAAAATATAACAATTACATTTCTTCAATTGGGCGATTTTCTGTTAAAAATAAATATTTATAGATAAAATTAAACTGACCTAATTAATCTGATAATTTTTAAGTGATGTTCTTAACTATTAAATAAAAAATTTAAAAAAAACTAATAATCTGTAACTAAGATTTTTTTTTTATTTAGCGAAAATATCAAGTTTTAATTAAAAAAAACAAAACTGAACTGTGCATTCAAACTAATTCCAACATGCTAGTTTAGGGGTTAGCCAACTTCATCAATGAACTAATCACATGAAAATCAATGTTGGTAGCGGGATGCCTTTTTTTTTTCAAAATCATAAACTGCTGATATTTGTTAGTAAAAATATTAAAAAACCAAATGCAAAGCTTAAATTATGTCAATATAAGTCTTCGCAATATCATGTTTATTTAGGATTTTTCCATTAATCTTAATTTTTGCGTAAATAGAATTGAGATATTTTATAAATAATGTTACAGATGTATGTATAAGAAGGTATTGAATTATATTATATACATCTATAAATATTTAATTATTTATAAATGTAACTTAATTTAAAACATGTACAAATAATAAGCAATAGCATCTATTTAGATAATCTATAAATGATGAATAAACATCTAACAGAACAGAACATTAACAGAACATTTACAGAATATTACCAAAAGAATTTCTGGTTGGGCCTTATTTTAATCAAGCGTAGTAGTTAAGATTGAGAAAATCGACCCAATTTTTTTCAGTAAGCCTTTTTGTGATGAATTGAAGAATTATTTTCCAGTTATTGAATTAAACTTTTTTCTTTCAAAACAGAATAGGACAAATCATAGCGTACAGTCAGCCCTTTTTAATGTAAACTCGAGGCTGTAAAGAATCAAGCGGTACTGAAGAGATAGTATTTATAAAACAACATTTATTGGAAACGCCAACCACACAACAAAAATTAATTAAAATACCTGTGAAGAGTTAGTTTAAACCTTAAACACAAAAAAAGCCAATCTCAACAAAAAATGAAATAACTCTCTGACGTTCTAAAAATTGTATCGTTCTTTAAATTTTTGACTTGATCTCATTGCATTGTTTTTCTATTAATGCTTGTATTCGCTGGATATTTTTAGGCACTATAAGGGGAACTGTAAAAACATACACATTATACAAAATTCTAATTACTACAAGCCTTATTTTGTTATTATAATTTTTTATGTTCCTTGTTAAGTTGAAAAAGTATTCCGCAACGTTCCATATTCCGTTCAGTTTTTACTTCACTATCCACTTCCGTTAAAATTTCTTGTTTCTTTTCTTAGATGCAATTCTTCTTTATTTCCTACGTCCCGCCTACGTTTTGATATTATGGCAATGCAGATTTGAAAACTTACTTTACAACCTCTGTATTAACGATTATATTAAGTACGAGTTAAACTTTATTGCTTTAAAAAAATGCAAATATAAACGAGTATTGCAACCATTGTGGGAGAAGAAATATTGCATCCTATTGCAACTACATTTGACATAAATCACTAAAAATTAACCTGTATAAAATAAAGAAAATTAAAAACGGTAGAAGAAATTTCAAAACTATTTAGATTTAACATGATTCTTGCTCCTTTATTTCTGTCGCACACTTTGTTATCTTTCAGTAAAAGCTTAATTTATTTATTATTTATTTTTCATTTATTTATTATTATTTTTATTCATTTTTTACTTTTACGTAGAGTTTCAGTAAACTCACTGCTTTTTACTAAATCTGACTTAATTCATCACAAAAAAAAACAAGAAAAAATTAAATTAAGAAACAAATTTAGAAATTGTAGTCCTATGGATGAATCATTACAAGTTCGAATTCACTAAGTCCAAATTTAAAAAGTATTTCTCTGTACATGGTGCTGAGTCATAACGAGTGAATACATACGCAAATTTAAGGTGTAAATTTTCATTTCATTTTTATCGTAAATAAGGCAGGGTTAAAATGAATAACTAGGTTATAGTCAACATTACTAAGCTAAAAGCATTATAACTAGATTTAAACGTATGTAACTCTTTTAAAATCAAAATAACAAATTTAAAAGCAAGATTTCAAAATTAAAATTCAAACTAAATTGAATTAAAAAATCTGATGTCTTTCACATAGAGCATTAAGCTCAATGCGAAGTGTCCCCAACTAAAAAAGATTACTTTTGAAAATTATTGTTAAAGTAGGTTCTATCGTTTTTTAAATTCAAATTTCAAACATTAGGGGAAGATATGCTTCACTATAAGAGGCTTCTGTTAAAAATTACTTAATTATTATATGGAGGTGTTAAAATAAAGATGAGATCATTTTTAACCCTTTAGTTAAGGAAGACATCCTCCCACCCACCATTTATTATCATGTAAAACTTATGGCATAAGCTAGAAATTATTTGTATAAAAGAAAATAAATCAATATGCAAGGTTAATACTCAAATGCGGAACTCTACCCAAAAGTTTTTCAATTTAAAAAAAAAATGTTCTCATTGTGTTCTATTCCAAAGGGAAATCTGCTCTTTTAAAGTGTAGCAAACAATATCCCTGTGTGGACAGACATCTTATCCTTTTTTCTTCTTTCCCTCAGAAACTTAATTAAAACGGGAGATCAGAGAATAAAAGCTAACAGGAAAGTCACGCTAATTAATATATGGTTCGATGCCCACACGCCAGTGCTGCTATGATTGAATCCCGAATCCCAGAGGAAGATTCCTGAAATTAAGATATTCTCTCAACCACGAAACTGGGATTGGATAAAGAGAAAAAGATATCTGATAAAAATTGAACTACTCTACCAAGCTTTCGAACAATATTAAATATTGCGTGATGAGCGTTGAATATAGCCTCTCAAACTTTTTTAGTTTAAAAGTAAGAGAATTGACTTTTGATTCATTCCGATTATAATAAAAATCTCAAATCTGCGCATCTTTTATGAATACTTCAATAAGATTATATATATACTATATATATATATATATATATATATATATATATATATATATATATATATATATATATATATATATATATATATATATATATATATATATATATATATATATATATATATATATATATATATATATATATACTATATATATTAACAGGGCTACATCCCTGTTATCATTGGTATATTCATCTTTAGAAATGCAGTCAAAAGCCATAATAAGTTATAAAAAGCTTTATTTAAAGTTATGCTGGTGGTAATAACAGTTCACATCAGCACTCCACAAGGGAGGGGGTGAGGACTGTTTATTGGAACACGTTATTCAGCAAGAGACATGCGAAAACCATCAGTCCAGCATTAAATACTACAGAGATGGGTGTAATTAGGTTCCAGTCGTACTTACCTTTGTAACTCTACGCATTAAGGAAAATCATTTAATGCTTCCTAATATGGAAGTGAAAGAGGGACAAGATACTAAAAATAAATCCTCCTTTGAAATAAAAATCTAATTATTATTCAATGGTATGTTTTCAGCCTTGAATTCCCAAAATAGAATATCTCTACGCTTACTCTTTAACAAAGACATTTTGTGAAACCGAAAGAGTTTTAATTCTTTTATTAATACAGAAGTATTTATAATTTTTGTATTATATATATATATATATATATACTTATAAAATTGACTAAATACTTTGCTACTTCATTTATTAAAAAATATAGTATTAATTTATAATTTAGAAATCAGATCAAAAGTTTAATCACTGTTAATTTAATGCTTATATTCCTCAGACTTAAGAATTTCAAATCACAAGTACAAAAGAATCAGTTTGAAAACAATTTTTTTTATTAATTAACATAATAATTAGGAAAATTTAATGAGAAAATTAAATAATAATGAAAATTTCACTAGATATTTAAATAATGTATGCTCATTAAATATAATCATTTAATGTACACAAATTTAATATACAAAATTTAATATACATAAATTTGATATATATTCAGAAAATGATTAAAATCATTTTTATATCATTTAAATTACTGTTTTTCTAGTCTTTAATTTTTCCAAAATTGCTTTATTTAACTACTTAGAGTCACTAACACAATACTAAATGTGCATTACTTTATAACTCAAAAGTTTATTTGAACATTAATAAATAGTAAATAAAATGCAAGTACATTAACTTTTTTTTTAAATTTTTCTTTGGATAACCAAGTTTAAAAATTTTGCTGCGAAAACTTTTATTTTTATGCAACTTGTTACAGAGATAATGATTAAATTTGCATAAATTATTATTGAATAGGCCGTAATTTAACTTTTATCTTGACAAAACTATTGGAGCAGCACTTTTTTCAGATTATTTCAGGATTAAATTGATTAAGGTTAAGGTGTTGAGTAATAAATATTTTTTCCAAGCAAATCAACTTTTAAATATTTAAAAATATTTTTAATCTTTGTGTTAAAAACTCCGATTTTGGATTGTTTATTAATAGCGACAAATTCTTGAAAAGCAAATTGTTTCCCCAAGATTAAGAAGAATTTCTATTTTGAATTCTAAAAAATTTCTGAACAGACGAATAATATGCATACTCCAAAATACTGGAGTTAGGAAATTACATAAAGGATTATCAGGAAAAAGTAAATTTGTAATTAAATTCCTTTCATAAGAATTATAGTACTCAAATTTTATGTAGCTTATCACTTATGCTGCACGGGCTAAATAATTACAGTTATGTACTAAAACAAACATAAATTATGTATTAAAAAAAATTTTTTTTATTCAATTACTGAAAAAGTACTATAACTTACTTTTTTAATTAATTTTTATAGCTTTCTATTTTACTTTTTAAGATTTAAACAAATTTTAATGCCTATGTATTTCTTATCTTAAAACAATGTGCTACAAGAGAATTAAGCAAAAAAAATTTTAAATTCATATTTTAGCCACGTACAAATACTAAGAATCCCTGCAGAAAAATCATACGTATTAAAGATAGGAAACAAATATTTAAACTAGAAAAAAATGAAACAAAAGTTACTATTAAAATCCAATGAATCACTATTTAGGTAGGCGCGCTTATAACATCAAAACCTGTTTGGAAGAAGCTAAAATGAGTTGCAATGCGATTACTAGAACATCTCTCCTCAGATAATCAAATTGATTTTGAATTTTTCCTCCCACATTCCCAGCTCGTTACTCAACCGATTTTTAACATGATTCTGTTTCTTTCTCTCTTAAATATTTTTTGAAGGTCCCTAATTTGTACACTTTTTCTTGCTTCCTTTTGGACAAGGGTTCTTGAAATTTATATTAGTGCTCTTCAGGAGATGCCATTAATTATTAAATATCCAGCATAATTAAGAACTATTAGCAAATACATCATGCATTGGTCAAAAAATTGTAGAACGTTAACTGCCATGACCCTCCAACCCGCATCGGATGGTTTCTAGTATGTTTTACTCTTTAAAACGTGATAAAATCAAAATAATGTGAAATTTAGAAACTATACGTTAAAATTAATTAAAGGAAGTATGTGTTTTAACTAAGGTAATAGAATTATTTTTGTGCACTTCTTTTCATTCCTGAAATTACAAAGTTTATTGCTTTTGGAGGGAGGGGGTAGCACGTTCTGGTATCGAAACAAAAATCTGCGAAATTTAAGCAATTCCATTTGGTATCTTTCTCCATACATATGATAACGGTTAACAGGAAATTTGAGTTTTAAAATTATAATTCTTATTGCTCCACATTTAGTGAAAAGCACAAAACTGAAAAGTAAATTTAACTAAATAAACAGTTTATATATCATGCTCTAAAGTATCATGATGAAATAACAAAAATTTGGGCCATTTATCAAATTTTATCACATATTATATCACTATATTTTGTGGTTCATTTTACCAAATTTATTACCAAAGTGATTCGATAAAAATTACCGGACTTTTTTTCTGTTCCCATGGAACCAGAAACACGGTAATATTTACCATATTCTGTAATTTTTTACTATACTTGTTTTCTTACTGTACATACTTATAAAATAAACTAGTGTGTAACTCTTTTAAGAGTTTCTTTTAAGGAAAAAAAAGAGACATTTAAATCAATCATAAAATATACGTGAATGTTGTAAAAATAAAGCTTGTTCCTCGAATCTAAACGCACAGATTATTCTGCAGAGAAAGAATGTCTTCTTTTCCATTCCTTAAGAGACATGGATGCCTTGGCATTGACTGATCTGCTCCCCCTTTGGGGAAAACGGGGAGTGGAATAAAAGGGGGTGACAAATCATGCCTTTTCCTTCTGGGCTACTTTAAATTTCATCTGGCTTTAATACAATTTGCCGCTTCCACACCGTTCAAAATGCGAAGCTCCACTCAGGGTGAAGCCATCCCCTAGTCATCCATCAGCACTTTAATGGCGTTGCTTTCTTTTGCAGCCTTCGATTTTTTTTTTCTGTACTAAGCCCTCCCCTACTGATCCATTTTAAGAGTTCACTAAAACTCTCGCACCCCCTTTTCTTAGAATTTTTTTATTTTTTATTTTGTAAAGTTGCGCTGGCAATCAATCGTCCATGAAGATGCGTATACACTTTGTTACAACGCTGGCCAAATCCAGAGAAAAAAAAAGTTCTCTCCATTTAGTTTTTTAAAACTACTATTTTTAAAATTGATTTCGAAGATGCTTCGATGCTCGTTAAGTTTTTAAATTGGTTTCAACGGACAACTTGATGGAATGGTGTATAAATTTGAACTTAATGGGGAAAATTTGCAGCCGGAGAATAACATTGAATTATTGATTTAAATGCATTGAAACCAAATTCAGTTTTGGAATAAAATAAGGGATCTTGAATCTATGTACATAAACGTATACGAATTTTAATTTTTATAACTAAAAACGCAGTTAATTAAAATTTAAGAAATGAAACAAATAAACTTTTTAATAAAATTTAAAAAAATATTTATGAAAAACAATACGGAGTGAAATAATTTTATTTAATTTGTGGCATTTCCAGAATCTTTTTTTAAGTCAATGATTTTTAAATGTTAGCAATGTTGTTTTCCAGCAACACCTATTAAATATTAGCCTATCTTTTCTGAAATTTAATATTCAATACTCAATACTCTTCTTTTGAATGAATAGAATGGTTGTAAACCTATTATAGTCACTCATCCAATTTTGATTTAGTGTAGACATCTAATAAATTCAAGCTTATAGTCGGATTTTTAATAAACCTTCCTTAATATAATTTTTAAAGCAAGTTCTCTTATATACATGAAGTTCTAAAATTTAACCGAGATATTCAGAGGGGTGATAAAAACAAATCAAGAGAATGAATAGCACAGTTTAATTCAAAATTAACATCTGGCAGAAGATACTTTAAAATTTTGAATTAAAAATATTTTTTAAATTGCATTTTTTTAAACAACATTTCTTTAACTTCCACTACGAATAGAGACCTCAGAGTATAATCCCTACCTATTTGCGATTCTGATTCGAGACGATTTACTTGAATTTGAAAGAAATTATAAAATTATAGCGCGATTACATTTCACAGAATTACATTTTACAATTACAAAATTTACATCTTTACAATTTTAATTAATTAGTTCTTAATTAGTTCTTTTTCGTACGGACTGATCACTTTCTTTTACCACTAATTATGCACTGTTCTGACATAAATATCCCAGAAAAATAATTGATTTTCGTATGGTTTTATTATTGTGTTACAACTTACTAAAATATGAAAATTGCTTTTTATATAAGGATTTTGGCTATTACATGAGGTTTAAGTGTACTGCATTTTATCTGTATAACAAAATTGGTTGGCCATACTTTTAAAGGAGGTACGAATTTAATGACATAATGACATTTTCATGTCATATTAGGGACTTGCATTGTTTTAAAACTGTTGCATCAATGCTTATATAATATATTAATGGAACTCTCCAATAGAGGAAGTATATAGTTAAAAAAATATTTCGATGTACATGATAGAAAAATGTGAATTCAATGCATAGAATATGTTTTTAGTGACTTTTTCGTTTAAAAAATGTATGATACTCATGTGTACTTAGATAGATCTTGGCGTGATAGCTACCCTCATCTGATGCCAAGGTTGCTTTTTTTTCCATCAAATTAAACCTACACATATCTTTTTTAAATTATGGTTGAAGTGGGGAAAATGGAAGTGGTGGGAAAATTTAAATCTTTTCCAAGAATAATCGATGAATTTCTCTTACTTTCGAAATTTAAATGGGAAATATGTGGTTCGTACAATTCTATACTTTTAGAGTTTCTTATACAAATTTTCACAACATTTTTATACAGGTTTAAAATATTGATGCAGCTATAAGCCACCAGTTCTACAGTAAAAGATTTAATCTAACTGACTTGTAAAACTGTGATAGCCCACAAAATTCTGAGGATTTTTATTAACTGAATCATATTCGATTTTCGGATTTCTAAAATATTAAAATATTTCCTTCATTTTCTAAACTTTGAAAAATTTCAGTTATCACAACTTCTAAATAAATGTGTTTGTTTATTTGTCCCCAGTGTAAATTTGGGAAGTGGAATTTACCTCGATCATAAAATCGACGACGAAATTGCTTATAATTGATGAAGGGTTAACTTTTAAAGATCTCTCCATTACCAAATGTTTTGAGAATTCGGAGTAATCTTCTATTTTATAAATAATCTATAACGCATAACCAATGCAGGAAATAAAGTTAACATAAAAATTGTTTTTGCTGTCGAAATCAGTGCACTGAAGAGTTTACAAATTACACGCAATGAATGAAAAAAAATATTTAGTTGGAATGTTACTTACTTTTTACTTGTAAATTTATTTGAATTCTTAAAAGTAGATCTGATATATAAAACAACTTGTGAGATCAGTGCCGGATAACCCATTAGGCCTGACTAGGCCATGGCCTGGGACCCCCAATGATTAGGAGCCCCCTTTAAATGGATTTTTGAAAATGAATTTTAAAAAAATTAAGAAAAACAATGATTTTTTTTTCTAAAAAAAGTCATATTCAAATATATATTAAAAATTTTTCAAAATGTTACGATTATTTTTTAGTTCTAATTTAACAAAATAAAGTAAAATTTAATTTATTATTATTTATTTTCATTTTAAATATGCTTTCTTAAATGAAAAGATATATAAATACTTTTGTATTTGAATAAATAAAAAATATACGAGAAAAAGAACTTAATCGAAGGGCCCCAAAAATTTGAATGGCCTAGGGCCCCGCGTTTGCTTAATCCGGCCCTGTGTGAGATAGAGAAAATAATTATTGTAGCTAGTAAAAATGCATGATGGTAAAAATACATGATA
This sequence comes from Parasteatoda tepidariorum, assembly GCF_982258835.1. Lineage (NCBI taxonomy): Eukaryota > Metazoa > Arthropoda > Arachnida > Araneae > Theridiidae > Parasteatoda > Parasteatoda tepidariorum. Next base: position 39,157,290 of record NC_141762.1, on the reverse strand, counting down.
GAAAAAGTACATGATAGTAAAAATGCATCAAATTATCAAAAGTGTTGGGTTCCTTTATCAAGAATTAACAACATTTAAATTAATCTAAATTTTTAAAAGTAGATCTGATACAAAAAAAGAAAACCAGTAAGATAGAGAAAATTAATTCTAATAGCTAGTAAAAATACAATATCAATAATTAATCCTTCCAAAGCTTGTATATAGCAAAATTATTTAAATTGTTTTATTCCTATAGCAACAATTTGCTCTGTGATCCTTTTGAAAAAAAAATCTTTGACTTGTAGTTGATTTTGTAGTCAAGACATGGCTAAGTAACTGACAAACTGCATTGACTAGCAGCCTATAATTACGACGTGGGTCGACTTGTCAGGGATTCTTCCTCAACAGCGAAGTTCTGGGGGCTTGATTGACAGTAGGGTGGGATATTTAACACACGCTGACCGACTGTATGGACAGGCGATGCCCTCAACAACACCTCCCACGCCCTTGATACTGCTTCAGCCCCATGTCTGTCAGAGCCTTCCAGAGATGCTTCCTTGATATCTATCATCGACTTTTTTTTTCCTCTTTTGCCTGTCTTGTCTATTATGTAAGACAGTAACAAAAAGATGTGAGATTTATATATATCTATTGATAGATTTTCTAAGTGCTTCTAAATCGAAGGGATTACGCTGAGAGAGTTAAGTTTATTACTGGAATTCTTTGTTAAATTGATAGTGTTTTCAACAAGCATTTGTACCAGTTGGAAGTTTTGCTGATTGTAACTTTAAGTTACAAGTTTGCTGATTGCTGATTACAACTTTAAGTTACTTATGCATCAAAAATTTAAATAAATTAAAGAAAATGTATAAATGCACAAGTAGTAATATGTAATAAGTATTAATTGATTTTAAGCTGCTTTTTTTTTTAATGAGAACTGAAAATGCTAGTAAAACTCCCGTTTAAAATCTTCATTCATTTTTACATTGCAAATCATATTTTTTTTTTCCTCGTGGAATATTGTACCTCCCAATATTTCTTACATTCAAATTCAATGTAAACTGAGCAATACTTTAAATATGAATATTGATTAATAAATTAAAGAAAAAATAAAGCTTCTGCATTGTTGACTTTAGCTGGCTCTTTTTTATACGCCACTTCTCACAGAACTGTGACAGACAGGATTTGTGGATTTTTACATTGAAAAAATTAAAGTAACATTTATTTTTCCATTATTAATTTTAATGCAGCGATAATAATTATTTGGTATTCGTAAAAACTCATTCGAACTGTTTTTTTTTTTTTTCTTTTTTTTTTTTCTTTTTTTTTTTAGAGAAATAGGTATATAAAAGCAAGATTGCCGATATGATGATTTCGCAAATGCGCAAATTTTCTAGGATTATTTACACTTGTACACTAATTCTCTTCTCGTTAACATTAGTTAAACTTGTTTCGTGAACAAGAGAATGCGATTTTTCGCCTACATAAATGCAAATAATTAAACTGAAAGTGCAGATAATTTTGTTTCAATCATCGCCAATTTGCATAAGCAAACAGTGGTTTTAAGTAAAAAAGGTTAAAGAAGGAAAATTCTTAACCAAGTGTTGAAAAATTTTGCGTTTGCGATTTACCTTTCTTGACCCTCAACCAATTATAGCTAAAGAGACTTTAAATCACATTTCTGAATTGTGCGTTACTGAGACCAGATCTAGATGATTACCAACTATATCTAAATACTATTTTCAGCTCTCTCTTTTTTCTTTTCTTCCTTTTTTTTTTTTTTTTTTCAATTTACAAAAAGATGTTTGACGTTGCGTCTGGTAAGCCGATTCTATCACAGCAAGGGAGAGATATGAAAGTTTCAAAAATATAAATAATTTAAAATGTAAAGATTTTACGAATTTAAATGTAGTTTAAGTTTCCCTTGCATATTGCATTCAAAATATAGCATGAAATAAGATTACATTTTTCGAACATATTCAATATGTTACACAAGAGCGGCGACGCTGATCCATATTCAAAATTTGAGGCGTGATTTATAATATGTTCTTACAATCACGATGGTTTCAGTTCGTTTCAATGTGCAAATATTTAACAATGGCAAAATTGTGGAAAGATATTTAAATAACGTTGGCAACCAATCCGGAAAAAAGACATGTGCCGAAAGCAGTAAGCATGTGCCAGCCACGTGGCACCTAACCTGCGTTCGATTTCCCGCCATCTGTTGCATGGAGACTACACGACACGACAGAGTTATTATGTGAGTAACTTGCTTTATGAAGACCTTCTGTGTGTAAATGTAATTAGAGATTGAATTTTATTTTTAATTTGCATATAAAATACTATAGAAATACTTATAAAAGAATGAAAGTGTGTACGGTTTTTCAATAATTTTAAGCAATGTTTCAGTCTAAAAAACAACATTCAAAAATGTTTCTCGAAAAAAATACAATGTGCCACAAAATATAATAGAATTTTTATTATTATTATTCGATTTGATTGTGAACGTTGCCCTAGGGCAACACCAAGCTATTTAGGTGAATTTAGTCCTTTTAACTTTTTTTAAAATTATAATTGGCTTCATATTTATTTCTCATATCGGTAATTCCATTTTGAATGAGGAAATTTATCTGCATACAAAAAACAAACAAGGCGATTTTTTTTAATATTTTAATTTTTTTTAATATATCAGGATCTTCCAATTGACACTAATTGAAACAGTTTTTTTTTATAACAAGAATAACCTATTTTTTAAAATTAGATTTAAGATCTATAAAGGTTGCTTTTACGCTACTACAATTTAACTAATTAAATCAACTTTTAACATAAATTTGAATTTTAAAAATCTGTCCAAATAATCCGAAACAAAGAATCGAAAGATGTTTAGAAACTTGAAATTCTGATGCTTAATTTTAGTAAAGGTGCTTGCTATTTTTGAGATTTCTGGCACACATGCACTCAGAAAATTAAATAAAAAACTAATTTGCAGTAATTGAAAAAACCAACAAGCATATTATATTCTTACATTCTCGAAATGTTATAAAATTTCAACATTAAATATTAATATGTTATTTAAAAACCAATCAAATTAAATTTAAATTAAAGTACGCTTTCAGAAAGGAAAGCTATTCATAGAAATATGTTTCTAATATTTATATTTTGAACTTTCGAGACTTTTTATTAAAAACTACTATCTGCTTCTACTGATTCAATAAAATGCAAGAAAGAATAATCGAAATTCAAGGCACAAATCCACTAACTCCTGGAAGATTTGGTAATTCCTGGAGAGGAAAAACTTGCCATAAGATTTACATAAGAAAAGCACTGCACGATCCAGGGTGGGAAAGGGTAAGTTCGAAAGGAAGGAGAGAAGAAAGGAAACAAAAACAAAAGGTACCAAATAAAAAAGAACACAAAAAGGAATTTTCGCTACAAAAAGAAAGCGAGAATTCAAATTTATGGGGAGAGAAAAATTTTCGGAAACGGATTTAGATCGTTTGTCAGACCCTGAAAAAGAAGAAGAAAAAAAAATGGCAAAAACAGTGGGAATTCTCTCTCTCTCTCCAAAAATTCCTGGAGCCAATGAGTGCAGAAATATTCACTCTCGCGCTGCATTGAATTCCCAAATTGGGAAATCGATCTGGGAATATGTAAATGAGCAAGTCCTCATTCTGTATTCTAACTCGCATACGCATTATTCAAATGCCCTTAAACGTACGAATAACATTAGTCGGAAGAACCGGAGAGGGTTTTATGCCATTTTTTTTTCTTCCCTGACTGAAGTTTTCTCGAGATTTTGACTTTTCTTTTCTTTAGGTCTAATCTCTTGGCGAAGAATGGAGAACAAAGGAGGAAAAAAATCTTTGGACGGGTTTTTAGATGGGGGTTAGATTACGTGGAATAAAGTTGAAGTGTGCCTTAGAAGTTCAGGAAATAAGAATTTTTTTTTTCTACTTTGATGTTCCATTTCTAACGTTTGGTCCTCCTTAAGATATTCAACAGAGAAGTATTTTAAAAACGAATAAGACTACTGAAATATATAAGCTGGATTAACTTTTGCTTTTATTTAAAATAACATTTTCTTAAAATAAATTCATATGTTAAAGTCGAAAAAAAAATATTGTATTAAATAATTTATGAATTATTATGTTTTTTATTACGAGAATTTTATAGAAAGGTTTTGGGACTGAAGAAAACTTAAAATGGTTTAACTTAAGTAGAGAAAGAAAAAATTTGAAGTACTGAAAAGAAAAAAATAACTATTACATGATTTCATACTTTTATTTTGAACTTATACTATTCATTCTTTTATTTTTTCCTTCAATTCTTCTTTCTCAAGATCCTAAGTAAAATATGAAGCGAGTGTAGAAAAATTAACTGGATTTTCCTTTATTTTAATTTCAAATAATGTTTGATAAACAAAATTCACGTGTCAGAGCTTTAAAAAGGCTTAGAATATGAAATACGTTTTGCAAATTAATTATCATATTTTCTTAAGAGGTACTCTTTAATGATTTCTCTGAGTGTGAAGAAATTTCATGAAGCCTTACTTTTAAAGAAATGAAACATTGCAGAAAAGTTATTTTATGCGTTCCATTTATGATAATCGTTCTAATATGTCACTAATTTTACATTTAAAATCTTCTGTGAGCATGTGCAACAAATCATATATTTTAAAATAAAAGCTACAGGTACTGAAATAGTATCAGGAAAACGAAATTTTTATAAAGACATACATACATGTGTGTATTAATGATTACAATTTTGAGATTGACATACACTCGTACAAAACCAGTTTCTTTTTTCAAAAAAGTTTGCACAAAACTTACAGTTTTCTTAATTTTAAAACATTATGATGCTTTTAATTAGTTTTTGATGGGATTCATTTCCTTATAGAAATAAAAAATGCTTTGCAATAATAATAAAAGGAATCTAAAGTTGAAAAAAAATAACCATTAAAAATGAAGACTTTTCTATTCAAATATAAATAAATTTAAATGATGAGCAACATTATTCAAATTGAAAGCAATCACTTTTCAGTTACATCTTGAGATTTTACTTGAAATATGACAATTCGCATCTGAATAGTTTTTGATCTATTGATCCGATTTTCATGTTCACTGATGTGACATTAAGTTACGAAATCAGACACGAAAATGTAGTTTCTCTGAATAAACATATTTTCTTATTTATTTATTTTTTTATAATTTTTTTGACAGATTTAGGTTTTTACCTGAAGAAACGGGGAAAGGGATTTAGCCTGAATGAAAAATATTGAACCGATAGTTTAGTACGAATAGTTTAGAGGAAAGTTCAAGTGATTCAAAAGAAATGTTATTTATTTATTTACTTTGCACAAGATTAAAAAAAACTTATTGATTCAGAGATAACTCCAGGAAAATAATTTTTTTTTTAAATTATTTATATTTTTATTACTTAGTTTTTTTTAACTATGGTTGAAAATTTTTGAACTGAAAAGTATACGAAGCATTATTTTTACATACTTTTACATACATTAATTACATATTAATTCATTCTACATATTTTTTAACAATATTGTTTTTAATGATAAAATGAATATTTTCTCGCAGTCGTTTGAATAGTTCCCGAGAAACTAAAAATTAAAAATGCGTCTGTTTGAAATTTTATTGCTCAGCAACTATACAGCCAATTTTCTTTTCTTAAAACTAATTGAACTATTATTATTTGATGAAAAAACTTGCCTATTTTATAGTTCAGAAATTTTTGAATCACGGACAAATTAAATGGGAAAAAACTATTACTAAAATGTCTTATTTTGCATGCAAATATCTAAACGTAAGTCTTATGATCTCGGGTGAAAATTGCTTAAATATTTTTTCAGATATGGTGATATACTCAGCGAAATTAACATTAAAGAGATTGAAAACAATTAACAATTCTCTTAACAATTTTTCTTTCGAAATTAATTCTTAAGCATCCACATTTTTAATTACGAAATACGTAATCGGTGTTATTCCGCCTGTGACATCTAAAATTAAATTCATGTTTTTTGTATTTGAAACTATTTTTCACGTGATCAAAGCAAATTGATGCACAGTAAAATTTATAATATATGTTTATGTTTAGGAAAAACTTTTATGCTTATTTACTGCTTTAATCTTTACAAAGGATATGTAATTGCGTTATATTTGGTAATTCAAAATAATTACTTTAATAATTAAAAAATTTAGCATCTTACTACATATTAAAAAAGTTATAACTTACGGATAAAATTTATGTCGTTTTCTTTATATAGATTTATAACATAAAATTAAATTCTTAAGCAAACTGTTTTGCATGAAAGTTTCAGATTATTCCACATTCCACAATTCCCTATTCATTCCACATTTTTAAAGGTTTATTCAGTCGACTTTCGATAATGACCTCAGTGATGCAAAAAATAATGGAAGTCATAACGTGAAATCGCTATATTGTGAGTGCGTAAAATTAGTACAAATATTTACTTATATTTCATAAATACTGAATTTACTTTGGCAAAAATATGCTACACTTTAAATAGATTTAAGAAACTCCCTAATACGCTTTTTTGGGCCAATAAATTAACAGCATTAATTTATATATTACATTAAATGTTAAAAATATATTTAAATTTTTTTCAAATGATATCTTTTAAAATTCTGTATAAACTTTAATCAGTCATTCAGTGCTGCTCTTAAATTTCAAAATTTTTCTTCATAATTTTTCGGAAATTCTGAACACAGAATTTTACTTTGAAAAATAACTAGAAAACTCATTTGAAAATCTCGAGTTCAAATCATCGTTTTGATTTTTATCAATTAGAATTTTCAATTTTTAATAATGATTATACAGAAAGTAATTTTAACGCTTTTTTCATTGTGAAATTTATGGTTCTTTTTTCCTCTTTATATAAAATGTTTTTAAAAAATTGCAAATTGCATTAAGTCATTCTCATAATACGTACAAAAAAGAACAGTATTTAATTTTATCTCATTCATAATTGGAACTGCAAAATCTAAATATTTTCTCTAATTTCATAAAAATAATGTAATAGGTATAAATTATCATAAAACATTTTTCTCAATTTATTTGATCGTCTGCAAACACCGTTTTTGTCGTTTAAATTTTAATTTGATTTCTTTTTTAGCAAATTATCGTTTGGGAAGATCATTAGGAGAGAAAAGAAAAGGATTCCATTGTTTCTTTTAGAAGTAGTAAATGCTTGGTTTTTCTTTCTTTTCTTGGAATTGACTATGCTATCTCAGCTTTTGTTTTCTTTCATGAATATGTTAATGGCCTCTTTTATTGCAACGCCAGAGATTTAATTGTTGTTTCTTCCGCATTTCGGATCCTCCTTAACAGAGTTTTCTACAACGAGGAAGCGCTTCATTACCGACTTCACCACGCCTCCTATCGGAGCGTTTTAATTGCATTTTTATGTTATTCTGTCCCTTTCTTTTCTTTTTTTCTGTCAAACAGTTATTCTTTTAGATTAGAAAGGATATTTTTTTATGTCTCGCAGTTAATGCTACTGGTGAAGTTTGAAATAGTTTTCTGCATTTTTTATGTCATAATTTTTTTCGCATACTTGTGTTAAATGGAACAGAAGTATGCTCATAACTAAATAATTCGCTGTAAAATTTTTTATTTAGCATGAATAAATTTTATAAACTAACCAAATATTTTCTTTTTGCATTAGAAAATATTAAATTTCCTCAAAAAGTCTTACTTTAGAATAATTATATAATCTTGAAGCACGAAATATCTATTGCACTATTATTATTAATGCGTAGAAAAAGAAATAATTTTAAAAAATAATTTTAGAAAAAAAAAAAGATGCCATTATCAGAATAAGAACAGGAAAAATCATAATAGAATAGTCTACTGCTCTTGAGACTCTCTTACTCTATTTTCTATTTTTTGATATTTCTTAAACATCTAATATCTGTCGTTAGCTAAATAATTCATAAGATTAGGAAAGACCAATATTTTACAATGAGTTGTTAAAATACTAAAACAATTTCTACGTAAAAGTGTCGAATTTTGTCTGCAGAGTTGTTTCAATCTAGCAAAAAGATTTCAGATCGTAATTTTTTTTCAGAAATCAATTATTTACTCAAACTTATAATTACCTTCGACTGATAAAGCTGTTGATATATTTAATATAGTCTAGTATTTCCCAACTTTGAACAAAAATATCAAAAGCCTTTTTAATGTTCTTTATAGCAATTTATATCAATTTTTTATAATATTTGCCAATTGATAAAAACTATTTATACACACATCGGCAGCAGTTCCAGATAATTGAATAGTGGCTGAAAAATTGGAAAACAATTCAATTTACCTTAAATACTTCCCAGAGAATTAAAAAAACACCGTTAGAAATTTTGAAACGTGTTGAACCAGAATTTCATTTAAATTTGCATGCATATTATCACTATCACCATCTTAAGAAGCCGACACAATTTTCGTTCAACTCCATAACCTTGTAATTTTGAATCCAATCCAGAAGATAAGGTAAGTTTTGGATCAAGTATTAAGAGAAATTTACCTTCGTGGAGGATATTTTGATGGAATTAATCCCTATTTGCGTTACATTGAGAGAAAAATCTCGAAAACATCCCACGGTTAGCCTGACGCCACAGGGCTCAAACCCTTGATCCGTCTACCACCGAAGATGTTTTACGTTAACACTATGGTCAGTGCGAGCTTAGTGCGGAATTCGTATCGATCGGCTTTCGCTGAAATTCGAACACGAGTCTCTTCAATGGAAGGCGAGCGCTTTATCCCCTGTGCCACCAGGGCCCACTCCTAATTTTTGCTAACTTGAACAATATTATGATACTTCCGAAAATATTACACAATACCAGGTTTTAATTTGAACAGTAACTTGTTTAAATTGAGCTCTTTGTGGAGGGAGATTTGAAGAAGATTTGCATTGAATTACGATTCAAAGTACACAGTTGACTAGAAAGAAAATTTATTTCTAAGATTGAGTTCAAAATTATTTGGTTGATAAGTTAAACATTTAAAAGGGTATTTTATTTGTTTTTATCATTTAGATTTTAAAAAAATAGCAAGAAATTGAATAAAAAATAAATCTATACATAATAATAAACGCGGCTGTGTGTGTGTCTGTAATCACAATATATCGCCCCAGAAGCCTCGCCCGGGCACGAAACTCGGCCCATAATTGTGTTTTCACATAATGAAGAAGTATTTTTTTTCTTTTTCAAAAATTTTGATTAGTTATTTAGTTATCAGTCATTTTGTAAGTCTATGCTTTTCGTCTGCTTTTTCGTCTTCAAAGAGCCATATTCAATAAATTATTAAAAAATGCATATACTTTTCCCCACTCTTATAAATGTATGCTAATGCGAACCTCACAATTGAAATATTAATTTTCGACAACTTAAACCAATAATATACGAAGGAATTAATAATTTAATTGTAAAGTTCGCATTAGTTTACATTTATTAAAGTGGAGAAAAGTTTAACTTTCGTATTAAAAATGTTGCAACATATTCGATACGTAAATAGAACGCTTCGCTTTGATATATTTGTCGCTGTTCATAATTGTTATAATAAGTTTTTCTTCTTTCCACGCTCTATTTTTTTTTTTCTGAAGCGAAGACGATAATTTTTATAGCGATATTGTAGTACTTTGTACAACTAAAAATTCTTTTCACAACACTTTAAAAATATTTACTTTATTTTCTTTATATATACAGAGAACAGTCGGCAAAGAATTCGATTAGGTTGAAAAACATTTCGCTAAAAAGGAACGAATTCCAAAAGAAAAAATAAACAACTTAAAGAATAAAAATGCTGATGCCAGCCAATTTTTTGAAAGTTAACTTAGAAATAACAAACCAAACGATGTTAAATAACAAACCAAACTATGCTAACAAAATGACGTAGAAAGCGCAACTAGATCAAAATTATACAAGCACAACTAGATCAAATTATAATACCTGAGTGCTTGACGTAACAGATATAGAAATAGAATTTGATACCATAAAAAATTATATAGAAATAGAAATTGATACCATAAAAAATTTCTTCGTTTTCGTGTTCTTTTCATGTATTTAGCATTTTAGTTTTTTTTTCTTAAGCGTTGTAGCTATATAATTTCAAACATCCTCAAGAGCTATAATACATTTGCAGCAGAACTGGATATGAAGACAAAATTGCTGGACAGGAACACTTTAATTGTCCACTAATCTTCAGATTTCCTGCTATGTTTTAAAAAACTTTATTTGTGAAAACCTTCAGCGTGGCGGACAGCTGGCCGCCTTAGGCGGCTAGTAAACAATAAATAAATAAAATAGGGTTTTAAAAGCTTAATTAAATCGACAAACTTCCTCAAAGCCATAAATGAACAAGAGTGACACCCCTATACTTGTCCTTGATTAAAACAAAATGAAATTTTTTCACTTAACACCAGAAATTAGGTTTATAATTTATCACAATTTGCTTGCAATAAATCGACTTTTTAAGAAACAAAAAAAAATTGCATTCACTGTCGACTAGAAAAAGTCGTACGCTATTGCTATCTAGACGCTGCGGAATACCTGTACCCCTGCCTGCAATGTGCAAAAGTGTCATTTCTTAATAAGCATTTTCTTAAAATTGGATGGAATTTTCTTATGGCAATTAAACCTCCATTTTTCCTTTGTATAAAGAAGACTAATTTCAAAAAAATTTTGAGATTTTTTTTTCTTCTTAAGAAATGTTCAATATTATATTAAGATTTCTGTGAGAAAAAATAACAAAAAATTATAAAATTACTGCAATTGTATCAGAAATTTTTTTTGAATGAAACTTAAAATAAAAATTTGCTTTACAGAAAATATTTTTCTTCACGTTTAAATTTAAAATTCGCACTTTTGACAAAAATCTAACAAATGCAACTGGTTGCAGTATCAATGATTGAAACGAGAGAATTTAGAAAAAAATATAAAAAATACTTTAAATATATTTAGAACCATTAGAGCCTACACTTCAATATTAATTAAAAATTGAAATATACTTGTTTTGTTTTTTGTTTTTTTCTAAACATTCGAAGCAACATATATTTGTTTTAAGCATGTCAAATTACAATAGTGGACCTTTCATAAAATGCAACTTCAAAAGAATAAATAAAATCACCTGCCTAGTGTATTCCCCAAAGAGAATCGCCGATGTGGAATATGTTTTTAATTGGAGTTACCAAAAGAGCAACCTCCCATATGCTGATATGGTGGTGATCCGAAAAAAGAAACAAAGAAAGAAAGAAAACAGAACGACAGATGCGTTGCGTGCAGCATGAGGGGTGTAGTTTAGGGGGCAGAGCAAATAGTGGATTCAGGATGATACCCACTGCTGATGCAGACCACAAATAGTGAAGGTGATGGCTATTGATGATCGGTGCCAAAGGATACGTCATTTGCCAAGTAGATGATCGTGACTCACTTTACATAAACAGTCACAGATCGTCATTTGCTCACCACAATCATACTGCCAGATACAGTTATAATTGCCCCTCAACTATATAAGCATAGGATTTTATTTCTATGTCATGTATAAGGAATACGCTAAATATATCAATTTTCAAAATTTTGTTAACCTATAAAACAGTAATATAGGATTGAATGTGATTCAAGCATTTTTATTTTATGTATTATTAAATATTAAACTTTCACGAGATAATTCAATAGCTTTTAAAAAATTATTTTCTCATAACTATGTTCTTTTAGTTTGATTCCTTAATTTAAATCTTTTTTATGTAACATATAAATATTTTGAGGGAATTTATGTAGTTTTATGTTCGTAACTTAAAGCAAAAAAAAAAAAATTTTTTTGTGTCAGCATTATTCATTTTTTTTATTTATTACCAATATTAACGATTAAAACTAAACTTTTCTTTTAAAACGATTACAGTTACTTTTTTTAGTTCCTATTTCTTTCTTTCTTTTTAAAGACGAAAAAACTTTTTTTTTAATTCTAATACAACAGGTAGAGAAAATTTGAGCATACAATATTATTTATTACACTCTTTACTTAATAACTATTCCAGTTTAGAGAAAACAAGAAGATATAATTTGCTTTTCTAGTTACGTATTTTAAAATGTTTTAAAAATATTTTATCAAGCAAATTTTTCCGCTGTTTTTTTTTAATACTTTTTCAGATTTTTTTCAAATTTCATTAGAAAGCCAAAAATGATTAGACAATTTCTTTCTACTTTTAATTTTTAATCTCAAAATCTTTTTGAATATAACGCATTTTGTGCATAATTTTTGTATGCAGCTTGATTGGCTAGGGATACTTGAGTTTTCTCCATATAAGGGAAAAAAAGCATTAATCTACAAAAGTATTTTCTTAAAGTAAGCATTTTTTGTTATATATAAAGCTTTAACCTTTTGTTTGTACGAATGTATTGTACGAATACACAAAATTACTTTTAAAAACAGTAGTTAGCACTAAATATTTAAAACATTGAATTCAAAATTCTTACAAAATTTAAAATTTGAAAAAATATTTTTTCCTTTTTCATGCAAGTTCAGTTGTGTATATTGTAAACAAATATTTACTTTAAAAACAATACGAAGAATTTTGATATATAAATTATTCGCAAATATTATCAAATTGAAAAATTATTCAAAAAATATATTAAAAAACAATATTTTAACTAAATTTTTCATATATTTTTCACGCAATGATTTGTATTATATAGTATATGAATTATAATAACTTATGTATATACAATCTCTGCTATTAAGTAATTTTAATAATTTTATTAATTCGTTTTTGTTTGCTTTTTCTAATTAAAATTAAACTAAATTAAGTTTTAAAAGCTCTACGAAATTTTCTTCTCTATGGAATTTTTCATTCACGAAGAATTTTTATACCTATAAAAGTATTAAATTCTACAAAATTTCAATTTCATTTCATTCAAATAGCTCAATAATTGAGCTCATTTAAAAAATTAAATCTAAATACTTCTCATGAACATATAAAAAAAAATTTCAAATCGTTCCTTTTATTACGCGAACAAATGTCAAAAGTAGAGAGAAGTGGATTCGAATTCAAAGGAAGGCACTGGCCCACCCTGGGCTGTCTAGCCAGATATGATGATGATGAATCATATGTTTTAAAAAAATGTAGCAAAAGTGATTGACACCAAAACAAATTGTTAATACAACACCCACAAATACAGTCATAAATTAGAAATTGTTAAAATCATTCCAAGTGTAAAAAATAAAAGCAGTATAAATTTTTCTCAACAAAAATAAGTAAATCTTACTATTTGAAAAAAAGATGCTATCGATAAATATTAAAACCTTATTTGTTCCGAATTACACTAAGATTTTGTTTTCTTTCACGCTCTTTAAAAGATTCCTATTTGCTGTTGCACTTATTATATTATTCCATTCATTGTTCTTGAACACTACCACTTATCATATTCAACAACAGCGTATAAAAATAATAATCGTCTGGTTTCAAATTAAGTTTTTATCGTTTGCTTTTTGATTTACTTCTTTATAATACTGGAATGATTAATAGAAACTATAAAGTTATTAGAAATTCTATCAAATTTGCTCTAGTAATCAGCCGTTATATATTAATCATTTTATCTTCTTATGTTTTGAAAATTATGAACAAAGTACATTGTAATATAAATTAAATTATAAAGTCTTATTTATGGTTTCTCAATAATCTATGAATTCATTAAAGAAACAATAAAGTAAGAGGGGGGAAAATAATTGACAGCGGTCGCATAATTGGCAAATTTTGGAATATTAAAGATACTGCAAAGCTTTCCTTCATGAATATAAAGACTATTTATCAATAGAGTACCGAATCCCAACCTTGGCGCTAACATAAAACCAACAACCGTCTATGATTGAATTCAGTTTGAAAAATAAGGATCAGATAAAGCAGACGAAGTTTCCAACCTTGATGAAACGTTGCCGCAACGTCAGTAGATGGATGATTTTCTAGCAGGTCAATTGCTTTTCATTCGGTCTTGTGTATTGAGTGATGGTCAATTTCATGCAGCCTCCTGTAATGATATTCATGAAAATCCCGGAAAAAGGATAGTATTGAAAATAGACCATAACTCTTTCGGTGGTGGAATATAAGCTGGTCCTATTTAGGGGTCTTTTTCTAATCCATACTAAATAAGGGTATAGTGTTCTCTTTTGCTTATGCAAAATATTTCGTGAAGGGTTAGGCATTCATGAAATTTCTTTCAATGTCGTCATTTAAAAGAATCCCCAAACCCCCCTTTTCAGAACTTAAATTCTCAGATCGATAGTTTGAAAACTACCAACGAGTTTTTAATAAATTTTAAATACTATTTGCATAATTTTCTTTCTAAAGAATACAAGGACTAATCAATAACGTTTATTTTTACAAATTTTTTTATTGATGGGGAAAGGTTTTTAATTTTTTAATTTTAATTTTATTTAAGTTCATAAATATTATAAATAAAAATTCATAGTAAATAAAGATATTCGCGTTTTACTCTAATTTTTTTAATGTAATTACTCTTAAATAAACACGCCTTAATACATTTATAAAAATTAAACTTAAATTGTTGCTTGACTTTTTGTCGGAATTTAAATATCCAAATATATTTTCAGTAAATTTCTATTTTAATTTTAAGATAAATAAATGTAAAAAGTATGGGTTTTAATAAAATGTGTAAATTAGGTAGATTTATTTTATTTTCAATTTAATAAACTATAAACAAATTTAATGGTACTTGGAAGCATAGAATTAGGGGGGGGGAATCCCTTATCATAATTTCGTTTTCTAACTTTTTAGTGATTGAGCCGCAACGATTGTACTTGATTAAAACTTTTCAAACTTTGTGAAAAGAAAGAAGAAGAAAAACTGATATTATCCAAACGTTCTACAACCACTTCCTTTTTTGACGCCAAATATCGTTATTAAAAATATTTTCCTCGTCTAAGATTAATGTTATATAAGAAGAAACACTAAATGTAAGATGGAGCTGGATAATGACGCTGTGACAAAACATCTGATTTAGCTAAACTCTTTAATGTAATGAAATTAATTTCAGCATCATACATATAACCGATAACAGCACAATAAAACGTTTTTAACATGGTAAAAAGAAACATGAAATAGTTTCATATTGTTTATAGGTTGCATAACAATATACAGATTAATTTTAAAAGAGCTCTTTAAAAATATCTGAATTAGCTTAAAAGAAGATAAGCATCGTTAAAGTGCAAGCTATATTAAATGTTAAAGTTACGTTGATGAATAATTAGTACCTTTAATTAAAATATACTAGCATTTAATTTATTTGCCTTTCAGTTTTTCACATTAACATGGACTCAAGTGATTTTTGTGAGTCCTTTAAAAAGATATTTTAACTATTGTTATTGTTAAGTGTATGTTTATATAAGCGTTTCTGATTAACACAAGTTCAAAAAAAAATTTTTTTTTCAATATAATTTTATGAAAAACTTTTATTTTAAATCTCAGCTTCCGTTCACATGTAGAAGACTTTATTTATGATGAAAGAATTTTTCCTGAATTATACGGAAGTTATTCATTTTCGTTAATGGTAAGAAAGTTGTGTTTCTGTTAAACGCGTGAAATGATAAAATTGATATCAGGCATTTATGTCCGGCATTGGGAGAGACATGTCATATCTAAATGCGGCAGACTCTAAAACTTAAGAAATATTTGAAGTTAAATTTTTTTTCTTTAATTTTTTGAAAAAATTCGGAAAAAAATATAACTTAAAACATAAGTCAATAGTATTATAAAATCCTAAGATCTTAGAAGTTTGCTGTATTTTTTGTACTGGAAGTATTTACAATACTAATGATAACTAAACACTATTCTAATCTATATGCATCATTCGTAAGTCACATGAATCATCAACATGTCTCCCATTGAGAATTTTTGGACAATAAGGAATATCTAATGCTAAATAAGCTTTGCTTGCTTTCAAGATCCTGAATGAGTAACAGTTACCACTATATACAATTAAAATGAAATTATATTTGTATTTTACTTTCTTTAAGCCACGTAAATGACAAGGGTGAAATACACTCAAGGCCGGATTAACCATTAAGCACACTAAGCACGTGCTTAGGGCACCAGAGGATTGGGGGGCACCACAAAGCCTAACTAAATGTTCGCAGTACATTTTTTTTTTTTGAAACATTGATAATAAATTTATTATTTTGAGCTTCCATTTTAAGAGTAGATAACAACCATTTCTAAGTACGAAATTTCACATAATAAAAGAAAAAAACGAAAGATGTTTTGTATAAAAAATTTTTGGTCTTATAATGAAATTAGGTAGTGAATTTCTATGCGATAAAAGCTCTATTTATTTATCCATTACAATGATTCCATAACATACTGCTACGATTCATGTTTACAGAATATTTTTCGCAGTTGTAGCAAGTTAATACTCCGGCAATTTGATATTTTCATGAAAAAAAAATTTGATTTACAAAATATTGATGCAATGGTTTGATGATGTAAAAAATGTGATTTTTGATGTGAAAAAAAAAAACTATGTTGTGCATGTTTTTGTTTATACTACATAAAATATTTGCTTATGCTATATTTTTAATTATAATCTCATTGTAACTGGAAAAGAAGTCATCAAATTACGTAAAGATTGTGTTCCAAAAATTTATTTCAAAAATTTACGTCAAATAATTTTTTTTTATTCACTAAATTAAGAAAAAGGAGCTGTGTTTAAGTATCATTTTTCGAAATTTCTTTGTGGAGGAGAGGTTAAATTTGCGAAAAATACGACCACACACTTCGCATTACTTATGATTTTTTTTTATCTATATATATCGAATATCGAAATTAGATTTAAAATATATACTACGTAATATGAATGCAAGCAGCTAGTTTTTGAATAAGGAGAGAATTATAGGTCCCTTAGTCCTTAGAGTCTTGTATAAATACAAATGTTATAAAAGTTGAGCACAAAAGATGTGTAAATTCTCAATGTGAACAGGATATTCGTTGACAGTGAAAAATACGTTAAGAAGAGTACCCATTAAAACTAATTTAATTTTGAAAGCAAATGTAAGAAATAAGTAGCAATAAAATCAAATTTTCAATCATTGAATTTTGTTTAGTGCAAGTAAACTATATTTTGTGCATCTTATAACGAAATTTGTAAAAATTATAATTAAGAAATAAGAAAAGTACTGAAAATTTCAAATTAAAAATAAATGGCAAATTTAAGAAAGATATTTTTATTTATTGAATTTTAAAATATGTTTAATAACTAATAAGGAAAATCTTTAATGATAATTATTATATATATATACAATATATGTGTGTAATTTCATCAACTTTTATTATGATGATAATTTGAACATGTAAATATTTTGAATATAGTAATACTATTTCTATCACTAAAAAAAAATTTAATAGTTGTGCTTAATTTTTACTTGTTGCTCGCGTGTAAATCAGATTGAAATAAATAAATAATTAGTTAAGGTATTTCCATTAACCATTTAACTTTTTCTTAAAATAAAAATTGGTCATTCTGCATAAACGAGTGGGAAAAATATTGTTGTTCCCTGTTATTTTATTATAAGTAACAGACTTCTGGGAAACGTGGTTCAATTTAACTTGATCTTGCTTTCTGCCTATAACAAACAATCCCGACTTAAAACATCAAAAGATGTATATTGCCAGCATTCAATTCCATGAATTCGAAGGTTCCAGAAAAGGACCACCGTGATTGTCACCAACATATGTGATAGCATACAGAGCTAAATTTTCTGAGAAGAAACACTTTAAGGGCAAGACAAGTGTAACCAATTGATTTACTACAGACAGAGAACATCCTTTCATCTCAGATATCTTTAAGCATCCTATAGGGGACTCATTCCCCCTTCTTTTTTCTTTTTTTTCAAACGAAAAAAAGGTTGCATATCTCAGAAAATTCAAATTGTTTTCCTTTCGAGGGGGGGGGGAGGGTAGAGATACAAATAAATGGTGACTTATAAGATTGAAGAAAGTGGGAGGTCTAGTAAAAGAAAAGTTTCTTGATTGACATTATTTTTAACCAATAACATTATTTATGCTACAATCAGTAACTAATTTCTCGTATTTACACACCCCCGTGTATGCGTGAATGCACAGAATGTGAGTGCACTGAATCCTACATGAATGCACAGAAAAAGTTTATTCTACTAAAACATTATTCTAAATTATTGCTTTTGAAAGCATGCTGTAATAGTGTAAAGCTGATGCTGCTTCAGGTAGTAGCTAAACCCTTCAAATAATTTTATCAATAATTATTATTTATCGATCAATATTGATTGTGTCTAAATCAATATAAGTGAAGAGTTTAATTTTCCTAAAGAATTATTATATTTTAATAATAAAAAATTAATTGAACTTAAATGTAAAAAATAAAATTACAATTATTAAAAATTATATAATTTTTTTTTTTTACATTTTAAGCATTCCATTACACAATAATACTCAAAAGTAATAAAAACAAATTTCAAGTTTTTGTTAAAAATACAATGTGACGTATTTTTTTAAGAGGGGATGATGCCGTATTATAAGTTTTAAGAAGTAATTAAATTTTTTAAATGATCGATCTTATCGAAATAAATTTCATTCTTTGACGTTATAATAAAAATACTTATTCGATTTAAAATAAAAATTTTAGGTAACAATACGCAAATTTTACTTCGATTTATTTTACGAATTTGTCTTTAAATGTTGTAAAGAATATGTAAAATATTTAGTACCTACATAAAATTTTAGTAGGCAAAATAGATTTTAGTAGGTTTAAGATAAATGTTGGTTTAATAAAATTACATACAATACTTCTGTTTATGTTTCTAAGGATTATATTTTTCCAAACCTAAAATTATTTTCTATAAAACTAATGTGGTATTATGTACGCGTATGCATACAGGAATAAAAAATATCGTAACACAAAAGAAAGTGAATAAATTAAAAATGATGGTTTGTTATTTTCTACTGATTATTATTTAAGTTTAGTTTTTATTTGATATTCATTGTTGCTATACTTATGCTTTTGTTTTGTATTATAAAAACACGAATGTTTTGAATTTGTAAATGAAAATCTGATCATCGAATTTATAGTTATTTAAAGTATTTTGTTCATGCATTTATTTACTTATTGAGGACAGAGTTTTTATTTACTGTAACAGCTTTTTCAGACCAAAGTTACTGCTATCACTTATAAGAGTTTTAAGTACAGGTTTAATGCAGTAGTTTTAAGTGATTTCTATCATTTTTTTCTAAAAGGTCATTTTTTTACTAGTCAAATTAAGATTTAATTGATAGTTATTTATAGCTGTTAAGCTCTTCTGTACCTTTGACTTTGACAGGTCAACTAACTACGAGAATGTCCAAAATATTAAACAAAATAGTAATAATTCTATTAAATAATTAGTTCTGTTTTCCACAGATGCAATCTAGAGTGAGCTGTTATTATGAAATAAGTTCATTTCTGATTTTTAATCCAGATTTTATGGGATCATTTAAGATAATTGTTGCATTTATAAAATTACTCATCACTATTTTTTCCCTTTATTTCTCTTCATTATTAATATATTAGGTTTAATAAGGAAAAAGGAATAATGAAAAGCATTATTATTTGTAAAAGTTATGTGTTATTATATACAGTGCGTAAAATAAAAAAAGTAAAAAACCTGAATAACTCTTGATTTAATGATTGGATTTTACTTACTAGATCTCAATCTAAATGGTTTGAGGGCCAAACTTAAAATATGCTAATTAGTTGGTGCAGAAGATATTTTTTTAAGTTATGAAATCGGGCAAACGTGCTTCCTCTACCTACATATGTATATGTTGTTGTTGTTGAATTTGGATATTTGTCTCTCAAAATATGGATGGTATTCACAATATGGAAATTAAGATCCCAAAATCTTTTTTAGGTTGAAAGTTTGGGCTCCTTTATTTAATTGCAGTTTTCATGCATTTCGCCATGTCTCGAAAACTTTTGAAACGAATTGAAAAATTTTTGCACTTAATAATAAAATTCATTAACCTAAAAATAATTCCCTGTCAAAAATAATTTTTTTAAAATTATTTATTATTAATAGTCGGAACAATTTTGAATTCAAAAATATACAAACTATTATATAATTTTAAAGAATATTAATTTAAATAGTAAAATACAAAATTTGAACAAAATCTGTCGAAAAGTTCTTGAGAAATTAAATGTTAAATATATAACTTTTTTAAAATTGAAAGATTCAGGTTTATTTGATTGATTTAGTACAGATTAAATTTTGTATTTTGTCATTTAAAATGACATTTGTTAAATTTTCAATTTAAAGTTCTTTCGAATATTCTCGAAAATAAAATAATATAAAATAATTAATACTTCTTACAAATTATTTTTGACAAGGAACTATTTTTAGGTAAATGAATTTTATCATTGTGTGCTAAAATTTTTAAGTTCGTTTGAAAAATTCTCGAGATATGGTCATTTATTTCGAGAGTCAAGAATTCGAATCAATTGAAAAAAAAAGGTATGCTTTTTTTAGAAAAAGTACGTGTCTGTTTTTCTAATTTAAAGTATTTTGAGTCTTAGTAAATAAAAGTTCAAACTTTCGATAAAAAGTTATTCAAAGTGTTTGCTTTTTTGCAAATACACACAAACATAAGTCATTTTTTTAAAATTAATTGAAAAGTTTTCAATTGATTATATTATTTAAAAAAAATTTTTGGATTTAATTTGAATAAATATTTTTTTTTACAAAAAAAATTTGATTTTATATTTTGAATAAACACGTGACTTAGTACTAGATATATTTTTTATTGTTAGAGGGGGGAGGGCACCAAAATATTTTCAGTGCTTAGGGCCTCAAGAGGTCTTAATCCGGCCCTGAATACACTTACCTTAAAAATGACGCAATCTTAACAAAATGCTCCTAGAACAGCAAAATTCAACTTCATTCAAAACAATAAGTTGCTAAGCTTGTGTTCTAAATCTGTTGCCATCTTTGATAATTTTAATCTATTTAAAAAAAAATAAACATATTTATATTTTTTCAATCATGTGGATGTCAAAAGAGCCATGAGACTGAATATTATTCCACATTTGAGATGAAATTATTATTACTTGACCTTAGTACTTCTTAATGTTACTCACACATCGTAACTAGTTGTCATAAAAAAATTGGAGAAAAAAATCTATTTTAGCTTTTTAGACAGAATTCTCAGTACTTAAAAAAAATTC
This sequence comes from Parasteatoda tepidariorum, assembly GCF_982258835.1. Classification (NCBI taxonomy): domain Eukaryota; kingdom Metazoa; phylum Arthropoda; class Arachnida; order Araneae; family Theridiidae; genus Parasteatoda; species Parasteatoda tepidariorum. The sequence goes on along the minus strand of NC_141762.1, from coordinate 39,136,051 downwards.
CGAGTCAAAGTACTGTCATCCGCACTCAGAGTGCAGGTATTTTTTACTGTAGAATCCATTTTTATAGGAACGTCTGATATCTGATTTACCGGAACATACGAAATATCTTATATACTATAATTTTTGCAATAACAATTACAATAAAATTATGTACCATATTGTACCAAAAAGTACAGTACTATAAAAATTATGGTACAATATTTTACAGTAAAAATGGATTTTACGGTAAAATGAATTTCATGTATGGTGCACCCAATGTATCAGAACTTTATGCCGTAATTTGATCTAGACTTTTTTGCAGTGTAGAGCACTTGAAATACTGGACAGACATGCAAATGGCCTTTTATTAAATTTTTTAAAAATAATAAAGAATATTTTGGTATGATTAAGATCAGAAAAAAAAATTGACGCTATATTTCTAACACTGTATAAGTGCGCAAAAATGTGAACAAAACAATTTTTTAACTGTTCAAACAGGAATAAAGAGTTTGATTTGGAAGCCTTGATATCCCAAAATTTGTTGAATCACCCATATGTAGCTCCTTACGTTTGGTTTAAATTGATTCAAAAACTCATGAATATAATCATGAAGGGAAAATGTTGAAAGATTTTTAAATAATGCATGAGTAACTTTAGCGAGAGATCAGATTTAGATAATGATAATTTTAAGGTTATTAAGGTTAATCTTAAAATTAAAATCATTGGAGATCATCATTATATAATTAGTAGTTATTAATTGATTTCAATGAATAATTACTTTTTAAATCTTTATTGTTTCATTTCTCCCTTTACAATTTTTTAAAAAAAAACAATTAGATTTAAAACGACTTCTTTCAACTCTTACAGTATGTAACGTTGATGTTTTAAAAATGAAATCACTTGGTTTCGATGATAAGTATGTCATATTCTAGGATATATATGATCCGAATTATTCCTTTTATTGATGATCATTATTTAGTCACGTAATACTACTTCACGGATCATTTCTTTGTGATAATTTGAGCAAATTTGATTCATTCAGTTTATATATTCAGTTTATATATAGAAAAAAGTATTTATGTACAAGGAATCTTATATTTAGCTTCTATTACATACAATTAAAGCCATTAATAGCATCCAAAAAATAGTTCCTTACCTAAATTATGATTATTAAATTGAACTAAACATTGTCTGAAAAAGATCTGGTGATTGCATATATATATATATATATATATATATATATATATATATATATATATATATATATATATATATATATATATATATATATATATATATATATATATATATATATATATATATATATATATATATAAAGAGAGAGAGAGAGAGAGAGTATATACAAAATATTGGGGAAAATATATTACTTATCTTACTATTTAAAATATATTAGTGTTCGGATATACGAAGAACCTAAAAACAAGAAAGAATTAAAAATTACATATTTGCATAATTAAATGCTATCTCATACTCAAACTCATCCCTATATAAATATTGAAAAATGCGTTTTGCATCAACAAATGATAACTTTTAATCAGATTTGTAGATATTTATATAAATATTAATAAAATTGCATGACAAAAGAAATGCTAGTTAATAAAAAAAAAATTATTATGAAATGTATATAATTCTTTTAAAGAGAATATACACCTAATAAATAGTATTTAGGTATGTAAGCAAAAATTAGTACTACTACTAAAAAAAAAATATGTATTTACACAAATAAGTGATTATACGAAATTGTAAACAATTATCTTCCCCACATTTTGGTAATTTATCCATTTTCACGCTGAATAGTAAATTCAACCAAAAGCTAACCTCTCTGTCACCTGCGCGAAATCTGCTATTATTTTTTTTTTTTTTAATGCGTCATATAGGCGGGTTCTCCCCCTCATCATTCCCCACATTTTAACCTCGGCACGTGACCACTCACCTGGACACTTGAAATGAACAGAAGACAAAAGGAACAAAATGAGAGGTCCCAACCTGTATATGTCAAGAATTGCGCTTACCTGCAGCAGGGGGTTGGAGTATGCAATATGCCATGACCCTATGATTCTTCATTTATATTTGCTTTTCTCAAAGTTCTTTTCCCATAAGAAAATTACATATAATTTTCGGACTTTATTTACTCTATTTTTCCCGGAGTAAATAATTATCAATATTAAAATATAGTTCTGTGGGAAATTGTTACTTATGTAATTGGTAACTGTGTTACTGATCGTAAGTGAAGGACTAAAATTTGGTTGTATTGTTTTTTTTGTTTTTCTTTTTCATTTAAAGATAAATATTATATACATTGGGAAAAAATAAGATCAAAACCACCAGAATATGGTACAATTTACCGTGTTTCTGGCTCTATGTGAACACGAAAAAGATTAATAGTTTTTACCGAAGCGTTTTGATGGTAATGATTTTGATAAAATTAATGGTAAAATATAGTTTTATAATATACGATAAAATTTTGTGAATATGGTAAAACTTGGTAATTTCAAAATAATTCCTTATATAATATTAGGTCATGGCATAAAGGCCATTTTTTCTGTTAAATTTACTTTTCAGTCTTGTAGTTTTTACTAAATGTGTAGTAATAGGAATTAGTATAACTATAATAACACAGAATTTCCGGTAAACCGTTGCCATATGAAGTGAAAAATTAGCAAATTAATAATTTAAATACCGTATATTTTGGTTTACTTAACCAAATTTTTGTGGTTTTTACTAGAAATATCATTACCACACTGTACTGGTAATTTTACCAGAAATTTTGTTCTCCGAGTAGGATAAAATATTACATAAGATAGTAAGTATAATATGAGGATAATGTAAGGTAAATTTTTATGACTAATTTGAGATTAAAAGGGCAACATACCACTGATATTAGTAGAAATTTTTATCACCTTTTAAAACTAAGACAATAAAAAATTTTAAGAAGTAAATTTGCATTTTTAAAATGTCTGGAAACTGCTCTCCTAGAATATGAAGTCATATGGTCTTATTTCCAAAAATATTTATATAATATTAAATTTTCTTAATGTTTTGATAAATAATTTTTTTATTTGCAATAAAATGAAATAATGAATCAAGACACCACTATGAAAAATATTATATTAATATTTCTAAATAAATTATTTTATTATAAAACCAGATAATTTTATTTAATGTAAATCAGACAATTTTTAATAGTTAAGTTAAATTTAAATTAAAATTTCTAATTTATAAAAATAAAACATCTGAATTTGACTGTAAATATATTTTATCTCTATTTATATCAAATGGAAAAATAAGGCAAATAATTCCAAGTACAAAATACATACATCCATTTATCGGTTTGTTGTATAGTAAACTATGATTTTACTCATCTAGGCTGTGTAGCGAATTTTTTTTCTTCTAATTATGAACTGTACAATTAAATCCGGGGTTCCTTAAGTATTAGTGGTGGACCAAACTTGTGCTGCAGATACTATTAAGATAAGTAGTAGAAATTTCTCTGAAAATTATTATTTAAGAATTTGTATTTTAAAATGCTTAACTTCTGTTTTTTAGTAAATAAAATGTGATTGTAAATGTAACTTGGAAACGAACTACAATACATTTGTTTGCATAGTTTCATCCCAAAAACTATAATTAAGTTGTACAAACAAAGTAATTATGTATTTTATTTAAATAGGAAAGCTCTATTTAATTTGTTTTGTAAACAAACAAAACTTGTTTGAATATCGATTTACAGATATCGATTTTTTTATTGCATGGATTTTTTTTCAAATTAAATGTTTTCTAGTTGTATTTCTTGATAAAATGACATCCTGGTTAAGTTTTAGCAGTAAATTCTAACTTTATGTCTAACTAACTTAGTATGTCTTTGTTTCTTCTAAATTTGAACCCTGTTTGTCTGAGAGTTTGATCAAAACTTGGTGGTGAACTACGGAAATTACCATAAAATCTCGTTCTAAAAAATCTAATCTCTTGTTCTAAAATCCCGTTCTCAGTATTATTTAAACAGGTTGTTTTACAAAATGTACTTATTCGTGATATTTGTCTTCGAATATGTTTATATTCACACTGTCTGGTTCTTTATACTGTTTTCTGATTAATCTATTTGTTTCTGCAGTGTAAGAAATATCGGATTAAATTGCGCTAAAAAGTACCAGCACTCCGAGTGCCGGGACTTTTTACCGTAAAATCCATTTTTATCGGAACACGTTGTGAAACAAAAAATCTGATGTACCATATTTTTTACAGTAATAAATACATTTAAATCACTGAATCAAATAAATATTACTGTAAAAATTCTTATATAATACTTTACGGAAAAATGGATTTTGAGGTAAAATGGATTTTTTGAAGGATACACTCGGTTACACAAGTGTCGGTCAATTTGATCCGGAATTTTTTACAGTAAGCCACCGAGGATTTGCTAATTTAAAGAAAATAACAACAATGCTTTTACGTTTTATGTAAATAAAATAAATAAAGAAAAAACATTTTTATGGATTGAATATTTTTATCTGTCTATACTTTTCTGTAATATTGAATGCTTCTTTGCATCAATAAATGTTTTTGCGCTTTAATATAAGTAATTATTCTTATTTTTAAAATTAATTCTAGGAACTTCAAAACTATTCTGGTCTTAAAAGCCAAACAAAAAAAAATTAAGAAGCAATGAATTAAACACAAAAAATTATTCCAAATTAAATTTAAAATAAATGAAACTAATAGTATAAATTTTACTAAAATGCAATAAATGTAATAAAACTGTCTTCTTCAAGCTAGAAATACTTCAATCTAAAAAGTTCATACAAACAAATATTTCAAAGATATTTGGGTTTATTTATTTCCGAAACTTTCATGTCTACGAGTATGAGTTTTATCGTAGTTTTAAAACAGTTTTCTAGAATATATTGATGGAAAGCAGATGTGAAAGAAGGGTGGAATTCTTCAAGACGTTCATTACAGGACAAGACCTTTCAAGTTAAGAAAGGATAATAGATAATGATGAGTCTTTCTGGTCGGTTGAAATATTAGAGGAAGGATTAAATTTTAACGTATAAGCGAGAACTTAAATCATCCTTAAATCATATTGGTAATATGATTTTAAAAATTAATATTAATTCTCTGCATGGGTTTGAAGGATTTGAACTTTTTAAGAAGCAACTACAATTTATTAGATATTCATTAAATAAATTTTTTTTCTTGTAACAATAAAAAAAAATTCTAAAAGTTGATAAAGCGTTTTATTACTAATAATATAACAAGCCAAATTTTTCAAGCTACAAAATGGAGTAAATAAGCTGAAAAATCTTTTAATTAAAACTTATTCTCCTGGAAATTTTAAAATTTGATGATTTCCATATTTAAAAAATATAATAACTAAAACAATTGTCCAATTATCCAGACATTTCATTGGAAATTTGGAAAACGTGTTATGATTAAGTTCATTAATTAAAATTTAAATTTCATGAAAATTTTTCAATGGTTTCTGAAATTGATTATGGTTATATGCTGATGAACAAAGCCTCTTGAAATAATTAAAAAGAAAAAATCAAACTTTCTTTTTTTTTACCAGTTTTCGGAGAAGTAATGACGTGTACTACAAATGATTGATACAAAGCATTTATATTTTTAACAAAATGTTTTCCAGTCTATAATTTATTTCACTTCTTATACTAAAATTAGATAAGTTGATAAAGCTAGAAGCTATTTGCACAATTATTTACCATAGTTGCTTTTATTTTTTTTCTTTTGATTTACTATTGTTTTATTATCTAAGAACTTGAACTGAGAATCATTTTTCAAACTCGAAAATATTAAAACAACATATTTTTTATGCTAATATCTTGATTAGATGTTCAGATAGTTCAATTCAATTCCGATGTTCCTTTTGTTTCTCGATTACTAAAGATGATTTTTAATTATTTTACGAAAATTCCCTTTTACTTGATCTTTTATTGAGATCTTCAAGTGTAGATAATGTATCATGATGAATCTTCAAGTGTAGCCGTGATGGCTCAGGGGTTAGAGCATTCGCCTTCCAATAAGGTGAACCGGGTTCGAATCCCAACAACGGTTGGTTGATACGAATTTCGCATCCAGCTTGCACCGACCACAGGACTGACGTAAGATATCCTAAGTGGTAGACGGATCAGTTGTTAAAGTCCCCTTGCAGTCGGGCTAAACCTGGGAGGTTTTCGTAGTTTTCTTATCCATGTAACGCAAATGCGGGTTAATTCCATCAAAAAGTCCTCTTCGAAGGCAATTTTCTCCCAGTCCTTGATCCAGGAGTTTCCTTATCTTCTGGAGGTTCAAAATTACAAGGTTATGAAGTTGAACCTTAGTAGTAGTAAACTCAAAAAATTGGGTTTGCTGTTCAGCGACAGTTATGAAGAGTAGAAAGTGAAATTTATCTTATACTGACTTTCTTATGCATAATTCTGAACTTAAAATATATTGGGGGGGGGGGAGAGATTCCCTACTCTCTGTGCTCGCCAACCATTGTAATTGAGTTCGCAACATTTTCGGATTACTTCGCAATTCGAGCTCGCATCGCTTGTTTAACGGATTCTAAATTTTAGTTTTGCTTTGTTTCCATGCTGATACTTTTATTCTAATGAATCTCTGAAAATACGTAACTTATGCATTCTGTGAAATTTTTGATTTATAAACATTTCAATCAATTTATATACATTTGATTTGGTTTGCATGCATTTCAATGCAAGCATATACATGAAAAATAACATATTTGAAGAGAATATTTTCTAGAACTTCTCCATGTATAGAATTATAAATTTCGTAATTTGAATACTCTGAACATTATTGAACTTGCCTAATTTAATAACAAAAATTAAACAAAATATATAAAAAAAATTACATAAATCGATCGATTATATAAATCGATCCTTCTGATTAACTTACAGATCAGTTTCTGTTTCAACTTTTAGTTTAGCTTCAACGTTTAGTCATTTATCATTTTTTATTATTTTATTTAATAATAATCGGGAAAAAAATTAAATTGTGAGGTATACAATTTTTTACATCGTTTAGAAGTATTCAATTTAACATAGCGAAATGCTGATTTTGGGCGAAATTTGTCGAATAGTTCCTGAGAAATCAAATTTTAACTACACGACTTTTCTAGATTTTCTAGATATATAGAAAGATTACTTACTTTCTTTATATATTTTAGTTTTCAGTTCTTTATTGCCAATGCGAAAAGGAATTTTTATCAGCTGAATATGTATGTATATATATTTTTTTTTTTTTTTGCTGCGTACATTTTAAAAAAGTTAATTAAAGAAGCTTTTTGTAGTAAGAAGACTTAAATAGGAAAATTGCAAAATACATGTCACAAGGAAGACCTAAAACTCCATAACATTTGTCCTCTAGAAACATCATAAAACTTATTTTAAAAGAAACTTTTTCATATGTCTTAATATTTAATAATTAATATTATGCTTTTACTTAGCTTCAGTAGTTTTTTATTTTTGTATATAATTCAAAAGTTGGAATAGAACGACTAAAAGAAAAATAACATATACAAAATAAATAATTATGTTTATCTTTAAAAACATCATTTTTTATTCAAAATTTTAAAGATTTTATGTTTATGGAAATTTATTTAAAAATATATGTTAAAATAATGAATTTAATATTATGAAAATATCCGTTTTTTAATTTATCTAAAAATCATTTGTTTAATAAAAGTTTGGTGTTGTTTAAGTTTTTCTTATAGATGTATGTTGTTGATAAATAAAACCCAGAGTTCGAATAATACATAGTTGTAGCCACTGCGTTGTTTTAAGTCTATAACTTTAGCTGTTATTATTCCGAATTCGAATAAGACACGTAGCCACGTTATTTATGTTATTTTAACTGATGCATAAATCCATATGTACCACAATCAGTGAGTATGAAAACAAAAAGAACAATTATCAGAATTCTGATATAAACTCAGATTCTTTCATATACTCCAATAATAAAGGGTTATACTCAGATTAAAAATTTTAAGTCTATCATTTTAGCTGCTATTATTCCAAATTCGAATAAGACAGGAATAAGAGCCTCCATGTTGCTTTAAATGATGCATAAATCAATATTATACCAATATTATACTTTGTACCGTTACTTTTCACAAAAATTTGATTACGTTATGATCTTTTTTCCGACTTATTAAAATGTTATATAATTGTTATAAAATGTTATATAATGTTATAAATATTTGCTAAATTACAATGTTAATTTTACATTTCTGAAACTTAATTTATCTCAAGATAATTTGAAATCAATTAGCTTCATCTTATATATTATAAAAAAAAAAATTTTGAAAATTATCTTAATTTAAAACTCTAGATTCTACCTTTTTATATTAAATCAATTATAATTTATAATGCCTATTTTTGAATTCTTTATTTTAACTATTGAAATTTCCTTGAAATCAAAATACTTTTACAATTCAAACTGTTTATATGAATAACAAATGAATTTATTTACTAATATTCCTTATAAATGCTTCTGTATAGCTAGTTTATCCTTTAAAAAAATTTACTTATATCAAATTTTTTTAAAGGGAATATTACGAGGTTCTTTGATGTGATTGATTGAGAGGTATAAGAGGTTTTTTAAATTTAAGATACTCTTTTTTAATACACGCATTTAATGAAATGCAATAAAAACTACTAAAACGCATACTGAATTGTCCTTTTTCTTCAATTTACCGAATTAAGTTTTTTTTAAATGTTATCCAACATTTGTTTCAGTTTCTTGTTACTGAGGTATGCCTGTTAAGACATAGGGGTGCGATTGTTCTTGTTTTCCAGTGGCGCCATCTATGGCCAAGAATTCAACTTCTGCCACGCCCATACGTCACTCCCGTTTATAGGGTTAACTTATTCGTTCAATTGTCATTCATCCACTGATCGTAAATTCGACCTGAATCAGAGAACGAAGTTTTTTGATAAATATTTTAAATTGTGAATTCGTTGTTTTCATTACATTTTAAAATAAGTTTTAAAGATTAAAATATAAATTTTTCTGTCTGTGCTTTTTGAGCTAGGAATAAATAAATTACTTGATGAATGCATTTTCTAAGCTTTTCAATTGATGTGCTTTAATGAAAAAGCTTTTAATTATTTTCATATTTTGATGTGCAACTTAAATCATGAATTTCTTAAGAGTTTAAAATATTAAAGGTATATAACCATAAATGTATCATTTAGATTTTTTTAAATAATTTTTTGAGAAAATTGAGGAGAAAAATTGTTTTTACATTACACTTTGCATCTCAGTTTTACTTTGTTTGATAAAACAAAAACAAACAAAGAAATTCTTATGGATAAATCTGTGGATTAAAGCATAATTTTTAAGGCAACTAGAAACCAAACAGAATAAACCAAACTAAACCTTAAAACCAAACAGAATTGAAGCATGAATCAAAATGATTAATATTCTAATATAATGTTATAAGCAGTTTATAATTTGTTTGAAATGAGATATTATTAGATTTAGATATTGACATTTCAACATTAAACGCATTGAAGCTAATTTTTGAACATTAAATATATTGAAATATTAGCTTTTAATGCTAAATATATTAAGTTATTTCTTTGATGAAATATATTGAAATATCAGATATGCTTTTTATATATATCCTCATACTATATTATATATTCTTTTATAATAGTATATAATTTCATGTAATATTATTTATGCTTACATTATATATGTCCATGTTATCTTTAAGCAAAGATGAGTAAAACTTAAAGAAAGGATAGACACAGACATTTTTGAGTGCTATTACATTGACATGAGAAATAAGCTGAGTATTTTTTTTTCTCTATTATATAGCTAAGTGAAGGCTTAATTGTATGAGAAAGCTTCATATATAGCAACTATAAATATAACCTAGCTTCTCCCTCGGGCTTTATAAAGACTGCAAATTATTAAAAAAATTCTAGAAATTCATTCACTGCTATTTTCAGAGAAAATAGTTGGTCCAAGTCCGATTTTCTAGCAGGACAATATCTCCCCTTACGCTGAAGAATCTTAACTTCGGAGATTTTTAGATAAGAGGATGAATTTCATAAGCAACCTGCTTTTTCCCTTGACTTTAATCCCCAGGAAATCGTGCGGGAGGGCTAGTCTCAACTGGGCAATATATAGCAGAAAGGACAGAAGTTGGTAGCAGAACTGAAAGCTGCCGTTATTGAAACCTGGGCCAAGCTAATGTCCTCCAGAGTTTAGTAAATTGTACACAGCATGACATATTTCAAATCGCATATAAGCATGATGGATATATAAGCACGGGATATAATGAGGGGTGACTTTATTTAGATGGGTCACCTTTTTTTTCCTTCCATCCTCTTTAATTACTTCGATGTTCTTTTCCCAATCCAGTTGAGGGTTGAGGCAGGAAATAAGTTACTCCTCTTAAATGTGTATATAAATATAGACTTTCTTAATATATATGTTTGGTAGTTCCCATTTGTTATCTTTGCTTCCAGTTGTGTCTAGGAATCAAGGTGGATTTCATTTAGTTGGGACGAACTATGCATATATATATATAGCCCAATAAAGACAAAAAAAGCATAAAAAGAGAAGATTAATACTAACTTTTAAATAAACTATGAAAATAAATTTTGAAGTTTCTAAGGATTCCAGTAATATTTTTTTAAAAAGAATTCTTTGATAATCATTATTGCATAAGTCACAAATATTTAAAAACAGAAAATTTTTAAAAAAGAAATTTTTTTAAAAATAAACATCAACTTCTTTTATTCGCTTCCTTATTCGTGCCCTCTCTACAAGTCAGTCTAAGTCAGTCCCTATATCCTATTCGCGCGATGCTTACTGGCAAGTGCGATGGGCCGCAAATAATCCCAAGAACACCCAGATTGGTTTCCGTGGCAACAATTCGGAGGACTCCGGTGTCGAATAGCGAGTCCTTTTCTAGCTGACGTCAGAGAATCATCGAGAGAGCGAGTATAGGCCACCCCATGCACACAGGCAGAGGCCCTGAGTGCCGTCAACCATCCACGCCGCCAAGTTCAGGCCGCTTGCTTTACTTCTTTTTGTTTCTTTTTAACTGTCTCTTCTTCTCTTTAGAGAGATTTTTATTGACCTCTTCAAGTCAGAAAATGTCGCCTCTCTTTTCGTAATTGAATTTCGGACAAACAGAAAAACCCGGACTCTATCGAACTGTCTTTGTTTGTGTTGTTTTTGTTCTGTTTTTTCCAAGTTCCGGTCAACGTGTATTGAATACGGAGAAGTAGAATCTATATTCATACTTCTAAATTATTGCACTGCTTAGAGGTTTTTAATAAGTGCATATTTTTTTTAAATATACACTAATTAGCTTTGAAAGTGTTTAATGATTAGCAATTAGAAATTGACCCGAATTATATCTAACAATTTTATTAATGAAAATAATCGTTTTGTGAAAAAATTTCAGAATATCATTTTGGTTGCAAACTGAATTATATTGTGTTATTTCCCTTAAGATAAACGTTAGTTAAATTTTCATAACTATTTAAACAAATTGAGGTCTGAAATCTATGGCATCGATGCACCTTGTCTAGATAAGATTAGCATTCTTGTGCTATTAACCATTTCTACATGGTAATGACAGCAGGAGGCAGAAGAGGTATCCGGCCGGACCCTCACCGATCACCTCCGGCAGGATCTCTTGCCTCAGGTCCCCAAGATATCAAACCCTATTGTCCACCTATGTTGTATCGTAAGTAATAATATCAACTTCAAATATTTAATAATTATTGCTTATAAAATAATATATTACATATTATTGTGTTGTGGAAGTTAAGTATTTGAAATAATTTTCAGATGTAATCTTAAATGCATGTTATTTTTAAATTTAAAGCTGTTTTCATTTAATATTAAGTATAATTTGTAATCATATTTTATTGAGAAATGTGTTATATTGGCTTTTAAATTTTTCTTAATATGCAATATTTAATTAAAAAGAGATGTATATTCTTTTATTCATAAAAAAGTTTTAAGTACTGGTAAACAATTTCAAAAACCAATCCTTTTGAAAATCATTTTATGAAAACAACATAATTTTTTCACTTTAAATTATTTTTTGACAAAAGTAATGAGACATTTTTTGGGTTATTCTACATGTATAGTTAAATTTTGCATTAGTAGAAAGCAATTTTTGCCCGAAGTTTATCCATATGTTATAATTTAAACTGGTTTTATTTATACACATTTTTAGATTTTCCAATTTTACTCATTTTTCTGTTTGTTTTTAAAGCATTTCATTAATTTTCAATCAGTGTTTGTTAATTCCTGCAAGGGTAAATATTTTTGATTTATTTCTAAGACTATTTGGTTTATTTCTGGATTGAAAATTTTGGATTGGTCTTGAGTTGAATTTATTGCTTCTTATGGGTTAGAAATTGTGGTGTTGATTTAGTATTTGATACATAAATTGTTATACATAAATTGTTGAAATATTTGTCGCATGTTTTGTTATATGAATATTTATTCTTATTTGCCTTTTATGCTAAGCAAGAACAACTAAGAGCTATAAAATCGTTTAAAAATAAAGGATAGTTTTTTAGATAGTAAATTCAGATGATTAAAAGAAAACCTTTTGAGTTAAATATTACTGCTATTATTTCATTAGTTTATAAGAATCGTGTTATATAATTTATAGAAATTCAACAAATTTATTATAGAAACACTTTTTTCCGAATGATCATTGTATTTTAGAATATTCTTTTACAATCTTAAATCTCATCAATTTGATTGAAACAAGTCATTTTTATTACCAATTTAACGACTTATAAATCAAGTAGTGGGCAATTTATGGAAAAAATAATTTTTGTAAGGAGCAGTTTAAATTACATATCAAATTTATGAACTTTACACAAATGAGGTTTTCTTCTATACACTTCAATAAGAAATAGTTATATGCAGATGAAAAATTTAAGTATAATAACAGCTAAATTTTGAAAAATTTAGCTGTTATTATACTTAAAATCTTCAGCCTGTTAATAATAATGACTTAGTAACAGAATAGTTTTCAATAATGCCATCTTTTCAATAGTACGTTTGCAAATACCTCAGTATGGAGAGCAATAAACAATTTTAACTACATATGAAATGTCATTCTTATTTGCTGATTGTTTTCATTCCGAAATATTAATTTTAACTTGTCATTGCTCTTTGAAAAATATTTAAACTACAATACAAAATGAGTATTTAAAATAATAAATGTGTTAATATAAGTGATTGTAGCTTCGTCTCTGAGTGTCAAATCAAGATTATTTCGTACTTGTGGTATGCTATTGCGTCGTACTTAGACTCAGATTAGAACATATATTAACCAGTTACATAGTCTTTTATCAATCAGTTACTGAGCTTCGTTTAGGATCAGCAGGAAAAGTGAAAGATAATTTAAATATGTTCTTAAAATTGCGTAAAACGTATCATTATTTTTCTCTAGATTTTATTTTATCATAGTAAATGTGCATTTAAGTACTGAACGGAATATTTTTGGAAGCATGACATTCTCATGTATTCGTTGCATCAACTGAAATAGAAGGGGAGAAAAGCTTGCCGGATATTGAAGAAAAAATGCTTATTTAAAATATTAAAAGATAATTTATTTTATATTATAATATAGTAGTACTTTTTGTTTGATGAAAACTATTACCTTTATAGCAACCATCCCGAAGTGTGCCGGTTGTGAACAACCAATCCTGGACAGATTTATTTTAAAAGTTCTGGAGCGTTCCTGGCATGGAAAATGCCTAAAATGTATCGACTGTCAAGCACAACTCGCCGACAAATGTTTCGCCCGAAATGGTCAAGTTTTTTGCAAAGATGACTTTTTCAAGTAAGTATATCGATGTATTTAATTGAAAATGGTTATTTTATACTGAAATAACAAGAAAACGAACGAATATTTAAATTAATTTGAACTTTTTACTGCTTTAGCCATGTTTTCAAATGTTTGAATTTTTATTATTTTAATTAAAAAAGTACGACAAGAATATGAGAGAAAGAGTATGAATAATTTATAGTTTTATGAAGCTTATTTTATGTTCCATAAAACAATAGAGGCATAAATTTTTCAACTACGTTAATAATGTCGAACTTTGAAATAAATAGAAATATGGAGAAATTATATAAAAATCTTGCAATTAGCTAACTATTGATACAGATAAAATGGTGATGCATACTACTCCAACTAAGTAAATACTTCGATAACTTTTGATCCAATGTACTGAATTATGACGTACTAAAATACAATCTTAGTTGTTAGAAGGAATAAATTTAAGCGAGCTCATTAATTTATGTAAATGAGGATTTAAGTTATGAACTATGAAAATGCTTTCTTGGGATAAATTTTGTTAGATGGATTTCTTGACCCTCAAAATAAGGAGGCCTCAAATAATAGCCGCAATCTGGGAAACTTGATTCCAATAGTCTGTAAAACTTGATTCGAAAGTTAGCGAAAATTAATGATAATTTCACTTCATACTCAGAAGGTCATACTCAGAAGGTAAAAAAAAAAAAGTCACATTTTGAAAATTCATTTCTCAAGAACTATTTGATCAATTTCATTCGAATATTTAATTTTGTAAATAAAAATTGCTATGTTTAAAGTGCTGTAATATAATATAATAATTCTAACATTTTTTTGACCATTAAAATAATTTTAAAAAATTAGAAATAATGAAAATCATTTATTTTTACGAAGGATCTATTTTATCTTTGGATAAGCAAATTTTATAAATGTGTGATAAAATTATTTGATTATCTTCAACAATTCCAGAGTTATAGTGAAATATTCAAAAATTTAAAATTAACATTAAGGGGCAAAAATCTTAGACCACTTTCCTGTTTGAGCTATTAGGGCTATATTTTTCCGATTGCGGATACTCCCTCAAAAAAAACATATTTAATAAATTTCTACTAAAATATGACCAGTGTGCTGATAGAACTGCACATGAAAGTGTAAAACAGCCTTGCCGATCTACGATAACTTACAGATGAAATATGACCTATACGTAAAAAAGTTATTCAAGATGTATACTCTAGCCCCATGTCCACACTATCCCCCTCTCTCCCACATTTTATTTCCCATGAAATATTTATTGGTAAATTAGTACTTTAATGTATTTTCTTAACAAACATCTTACCTGCAGTCGATTTGTGTTCAATTAAGAACTCCTTCACAGCACTATTTTGAAACAACATTTTTCAAAACCTTTAGACTTCCTTATTTATATTAAGATTTATATGCACCCTATTCAACTTTTTTCTCCAAAATTACGGTAAAATAACCGGCAATAGTCTATCCATACGATTAACCTCAAAATTTCTGTTAAGGAACACTTTTTACCGTTACGATTTCGAAAGCGTTTACACTTAGTATGATTAAAAAAACATGAATACAAATTTATGCGGTTCAGGACATAGTGCTGCCATCTATGAGTAAATAAGAATATCGTATTTCTAATAGTCCAAGGTCACAAATTGGAGAGTGCAGGGCACTGGAAACTCTTCATTTGTTGAAGGAAATTGAAGAAATATTGTGATGTCGACGTTTGGACTCGAACCCCTGTTCTATCGGCCATGAGATAGACTGATTAGTTCTCTCGACTATAATACGCACCCTGCTGCAAGGAACTAAGTAACTTCAAAAGGGGAGTCTAGTTGGTGCGATAAAATTCTGGTTGTTTAGCAGTATTAGGTGAAAGCTGTTAATAGACGGTTTTTCTCATAGTTATCAGTTTGAGTAACATCTTATTTATGGTTAGTTGACTGTTTTGTTTGAAAATGGTAAAATAATAAATGGCCAAATATTTAACTATATTTTCCTAGAAATTTCTAGCAGTATATAGATACGAATGATAAAGATAGATGCGAAGAACTGTGCCTCACGTTTAATATGATAGTTCCTTTTTCTTTTTGCTCATTGCAACTTTTTTAATGTGTATTCTACACCGGTGTAAAGCTTATTTTTAGCAACTTAAAGTAATTTAATAATTTATTTTAACTACAAACATAGAAAAAAAAATGCTCGTGCACGTAACTTTATACTTGCTAAAAAAGTAATTTTTTTTAATATAAACTGAAACTCATTATAATTTTTGAATCATAATACGCATGCTTTATGTCAATTGCACAGTAAAAATCTATTTATTATTCCAAAAAATAATTACTTAAGTTTCACTCATTTAATTAAATGAATAAAACTATAGGGAAAAAAACTACTTTAAAACTGAAACTCTGAACTACTTTGAAACTAAGAAGTACTTTTGTTATTATGAAAAAAGATTTCATTAATTCATTTAACATCATGCTATTTGAATGTTTTATCACCCGAAAGTTCAACTGAAACAAAGGAAAAATAGCCATTTCTCTGTTGTAATTTCAATTTTTTTTAAATAAACTGCTATATAGCAATTTTAACTGTTATATAACAACTGTAGATAAACTGTTATATAGCATTTTACACAATACATATCAACTAAAATAATTATTTATATATATTATTTCGTAATAATAACAATCTAACTGTTTTGTTGCTTATATATATTTTCTAAATTACTAATTATCAAGATCTAAATTATTAATTAAGAATCTGTACTTTGGAATCAAATACTTTTTATTTAATTCATTAAAATAGCTAATCTTCTAATTTACAACTTAAAACATCTCACAACTTTAACCCAAAATATTATTCATCATTAATATTATGCTTCAATATAAAGCACTCTATTGTTGTTGTTTTTCATAACTTCCATATATTTTTTTAATTCAGTCTTTGTATAACTTAGGAAGTATGAAAGGAACTATGAAAAAACTACTAATTAAGAGCCAATAAATTTATTAAGACCCTAATTGTTGGTTTTAAAATCCTATAGAATAAGTAAAATGACTCATTTTCAATCGTAGAATCGAAAACATTAAGAGAGTTTAAAGACATTAGTTAGATAAAGTTTACATTAAGTATTTAACAGAAATCAAAACATATAATTAATAAAAGATTAATATGCATTAAAGAGACACGTTTCCCAAAGTACTATATTAATTCTATAATTACAGTTCCATATGTTTTCAATTACAGCGCTATCTAGGCCTAGAAAGTAAAAATAAAAAAAGAATGAGGAATTTACGAACGTTTCGGAAAAATTTATCATTAAAAAACACTGCATAATTTTGCTGACCAAGATTAATAATAATTTTGTACACTATACAAGGTGTTACGGTGCTGGGTAGTACTTGCACAAACAAATTAGGTTGGTCAAATATTTGAAAAGATAATTAAATTATTATAAGATACAAGATTTAGCACTTATTAATTTTTCCCATTATCCCATAAACTTACTAATATCCTAATAAGAATTCAATAATTGCTTTTCAAACCCTTAATTGTTAATTTTTTTTCCAATCTCTAAAACTCTACCTTTGTGAACTTTATATCAATTAAAATGGTCAAAGTTATAGTGAAATAGATTATTTTAATGTTTAAGCTTCATTCACTTTATTATGTATTAAAAAATCACATAGTCCCGCAGTGGACTGATCGATAAGACGTGGTTCCCAGCAGATCACCGAAGTCAAGCATCACTAGCTGCGGTCAATGTGCGGGTGGGTGACCACTTGGATCAGTCTGCGTAGAGACCGAGGGTGTGCGGTATTGGTCCTCGTTAAACTGTGCTACCGTAAAGTGCTCGACTTCGCGTGCAGGTCGTCGGGCTACCGAAGCGGGGGTGCCATCCCCTCCGCAGAGGATCAAAATTGTGATGGCGTGTCTTCGGATCATCCTCCGGGATGTTTCCCAGACCGTCGCCAATAGCCTATTGTGCAGCTCTAGTGCGACGTAACTTAACAAACAACAACAAATCACACTTAAAAATAATTTATGAAATTAAAAAATTGCGTCTCAATCGCAAATCGATGAATACAAACTCAAAATAATTTTTATAGGAATAAAAGTTTGACTTGATAATCGATATTTAATGATTAAGTCTTCATTTCGAAACCGATGATAAGTAGAGAATGAAATCGATTTGTTGATTTTATGTTCCTTATTATAGCCCTTTTTTTTTAACAACACTGAGTTTGATTCAGTTGATATTAATAATTGCTCAACAAAAATAAATGTATATTATTTTAACAAATTATTTTCATTGTTTAAAATTCTAAAAAATTGCATTAAATTATTAAATTAATTTATCTAAACATAATTTATTGAAAGAAATCATTGATTTAACATAATTAATGTCACTTAAACAGAATGCTTATCATTCAAACACACAAATTGAGCTACAATTAAAAGCTTTTTCCAAATATTTTTTATAAAAGTTTTAAATTCTAATCTTTATTTCTGCAGGAAGACCTTAGGATTTCGTATTTTTTTTAAGTTTTTTATTTATCCATTTAAATTATCAATATAAATTTAAATTATCAATATAAATAAGAAAAAATGCTTGTAATATTGTACAAATTGCTATGATAATTTCATTTTTTACAACAACAAAAATTTAGTTATAAATATATATTGCTTATTAAATAAACCAAAGTTTCCAATTTAAGTCGTTTTAACATTTACACACAGTTATGCACCATTGAGGTTTATAATTGCCTTTCCTCATATTAATATAAATAATTGTAAAGATTTTTTAATTAAATCACTGATTTAATATTTTTATTATAATGCTCCCAACACAGAACTAAGTTAAATTTAAAATTTAGATAAAATTGTCATAGAATTTTTTTTCAATTAGTGAACTAATGCTGTTGTTCTAAAGCAAAATTATGGAAAATTTATGTTTAAAAAATATGCTAAAACTAATTAAATTTTGCACAATTTGCAAACTATTGCCTAAGAAATTCTGCAAATCCTCTCAAATTCTGCATAAGATTTATTATATTAACTACAAATGCTTAAAATTGAAAATTGGAAAATTTATATTATCTTTCACTTGTGAAAATTCCAATTCTTTTAAATTGAAATATTATTTGTTAGCATTAAAGAAGCGAACATAAAGAAGCAATTATTGGTTAAAAAATTAAAATACAGCAACAGATTGTGTATTTCGTAAAAAAAAATGCTGTTTTAACACATTTTTTTCATAATACAATTATGAATGAAACATTTTTCTTGAGTCTCAATTTTAAAATATATTTTAAGCAAAAGTTATTGAGACACTAAAAAACAAAAATAACGAATAAAAAAATTAATTTGATAGGGTTTCTATAAATTCATAAATTTCATTAAAATTTCAGAAATGTTTTTTTTTTTCCTTCGTTTAGTCCTCAGCTAAGACTTTCGAATGAGTTTTTCTTCCTGATTCTTCATCAGGAGCTCAGTTTTAATTTCTTAAACAACCCAACCTCCTCGGATGAGATCCTCAAAAAATTAATTAGAAACTTTTCCAGGATCCATGCGGCCAACTAAATTAGGCATTTTGCCTTTGTGCAACAAAAACTATTCTCTGATTAAACCTATCCAAGATATTTCTTAAACCTTATTTTAATTAAAATTCTTGATATATTTTTTTTAAAAAATGGAAGATTAAAATGACAATATGGGAGAATAAAATGATCTTGTTTCTTGGTCTCATGAAGTACTAATGAATATGAAAATTAAAAACAAAAACTGTCTTCATAGTATTTTTGTTGCATAAAATTAACAAAAGATAGGCTCGTTGTAAAGTTTTTTTTAAAGAAACTTTTAAAAAATTTTGCTTATTCTAGTTAGTTATTTGTATGCAACTTTTTTTTTAAAGCTACGCAATACGCATAATTTTAAACACTATAGAAAAGTATGTTTCGGTAAAAGTTATTAACTCCAAATTTTAATCTGCAGGAAAACTGTACAATAACTGTGTACTGTAACTGTCTTTCCTATTATCAACCTACAAACTTTCTTTAATAAAAATGTAGTTAAAAGTACAAAAACAACTAAAACAATCCTCTCTTGTGAAATCTAAATAGTACGTTATATTTTCCAACTACGAAAAATTTTATATATATTTATATATATATATATATATATATATATATATATATTTTTTTTTTTTTTTTTTTTTTTTTTCAAAACTATTGTTTACCATGTTACCAGCTGCATAAATACTTGAAACTTTGAAAATAATCTTCTTTTATATAACAATTAATGTCCGATGGCCCATTGACTTGAAAAAATATTATATATATATATATATATATATATATATATATATATATATATATATATATATATATATATATATATATATATATATATATATATATATATATATATATATATATATATATATATATATATATATATATATATATATATATATATATATATATATATATATATATATATATATATATATATATATATATATATACAATAATACATATATATATACAATAATACATATATATATACAAACAAAGAGTGCTCAGGATAGAAGAGTTGTTTAATTTTTCCTGTGTTCAGAAAGATGTTATAATTAATTGTTATAATTATATTATTATAATATAATTGTTATAATTATATTGTTATAATAAGATTAAATAATTTCAAGAGGATGGTCCCATTGCGTCAATCATGTCTTTCTTTAAAGAAGTTCTTAGCGATTTCCAAAAGATTTTTTTCTATGGGTATGATTAAAAAAAAGTGTAGTACATGCAGATTGTTTGACATCCATTGCCGAATTTGACTTGAAAATTGAACAAGATATCAAAATCTCATTAAGATATCTAACCGTTGGGTAATGTCTTCGATAATCTTGTTATGCCTCTCGCTGCTTGTACTAAGTCGATTGAAAAATCATTTGTAATTTGTGTTTAATAAACATTTCCATCACTTTCTCAACTGTCCATAATTCCTTTTTCTGGGTTGTGATTCCTAATTTTTTTTAAATTCCAGTAACAAGTAATTTTTTTTTGTCATTTTGATTTAAACGCTATCTTTTATGTTCCACAGACGGTTTGGGACGAAGTGTGCTGGTTGTGAGCAAGGAATTCCACCCACCCAGGTAGTGCGGAGAGCGCAGGATAATGTCTACCACCTGCACTGCTTCGCATGTATCCTTTGCAAACGACAGCTCAACACAGGTGATGAATTTTACCTTATGGAGGACAACAAGCTCGTCTGCAAAGCAGATTACGAAGCAGCCAAAGCACGCGGTAAGGACTCTGATATGTCAGTCAAGTTCCTTAGTACATATATATACATAAGAAGGGCATCTTATTTGCCGCATCAAGTAATAAAACCAATATCTAGTATACAAACAATCATAATCAATGTAAACAAAACTCTATATTTACCTAAAATATGAAGGGTAAAAGTAGATATGACTTTGAGATAGCTGCCTTCCAAAGAGGAAATCTAAGTTCGAACCCACGGTTGATTAGTTAACTGCACCTGATTCGCAACAATTGGAGTGCTGACGTAAATTATTACCAGTAGTATCATGAGTTAGGATACCTTTATAGTCGTGCTAACCATGTGGAACTTTTCATCTTTACATCTGATAGATTTTATTTGTTTTGATTAATTAATTGGTGTTTATTATTCGATTCGAAATTAATGAAAGTTATGCCATTTATCCCTTATGCATCCTCTATTTTCCATTTTAATTTGTACTCTAATGTACTCTCTCTTATTTAGATTGCATTAAACTAGAAAGTATTTTAAGTTTTATACATGATTAGAGTTTCAATGTGTTTTGATTTCTGAACATGAATATTTTTCATCACCTTCTTTGGATATTAACACATATCTAAACAGAAATTTTTCATTCTTAATTCATGCGCAATAATGTATTTGGACAAATATCACGCGTACAAACATTTTGACTTTCTTGTTCTATCTGGCTAGACTTAGACTTAGAGGTCACGACAGTCGTGATTCAGCTCTTTAGCTTGTCTCTGAGCATCCGAGTCGCGCCATTACTCATGGGCAATTTTGCCATAGAGTTTGAATATGGATGCCGTGAATGATGCGAGAGAAATTCCCAAGGCTCGTTCAGGTCACCAGAAAATCTCCCTATATCCAGCCACTGCTGCTTCATCAGCTAGCTCATTTCCAAGAATACAATGTCCAGGTACGCAATATAGAGGCAACCCTTTGCCAAGCGTTTGGAATATTCCTTTCATAAGCCAAGGTACATAAGACGCTTAATACCAGTTTGAGCTTCTACTTCAATGCGTAGATTCAATGAAAGAAGCCCAAATAAGCTCTCCAGAGCAGCTGTGGGAGTGGTCCTGAGACAGCCTGACAAGGCTACGCAGACCATTATTTGTAATCTGTTAAGATTAGACCTGATGGAGCTCAATCTAGTCCTAGACCACCAGACAATTGTGCCATATGTGATGATATTACAAACATTCATTGAGTATATCCAATAAACTATCTTGGGAGATAATCCCCACGTTTTACCAATAGCATTTCTGCAAGACCCGAAAATCTTCTTGGCCCTGCGGATACAGTATTCTAAATGATAACCCCAGTTAAGTTTGGAGTCATAATAAACCCCAAGACACTTGACATTCTCAATGAGTTCCAACTTATAGACTAGGTAATACACATCAACTAGATTAAGACACCTTTTTCTGCTGAAGACCACAAGACTTATCTTGGATAAGATGCTTCTTTAAACCAGTTTTGCATATTTTCCTTATCAATAAATTGGTAAAAAGCATTTTGGACTTTTTAAAAAAAAAATGGTATCCAAGTTTTTGAATCTATAACATTCTTTTTCTGTTATAGCAGCATCTTTGAAATTCTAAGAAAAGAAATAGTTTAAATATTTAATTTCTAATATTTAAATTTTTAAAAAAAGCATACCTTTTAAGCCTTTGCGTATTACAATTTGAAAGGGGAAAAAACTTTTTTTTCGATATTTTCTTTTTTTTATTCTTTAGAGTAAAGTAAATTACGGCTTTCTGGAAAAAAAATAGTTGACAATATTTGTTTTTGTCATTATTATTCTGATATTGTTTTCATACTATTAAAAAGTTTTTTCAATTCTTCAATTATCTTATCTTACTGTATCTCTGACAGTTTGTTGAAATAATGTAGATTTTTCTTCAAAATATTTTGACATTGTTGCTTTTTTATAGTCTTACTTATATTATATCAAGGTATGCGACCGTCATTAACGACTTTGTATGTTCCAGAACAGAGGGGACAACGAAGCGGCCGCGCACCACCATCACCGCAAAACAGCTCGAAACCTTAAAGACAGCATACAACAACAGTCCGAAACCTGCCAGGCACGTTCGAGAGCAGCTCAGTCAAGACACAGGCTTGGACATGCGCGTCGTCCAAGTCTGGTTTCAAAACAGACGCGCCAAAGAAAAACGTCTAAAAAAAGACGCCGGTAAGAGCAGATGGGGAGAATACTTCAGAAATGGTCATCTGAAACAAGCAGTAGCGTCTGGTAGTGGTCCTCCTACGTCCCCAGAGAGTAGCATCGAAAGAGGTGGCGATGATTCCTTAGAAATTGATCTCAGGTCTCATAAAGATTTCAGAGGTAAGTATCATTTTTGAACACTTAAACACGGTTTTTTAAAAGCTCTTTGGTCAAGGAAAATAAAAGAATGGAGGAGAAGAAACACAGTTTAGCATGGTTTTTCGAAGATTTGCCGAGAAGGAAAATAAAAAGCTGCTGTTTAAGTGCTTTATACTTGAATCAGGCGATGATTTTAAACTATATATATGTATCATTTTAACGTGAAGAAATATCAGGGTTTTAGAATGAACAAATAACTTAAATACTTTGAAAGATTTTAAACCTTTCTAAAAATCCACAATTTTCTACCTTTTTTTCAAACAGATGAAAATTAGGAAAATTAATATCTTACTCCAGTTTTTTGCAAATATTTATGAGCCCAAATAATACAGCATTGGAGTTAGTTTTTCAATATTAAAAATTTAGACCACAAAAGCTTTTCCTTTTCTCAAAACTGTGCCTTTTCTTCCAGTTTTGCACCATTTTCAAAATAAATTTATAAGCCCTGGCAAAGCTAAACTTAACGTAACAGTTATTAGTAACTTTCAAACTCCCAACTCTTATGAAAATGTCACATTATTCCCAAAAAAACATAATTTCATGCCCTTAAAGAGCCTTCAGAAACTACCTTTGAAGTCAATCTCTGACCAATTGCTATGAAGCTCGAAAATGACGCAGCATGCATAAAATTCTTGAAGAATTGTACATTGGAAACATTATTCGGAAGTAATCTACGTATAATTTTCTTATCAATTAGTTAAAGAATTTCTCTAATTTGAAGGTTTATCACAATATAACAATTAGCTACGTTTTCAAATTCAGAAGAGTATTTTTTTTAATAACCGTTTATATTGAAAAACACTACACTTTATTTATAGGCTTCCATTCTTTCTTTGTATTGTATTATTATCTAGTAGAAATTTCGGGAACTTGTAAAGTGCCTATCAGAAAACAATAATGATAGAACAATTTGTCTATCATTATATTGCCCAAAGTAATTCAATTATTCTTAGATCAGTTTAATCAAGTGACAACGACGCTTGAAGATCCATCTAACTCAATTAAAATTATTAGTTGCTAAATAGTGAGATGGCTACCCGTGTCTGAATGACGGCAATTGTTCACAGTTTTCGATGGCGCCTAAACTCAGATGACGTGCAAGTTAAAGTTAGTATCTGAAATATTAATAAAAGCACATAATTTTCTTTAAAAAGTTGGTGAATTTTAATAAATTATTAAAATTTGTAACATGAAAAAAAACAGGGTAGCAGATAAAATACAATTATATCTGCTCAAAATGAATTATTTATTATTTTGATGAATCAATAATAATTGGTTCTAAGTGAAACAATAAATCAGCCTGGGCATTTTATACTGGGGTGTGCTTTTAGTTTCTTATTTAACTGCATAGTTGGAATTGAAATCAAATACACTTTCATATTTTTTAACTTAGAAAGACCAAATAAGTCTTAAAATACTTTTAAAACTGCATTAAAAGTATATAACTGTGTTCCTTACATTAATTTCTTTCTTGTTAAGACTTCCCTTTCTTGATAAAATTTAAAAATTAAATGAATGAAAACTTTCCTGGAAATGTTTTCAAGTAGCACTTAAAGTAAAACAAGTTTAAAGTGAAAAATTGAAATATTACAAAGCAGGCAAGATATTTCTCTTCTCAGAGAGGAAAATAAAATAAAAGTATTCAGAAACTTTCTTCTATAACAACCTGTAGATCTTCCTTCTAACATCCTAAAAAAAGAAGAGAAAAAAAGAGGGATACGTGCTCCAGCTGCACGCCAAGAACTCAGACAACAAGTGTTTTCTTTTGTGTCCCATTTTAGCGCTTTTGAGGGGTTTCAAAAGTTTGCGGAAGTTAGAAAGGGTGAAGTAAGGCTTCCTTTTCATGGGAGCTCTTTTAAGCAAACACCGTCTGCCGAACTCGTATCTTTCGGCCGCAAATGGCATAGTATTATTCCAAATATATACTTAGTTTTGAGTCAGAGTCAGTATATATGACAGTCAAAAACAAAAGCTAAATTTTCTATAACTATATTAATTAAAAAAATAGTTTAAACATTTTTTTATGCATGAAGTGTAGTTGCTTGAACTAAAGAGAAAACTTACAACGCTTTAATGTTTGTTGGAATATATACAATATACCTTAATAATAAGCCAATAGGAGTTTTTTGTTAAAAGCTGGCAGTTTTAATGCCGGGTATGTTGAGAAATATTTTCAAGCGTTCTGGCTTTTATTGTTGTTATTGTTCATTATTTGATTTGGTGAAAATATTAAAATACATCATTTTCTATCGTTTAAACATCAAGAACACTCTATTCTCCTGATGTAAACTTTTGAGACTTGTTTTTTGTTGGACAGCATTAAAGACAAAGTTAGCACAAATAACGTCCATGATTTTCACAGAATTCAGAACTGCCGAACAGAAATTCATCGATGTCTCCATATTACAGCGAATTTTGAAAATTTTTCCTACATATCATGTCAATTGATAAAAAACATAACGAAATTCGAATATCTGTAGTTATTTTAAAAATGTACACGAAATATTTGAAATCAGTAGTTTTTGAAAATTTAATTTTCGATTTCATTTAACTCAATAATTTTTACCCGGTGCTATCTAAACATTCGCAACTGTTAAAAAGTTTTTAACATAATATAATCATAATTTAATTCATAATACTGTTCTAGTTTTCCAATTTTAGTTAACTGCATTCTTAATCTAAAACCTCAAATTTGAACAACAATTCTTTCGTAAACTATTTAAATTTTATGGTAACAAATATTTAGAGTCAGACGTATGCGTATATGATAATCAAGACTTGAAAATGAAATTTTACAACCATATCGATAAACAATTTTTTCTTTATGTATAGTGCGGGAGGTCACACCAATTACAAATAACGTTTAACAACTTTTTACTGCTTACTTAACTAAGATCGTCATATTGTTGAACTTTGTTGAATAAAATATTACTTACTTTGGGCGGTAGCATTATTCTAATTTTCTGCCTACTAAATTTTTGCATTTTTAATCGTCCTTAATCAATGTTTTCTCCAAAATTTTGTTTAGAAACTTGTTTGAATTCTGAAAATCTTACTTTATAAATCTATGTACCAAATTTTATCCGGATGGCTGAGTTAGCTGAGTTTATGGTACACTGTATTTTAAGTAAAAGTACATTTAGTACTATTAAACTTAATATAAACTATTTTGATTTTTTGTTCAAAAATAATTTAAAATTCACTAACAATTTTATTTTAAAATCATTCATTTTTTTTACTTAAAATTTTTATTTTTATGACCACTATTTTTCGATCTGATAAATGTCTGAAATATGTTGTACTACTTCATTCCAGTATTAAAATTTTAAGTAACTGGTGTAAAGCGAGTGTGATTCTTTAACTATTTAAGAGTAATTTTTAACTTTATTTCACACATAGTGTTCATAATAATCATCGTGATGCAATATTTTTCCATTAAACCACAATAAACATTAGTTTTTTTTTTCTTTTTTTCATTTTAGATGATGATCTAAGGGACACATTTGGTACTCCAATGGGTAATTCACAACTCGGTGAAACCGACTCATCTATGAGGCCATCTCCAACCCCGCCTAATGGAATGAATTATCTTGGTCCAGGAGGGCATACCTACCCCGGCCCTGGAACGCCACCTTACCTGGCTGGCAGCCACAGCCCTTATCCACCTTCTTACTACGGAGATGCTTATCATCAAAATGGACACCTTACGGGAGGACTCCCTCCCCCAAGGGGAATCCTCGGGGTACCTCCCCAACCTACAGATCTTAGTGCGGGTAGTCGGAACTTAACATTTCCCGAATTCCCACCAAGTCCAGCGTCCTGGCTCGATGAAGTGGACGGTGGAGGGGGCGGTGTGCCGCCTTCTGCTGCCCAATATTGAGAAAAAGGTTAATTGAAAGGGTTAATTGGCCTGTGAATAACCACCGGATGTCTTCCGGTCGAGTTTGAGAATGAGGACTTTACGGACGTGGTTTCCCGCAACTTGCTTCTGTCGCATGACCCTGTCGAGGGTCTTTAATGAAGTCATGTCAATGAGCATAATAATCAACGTGAGAGAGAAAAGCGTATTAAATCATTACAGCCAGAGGAAAACCCTTCTCTTTATATTTCTCAATTTACACTCACTGATTTTCTTTTTTAACAAAACTACTTTTTTCATTTTGAAATAGTATTAAAACAATTGTGTTATTGTAGCTGTTAAGGAATTAATATTTCTTTTAATATCAAAAAGATTAAAAACCAAAAAAGTAAGGATAAAAATGTTCGGCACTTATAAAATAAATAATAATAATAGTATCTTTAACATTAACATAACATTTAACATCATAAATAATAATAATAGTATATTAATCATTTTGCTCTCATAGAACTTTCAAGCAGAAAAATGTTAACGTCCTTTTTATCTAAGTTCAAGCTATTTGTAATTAGTACCTTGTTTTGTTATTATGACATTTTTAATAAATTTAATAAATTTTTCGATAATTAACAAAAGTCAATATGCATACAAACGCCCAATATATATATGCATACATATATATATATATATATATATATATATATATATATATATATATATATATATATATATATATATATATATATATATATATATATATATATATATATATATATATATATATATATATATATATATATATATATATATATATATATATATATATATATATATATATATATATATATATATATATTAGCTAAATTTTAATATGAGTAACGGAAAACAGGAAGGGCTAAGGGTTATGTATACTTATTCTAGCTCGTGCAAGTAATGCATTAATTCAAGTTCGCAAATTTACACAAATTCATTCTTAATAATTTATTTAACTCTAATGAACTTAACGTCTAAATTCAAACTGATACAAAAAAAATTCTAACAGGATAGTTTTTTTTTTAAATATTTGGATTTTTGTTTCATTTCATATTGACTACGCTCCTCACAATGGGAACCACTCCGTAAAACTACGGTTTTCATTCGAAACTCATTGCTCCACCGAAACAGAAGCGGACAAATGTCTCATCCAGATAGAAGCAGAGCAATATTTTAGAAAGAAAAAAAAAATAAAAATAAAAACACCACGTTTTTCGTCGTGCTCTCTGAAGCACTTCAGAGGACATTCGAAATCATTTGTAAGTTTTAATCTGTATAAAGTTGAAGAACTTGAGATACATTTATCGTCAAGAGAGAGCTCTTACTGTTGTATTTTATTTCGGTTTCTGTACAGAATCACATAAAATGGAGAGCTTCATATTTGCGTTGTGGCCAGTGGTTACATATGTTATGTGTGGATAGTCATCCTTTACAATTATGTGATCGTCAGAAGTCACATCCTTCAAGAAGTGAAATGGCTTAGTTTTCATGATTTCTGGTACTTCGAGTCAAATTAACTTGGCACTGTTGAGGAAACTACGGTATGTAATATTGCAATAGTCTTTGGCACAATTCTTCAATTTTCAAAAAAAATCCTAATTGAAAATAACTATCGCAGAATGAAATTTAAAATTAATGGAACTTCTAAGGGTATCCAATTGTAGATGGGTATTTCTTTATTTTTTCCTTGATTTCATTTTATTCATCAAGTAAAGAAAGCGAACCTCAAGACTGTTTGATTCTCTTAACAAGAACAAAGTTAAATATACTCTACGCTATTCCTTTTTATTCTTTTTTCTTAAAAGCAAAACTATTTTTGCATCATACAGTTATTTCTCTTTAATGAAAAAAATATCCTTGCAAAATTAATGAATGAATTAAATGTCTCTAATTTATTATAATTTAATTTAATTTAGTAGAAAAAAAGTCCAAATAAATTCATAGTCTAAAATCACTACAATTATTTTCTCCTTTTTCCATAGAGTACTGTAGAATAAGAATTTCGATAATAAAATAAACCAGTTAATAGAAGAAAACAATTTTATTTAATTTATTCTAAATTTATATTTTTCGCTCAATACTGAGTTTTACCTATACAGAATACATTCTATACTACATTAGCTGTATTTTAGTGTAAGGAGTCAAAATTAATTTCTCATTTTATCCTATTGTTAAAATAGTTTATGTAGATAATAATGTAGACAATAATTTTCCACCTTGTATATGGTCCTTTCCTTTCTTTCGTGTTTTTGCAATAAAACTGCGGTTGAACTTCAAAATTACAAAAAAAAAAAAAAATAATTGATATTGGAGCCTATAAATGACCATAGGCTATTGCTAAGTTAAACTGACACGAAGTATTATTAATTGTTTCCGACCACGCTCGAAAAATGAAATGCATTTCATATTTTATATATTCATCGAAATTAATATATTTATTTTCTGATACAAGCCACTTGAAATCCAAAGCGATAAACTTTAACCATTTTCCATCAAATTTAACATTGTTGTATTCAACAATATGTGCCATATTTCCAAAGAGTAAAAGATTTTTAAATAGCATTTCTAATAGAATACCAGAACTATAACTAAAAAAAGAACTTAACTTAAGAATTAATATGAAAAGTTAAAATGAAAAAAATAATTACAGTTTCAGCACCAAATAATTTTTATACCACATAAAACTTAATTGAAAACTTCAGACAGCACGCAGACAGTTCTGCTTAAGAAGAAAAAAAAATTATCATAAAATCTTCCAATAAAGAGTAATGATTTATAGCTCAGCGAAAATTCAATAATCGAAGTTAATAAAGCTTTTTTAATAGTAAATATTAATTATAAATACACATTAAAGCTGGATCTCAAGTGGTTTATATGCGATCTTACTAATACGCTAACCTTTCTAAATTATGTATAATGCATAGATTAACATTATTACTTTATGTAAATTTCTGTATTAAAGTAAACAAGTAACTATCAAAATATAAATATTGGAGAAAACTGATTGATTTTTCCTTCTGATGGATGTGGTACTATTATGATTTCAATGTAATCATCGTCATTTTTCTATCACTTGGGCACAATAAACTAGTCAATTATATTTTTGTTATATTTTTGTGTTTTTCAAACAACCATGCACTTTAATCAAGTACTCACAAATACGAATTTTTTAATTAAAAAAATTAATCCTTATGCTACATTTTACAAGAGATAAACTTATTACTTTTAATTAATGGAAATTAACTTTATTCGTTTATTTTATGTTGCAGTCGCTTTATTCCTGCATGAATACAATTAAAATTACGTGCGTAAAGAAAGTAAAAAAAAAAGAGTATGTGCGTACATATCGATTTACATACAATTCTATACATATGCTTGTATGTATATATGTACTTTTGTACAGTTAGCAAAAAGAAGGATATTTCTGAATAACTTTTGATCAAAAAATAAAATAAGATTTTTCAGTGCTGAGACTTTATATTTCAGGGGCTTAACTTTCAATATTCAAATTGATTTAAGATAATTTCTACAAGCAATATTTTAATTCACGAAATTAGACACATAAATGTTCTTTCTCTGAATAAACATTTTTCAAAGCAAAACTTTCCTTCGATGTATTTGGATTCTTGACCCCTAATTTATTGGGGTAAACACAACCTGGAAAATATGCATATTTCACAACATTTAAGAGAAGCGACAAATTTTCTACCACCATAATAAAACTTTTTTATCCAAAGAAAATCCAGGGTAGAAAAAAATACTTATTTTTATGCTATAATTTATATACTATTTTTTTATTACTTAATTTACTAATGGTTGAAAAAGTTTTGAACTGAATTATAATAATTTTTCATTTTCTATGAGATGGCGAAAAGTGTAAAAAGTGAAATTCTAAATTCTTATCAAAAGGCCCAAGCTTCCAACAGCTCTTCTCATGTTTCCAGATTGCTGATACCACATATTTTGGGGGTAAAAAATCAAATGATGTAAAAAAAGAACAAAAAAATGAAATAAAAATTAAAAAATAAAAATCCTTACGCATCTGGTTTTATTACTTTGCTTATGAAATAAATTTTTTAAATTAATTTTTGGTCTTAGTCATCCTTTGATGAGGATGTTAGAATTAACATTCTAATAAACAGAATATTAGGGAAGTAGAATATATAGTGACCGTCCTGGCCTAAATAATTTCTTCATACTAACAATGTTCTATACGAAAATGGTTTTTGAAATAGAAATGTGATATAATAAAGTCCACTTAAAGGCACTAAAAAAACATGCTGAAGGACTTGTCTAATACATAAAGGTTATTTACCTATTTTTTTAATGCATGTTGTATACTTTACAGGAACAAAATGAAACAATTTATTTATTTAAGGGAAAGATGTTAAAAATAATTGTTAAAAAAGTTATTCAAATTGAGAGTGTTTAAGTTTGTTTTTAACTTTGTATTTAACTTTGTTTAAGTTTGTAAAGTTTATTTTTGAAAAAAATACTGGGTTGAATTTTTTCAGTCTTTATTTAAAACTCAAATTTTCTCTTTTTTTGAACTTTGGTTTCGTTTCTTTTCTTAAACTACTTTTTTTTAAAATAAATCTAGGGAATTCTCAAACAGTTGAGAAAATGATAAACTCATCCCAATTTCTTGACTCTTTGATTAATGCACGTAATTATTTTAATCAGTTTAAAATTTTAAAAAATACCATTGAATATTACTTGAAATTAAGGCCTAAGGATTAAGTCTCGTTATTAAGAACTTATATAAAAATTAAGTTAAAACGGATATCGGCCGATAACGTTTTCTTACTTATTTATTTATTTTAATAAAAGAAAGGGAAAAAAAGACTGTAATTGCATTTTTTAATCAAATACACATTATTTTAGATCTGTAATTTACTCTATAGTTGAATTTTTTTGGATATTTCTGTATTAAAGAAATTGAATATTAAAAATAGAGTATTTGTTTAATTTTGACTATATTTAAGAACTATATTTTGATTACTTTTTTCAAAATGAAAAAAAAAGTTTTATATAAGCATTGAAATATTAAAATATTTGTTTAAAATCTATAATGTTTTCATAAAAATTTAATAAACGATTGAAATAAAGTTGTTCGTACACCAAAAATAAAATGCTATCGATTCAGGATGCATATGAATCTTAAGTTTGAAATTTTTCATAGGATACTTGAAAATTGAGGATGTTTTGTTTGAATTGTCCAATGGGGATTAACTTTCGAAGATGGTATTACAATAATTAGACTAAAAGATTTGAATGACTTTTTTTTCCATTTTGGATTTATAGCTGTTATAAAGAGTGACGCAAAACATTTTTGATTTTATTTTATTAATTAACTAATATTATGAAGGGTAGTTGCTCCATATTGAATATCAATAGCTCATAGACAAATCAAGCTATATATTTGAGCTGAATTCCTTTGAAGAGCTAAAATTTAGCTTAAAAGCTGAAACTACAAAATCTCTGAAAAATTTCTGAAAACTAAAATATGTAATTATAAATTTCTTAACATTTTTTAATAATCATTTAAATGGTACCTCCGAACATGGAATCCTTTGAAACTCAAGTAACAACTTTAATCTTCAAAAAAGTTGAATGCATTTTTGTTTCCTATTATATTATTGTGCTCAAAAAAAGTCTCTTAACTTTGATTCAACATTTGGAATATAATAATCTTTACACATAAGTAATTACTAAAAATACGCATTAATACAAAGTAATGTATCCGCAATGTAAGTAATGTAGTCCTTTAAGAATTTCCAAGGCATTATTCTTCATTAGTTTTGCAAAATATGACCTCTCATGTCTAAATTTGGCGACATTTCAAAATGAAAAATAATTCATATTGAATATACTTGATAAGAATACATCACTTCTACTAAATAATTTTCAAACAAGTCAATGCACAATGCTTACATTTATTCAGATTCACTAAAAGCAGCACTTTTTGTAGTTTTTTTATTTTGTTTTAGATTAATGAGAAGTAAATTTTTTTGTGAGAACCTATGCTGTAATCAATTTCCGCAATATAACCACCCATTATAAACGGAAAACAATATATATTGCAATATGATTCAGTTGATTTTAGCACAAAAAGTACTAAGATTAAAATAGGTAAAAAATAGTTTATGATTGAATTATAAACCATAAGAATAATATATAATATATATATATATATATATATATATATATATATATATATATATATATATATATATATATATATATATATATATATATATATATATATATATATGTAAGTTAAAAATGAGGAATAAGGCAAAGAAAAATTAAAGACATATAAAAAAAAGGGGGGTGGGAATTAATAAGTAAAAAAAAAAAAAAATAACAAACAACATTTTATTAAAGAAAAAAAAAATGAAATGTTAATTAAAAAACCGGAAAAAAAGAAGATATAATCTTTTCTTCAGCCCACCCGATTATATCCGCAAAACAGAGTGCTTTCTGATATTGTATCAATAAAGCCAAAGCAAAATATATTAATACAATAGTGTGAGGAGCACTCAAAAATTCCCACCCCCCCTTTTTTTAATATGTATTTAATTTTTCTTTGCTTTATTCTTCATTTTGAACTTATCTAATGAGTACTGTTTACTTGCAGCTTAAGCGCAATAAATGATACTTATTGTTTTTCTTAACTTTCTTAGTGTTTTCTTGTATTTATTTATATATATATATATATATATATATATATATATATATATATATATATATATATATATATATATATATATATATATATATATATATATATATATATATATATATATATATATATATATATATATATATATATATATATATATATATATCATATCATATCAAAATGCATATGCAATATGCATATATCAAAAATGCAATGCAGACAAAGCTTAAAACGGATGAGCAGGGAAAGAATATTAATCTACTCATGACTTGAATTTTGAATAAAATTATGACACTATAATCAAGGTAATTTTTACTTAAAAGAAGTAGTTTGTTTTAAAATATTTGGAATGGCCATAGAATAACTCTGTGAAATACTTCATTCTTTATTACCTTCGTATAGATATTAATTGTTATCACAAACAAGCGTTAAACAATAAAAATTCAGAAAACAAAATACAACACAAGTTCGTAATTAAGAATTGCTTTACTGACTTAAATTTCAATTAAATCCACTTAAAAATAATTTGGATATACTCAGCGTATGACGTAAAAGAATAACAATTATTCTAATAAAATGTTTTGGAAACTCATAGAACTTTCAAAAAGAAAAGAAAAAAAAAAACTATTTCTAAAAATTAAGTCGAAGTTTCGGTATTACTGCAACTGGTGAAAGTCTATGGTGCATAAAATATGGAGATATAACAGGCTTACTTAATACACTTGTAGATGGCTGAAGCACTACTTTTCGAAAGCTTTTGTTCACAGTTTTATCCTTCTTTTTCAATTTTGATTGGCACGGAACATTTACGCTTCCAGCTGTTTTCAACACCTTCCATTCACGCTTTCTGCTTTGTTTGGACTTTTTCAACTTATTCACATTTTCCCGTTTAATTAACAGTTTTTCAACCTTTTTATTGTCCACGCTTTTTTCAGAATCACATTTTAATTTTAGCTTCCCTTTATTTATGAAAAAACCGTCAATTTCTGGCTTGACACCATGTGGGTATGTGTCACGTAGAACTTCTGAATTATCGATGTAAGTATCTTCGAGATAATCGTCAGATTGCTTAAAAGAGTTAGAAGAATTCGACTTTTCTAAGCCATACATTTCTATGTTTTCTTTTCCTACAATATTTTCAATTATGTTTTTGTAATTTACAACGTTGTAGTAATTATCTGTTTTTGGCGACTTAAGTTCCACATTTAGTCTTATGGTATTCTTTATAATTGGTGGAAAATACACAGAGCTGTAAAATAAGAGACAGTTATTATAAGTAAATCTGGATTCAATTATTGCATATAAATATATGTATACGAATTGTCATCAGTAAAATAACCAACTGAAACTTTTTAAAATTTCATATTTGTAAAGTTAAGTATAAGTTTAGGGCATACTCTTTTATTATATCGCTCTACAAATTACAATGCAGCAAAAAAAAATTGACCACCCTGAATAACTTTTGATCTAATGATCGGATCCTCAAGTTATAGGACTCAATCCTAATAATTTGAGGGACTGACCTCAAATATGCTAATTAACTAATGCAAACATTTTAAGTTACGAAATCAGACACAAAAACATACTTTCTCTGAATAAACATACCCTTTTTCAACGGATTTGGATTTCTGACTCCCAAAATATTGGAGGTAGCCGAAAATATGGGAAATATGGTCCTCATCATGAGAGCGATTCTAAGTTTAGTCCCCATAATGTTAATTTTACTTTTTGTGCATTTCGTCATATCTCGAGAACTTTTAAAGCGAATTGGGTATAATATGAAAAAAACACAACTACTTCGATTTAGTAGGAACAACATATGACGCAATGCTAAACGAATGGAATTTAGTTGTTGTTTATTTAGTTATTGTTATTAGTAGTTGTTGTTATTTGTTTTAGTTGTTGTTGTTTATTTAGTTGTATTTAGTTTCAATAACTTTTCTTTATAATGCAATAAAATCTGGCGAGCAGCTATTTAAACGATCGAACACTTCGTTTGTTTATTTGTGGCTTGAAGTTAGGCTCGCAGAAAATGCCGTTCATGGGTTAAATTTAGTAGGAACAACACAACCTGTGACGTAGGCTATATTATACCCAATTGAACAATTTTTGCATACTATTATAAAATTCGTTTATCCAAAGATAATTCCATGTGAAAAAAATTTTTTAAATATTTACTTTTTCTTTTCATTTTATCATAGTCGAAAAAATTACAATTTTAAAATTAAAAAACGACAAAAAATAAAAAATTTTACACTGTTTTAAAGTATGTAATTTTACATGGCAAAATACAAAATTTGAGTGAATTAGTTCCTAAGAAATCAAATTTTAAATATACGACTTTTTTAAAATTCAATTTTTCAGGAAT
The DNA here is from genome assembly GCF_982258835.1 of Parasteatoda tepidariorum. Taxonomy (NCBI): domain Eukaryota; kingdom Metazoa; phylum Arthropoda; class Arachnida; order Araneae; family Theridiidae; genus Parasteatoda; species Parasteatoda tepidariorum. Next base: position 39,099,557 of record NC_141762.1, on the reverse strand, counting down.
TATTCAACCGATTTTGCTCAAACTTTGTATTTTGCCGTGTAAAATTAAATACTTTAAAATGATGTAAGAAATATTTATACTTTACAATTAGAAAAATTTTCGACTATTATTGAATAAAATAATGAAAAATATTAAAATTTACTAAAATTTATTTTTTGCATGGAATTATTTTTAAATAAACGAATTTTATCATTGTGTGCAAAAAATTTTAAATTCGTTTAAGAAGTTCTCAAGATATGGTGAAATATTCAAAAAGTAAAACTAGCATTAAGAGGTCCAAACTTTGGACCTCTCCCCAGACCAAACTATGCGGACTACATTTCCAAAATTGGGGCTACCACGCTAAAAAATCAGGTATGTTTATTCAGAGAAAGTACGTTTTTGTGTCTGATTTCGTAGCTTAAAATATCGTCTGCAGTAATTAATTAGCGTATTTGAACCATTCCCGTCACCGCCTCGAATCATTAAGATTAAGTTTAAAACGTGAAGATCTGATCAGTTGATAAAAAGTTATTCGGAATGGTCCTCAGGATGCAGTTCAGGCAATAAAGTTGAAAATTCCGAATAAATGCGAAGATTTTCTTCAAACTTGTTTTGTTTGATCTCATAATGTAAAACCACCTGGTACGCAAACAAATAATAAAAATATATTAAAATAAATTTAATTATTATTAGTAATTTCTTTTTTTTTTTTTTTTTTTTTTTTTTTGAATTTTATTGCAGTTTTATTGGACAGAAAATTTACACGATATAATCCTTAATAAACAATTTAAAATCCTTTTACCTTTGGAAAAGCATAAAATGAATAAACATGTTCTTATTTTTTTTTAATTTAATTACTGTTTTATAATTGTTAAACAGGATATAAATTAAATTTACTTTTCATAATAGTTATTACGTAAAACAGTGTGTAGTCAAAAAAGGTAATTAAAAAAAAATAATAATTATTTTGAATTGTAAATAAAATCAAGATTTAACTTTCCGAACAACCGTTGAATGATCTTTTGGGCCATAAGCATTTTAGAAGCTTTTATTTTAACCAAAAATTAAATATGAATTGGAAAAAAAAAACAAGCTTTAGGATGAAGTTCGATTGATAATCGAGTGAAATGATTAGGTTTATATTTCGTTCGTATAAAATCGAGGGCTTAATCTATGATAAAAATTATTTTCTGATCTTTCAATTAAAAAAACTTTAAAATTAATATAACAATTTATTTATCATCATTAAGAAAAATTAATTGCTTTGAAATCATGAGGATTAGTGAGTGAATTTGTAGAGCCTCCTAGTCATGCATATTTAAACGTTCATTTTTAACTTAATTCATAACGGTAAATCGTAAACGATTATTTAGATGCAAATTATTATCTATTTTTGAATCATTTCTCCGAAATTTAGTGTTCTAATTCTCATTTTCAATTTTATTTCATATCAAGAAAACAATGTGCAATAAAAAAATTTAAAATTTCGTGGTCATAAATTTCTTAGTTACAAATTATTCTTCTGCGATAGTTTATAAAATGTTTAGTAAAACTAGGAAATGATTTTTAAATGCTTTGTTTTTTCCTGTAACTATTGAATTTGCTGAAAAGAATTTGTTAATGAAAAATACGAAAAATATAGAAATTTCTACAATTATTTGAAACTGTTTTATTTATTTGAGAGTAAAAAAATACTATCTTTAGAGGAATATTCGAATTATTTCATGACTTGAGTCAATTTTTTTTCCCTCTTTCTGAGATTGAAAGTTTGGTTTGGTTATTAGATAATAAGGAATGCTTTGGCAATGCACAATTACTGCACATTACGAAGCGCTAAATGCATCGTCTATCTCATCTAATTACTAAAATAGCTAAGTAAAAAACATATTTAGAATATTTTTCAGGTTTGTGTATACTTATATCATATTTTTTAATTGTACCTAACATTAGCAGTTCAATGAACCACAAAGTAGTAATATTATGATTATAGAAAAAGGATTATTCCAGAACTGAAAAGTTTTAATAAGTAGATAAAATAAAAATGCAAAAATGAACCATAGATTTCGTAATTTTCAAAAGATGACTTTGTAAATTTCAATAAAAGTAAAATAAAATTTTATAATTGAAACAGATGATAGAAATCATTTTTCCTTAAGTTGTAAATTTATTTTTACCATTACATCGAAATACAAATGAGATATAAATTGTAAAATTCAATTTTCACTTTATCAAGAGTAATGCAGCAATATCACATTTCCTTAAAAAAAATAGAGTGAAGTATGATAAAATGAACAAATATTTTAAGTTATTTTAAACAAATTTAGTGAAAAAATTAAGCTTATTATTTTTAACTTTACAGCTTGCGCAAAGTGAAATCGGAATTTCGTTAAGCGCCATTTGCACCTATCAATCCTCTTTAGTTGAAGAGAATTCTTGAAGTGAATTTTAATTGAAGACAAAAAAAAAAAAAAAAAAAAAAAAAAAAAATGAATGCAAACTTCAATACTTTATTATCAAAGAACTAATATATATTTACTAACCTTTCGTTTCCCATTTCCATATTTAATGAAAATAGTGTCTTATAAAATTCCAAAATTCACTCAGCATAACTTTTTAAAAATTGACATAGTTAAGAAAAGAATAATGAGCGCAGACGATCTCCAAAAAAAATTTTTTTTAGTTAAAAACGATAAATACGAATAGAAAATCACGTGAAAGTAGTAAAAATTATCTGAAATAGAAAAATCCAAAATAACAGTAATAACAATTGGGTATAACATGAAAAAAACACAACTACTTCGATTTAGTAGGAACAACATATGACGCAATGCTAAACGAATGGAATTTAGTTGTTGTTTATTTAGTTATTGTTATTAGTAGTTGTTGTTATTTGTTTTAGTTGTTGTTGTTTATTTAGTTGCATTTAGTTTCAATAACTTTTCTTTATAATGCAATAAAATCTGGCGAGCAGCTATTTAAGCGATCGAACACTTCGTTTGTTTATTTGTGGCTTGAAGTTAGGCTCGCAGAAAATGCCGTTCATGGGTTAAATTTAGTAGGAACAACACAACCTGTGACGTAGGCTATATTATACCCAATTCGCGATCGCAACGCTTGAATACGCACTCTAGCGGGGAGGATAATTTCAGGCTTTAATTTATTAAGTTTTAATTTAGTTCTATCAGAATCATTAGTAGAGTAGGACGCCTTTTTTTCAGCAGCAAATAAGAAGTAAAATTTCCCTAAGGAAAAGGCAGAAGAACTTGAATAAACGACCCAGAACATCGATAAATCTTTCAGAAACAGAATGCGCCCAACATTTGAAGAACAATTTCTCAACAATTTTTCTATTATCAACAAACTTGCAACAGTTAATTTCCGATTTCATGATCGCATACTGTTACATATATGTAACAGTATGCGATCAGTTAATACGCACTCTAGCGGGGAGGATAATTTCAGGCTTTAATTTATTAAGTTTTAATTTAGTTCTATCAGAATCATTAGTAGAGTAGGACGCCTTTTTTTCAGCAGCAAATAAGAAGTAAAATTTCCCTAAGGAAAAGGCAGAAGAACTTGAATAAACGACCCAGAACATCGATAAATCTTTCAGAAACAGAATGCGCCCAACATTTGAAGAACAATTTCTCAATAATTTTTCTATTATCAACAAACTTGCAACAGATAATTTCCGATTTCATGATCGCATACTGTTACATATATGTGTATTACGATAAAATACTTTTTTTTTCAATTCATTACAAATTAAAGTGAAGTCAACATTGCTAACCTCATTCCAATGAAGAAATTGGATTTCAGAACGTGCAGAACTGTAATAGTTATAGAATATTCCTCTTCTTTATATAATAGTATATATTTCTGTATCTATATAATTCGGAAAACAACATTAAAGAATCATCCGAATTACTTGAAATAGTATCATTTGTGTTTATTATTAATAAATTTTATTCGTGTTCTTTTTAAGTATTTTTTAATTTTGAATGAATAGTTTCAAATAAAATTCAGCTATTCTGTTTTTAAGTTACATATTGAAATTCATATCGAGATCTTACGATAATAAAATTTTATTGTGTGGTGGTATGTCATCTAAAAGTAATGAAGGGATAATCTATGTATATATTATTTAAGAATAAAATTTTCAAACGGAGAACAATTCATTTGAAATTCTCCGGATTTATAAAGCAAGTAAGTATTATGATTTTTATAATAAAAATTTTACTTGTAAAAAAATTTTTTTTTTCTAATTTGATGATAGTTCTCTACAGAATGGTTTTTTTCGTCTGATTAAGAACTTTAAGACTAAAATATAGAAACAATATGAAAATTTTTTCTCAATATTCAATTCAATTTCAATATGAGGAATTTTTAGAATCGTTTTGTTATCAAAACACTTCTTTTGCAATATTAAATGGTATAACATTATGTGTTTCTGTATACTTTTTGCATATTTTAATGTTTGAAGTAATATGATTCAGAGAAGTATGGAATGTAAAGTATAAATAGACCTTTCATATTAGATCATTAAATTTAGTATAACAATTTCTCAGGCACAAGTTTTTAACTCTAATAAAAAGATTTTTTACAAATATTTTCCGATGTGTTTTGGATGTTTTTTCCCTTAAAAAAGAGAGAGATTCCATTTTGTTTTCACTTGTATTCGAAAGAATATCAAAAAAGTTTCCTTTTTTTATTTAATAAGCCACAATTAAGAAGGAACCTTACCATGTTACACTGAAGAAATCTCCAGTGCAACTGATGATTATGTAGTTCTGCTAGCAGTCATTCATCTCGCATAACAACGCCCCTATAGGTCGTTGCTTTCACGGATTCAGTTTTAAACTATAATTATATAAATAAAAATTAAAATATTTAAGATTAAAATAGTTAAAATCAAAATCACATTTTCAACTTTTAAAAGCATTTACTTCTTTTCAAGTACATATAATTTTATAACAAATGCAGATTGATTAATTGCACCTGGCTTTTCTCTATGCAACTTAGCGTTATGTAATAAATCATGTAAAAACCTTATCTTCATATAAAAATACTTAAATTTTGAATTGACATTTGAATAAATATTTTTTCTCATAATAATTTTCTCATAAGCTAATTAATCAGTGCAAACGATGTTTAAAATTACAATGATAGAAAAACGTACGTTCTTAGAATTAATTAAACACTTTTTTTCAATGGATTATTTTCTTTATTCCGCAAAATATGTAGAAGTCGAAAGTTAAAAACGTAAACTCAATAGTTTAAATCAGGAGAGAGCACGGAAGTTTGAGTAAATAATGCTAAGTTCATTTTCGTCTACCTTTGGAACTATGTCAGCTAATAGAAATATTTTTGTACTCAATCAAACTCATTTATTAAAAAATTACTCCATACACAAAAATTTAAATAATAATAATAAATAAATAAATAAAATAAAATAATAAGGATTTTTTTTTCATTCTTAAATTTTCCAAGTATGCAACTTATTATCTAATTTTAAATTTTGTAATTTTAAGTAATGAAATCTAAAAGTTGATTGAAATCAATTGAACAGTTTCTATGAATTAAGCTTTCAAAAATTTAGATTTTTGAATTTTTTTTTCAGAACCAATTAACAATACAAATTTTACATTTTATTATATTTAAACTTTATTATCCGAATTTCAAGCTCTGATTTAAATAACTTTCAAGATTTATCCTGTGTATTTTGTCATAAATATCTTATATCATCTGATTGTTCAGTTACTGCTAAAGTTACTTTAGACATAAAAGCAAACTGTCCTTTAGAAGAAAGAGTTTATGTTTTAGATGTTTAAAAACAGGTTATTTATCAAAATAGTGCAGAGTCAAATTCTGTTATATATTTGTGGTAAAAAATATGCTTCACTAATATGTTTTTACAGTAAAAATGAAGAAGATAAATCTGAAGGTCAAATTTCAAGGAGAACAGACGACGAAAATTCTATTTTGAGTAATAGTTTTGTACTAAAGAAGTTCCTCTACGAACTTTAATTGTGCGAATTAAGGTTAAGTATAAAACAAATTCGGTGACAGTTATTATTAACACTGGTAGCCAAAAAATCTTAGCAAATATTTTGCTGTAGTAATTAATTTACAGTGTGTTGGCGAGGAAACCATAATTCATGGATAATTTGGTGCTTTGGGGAAAAAAGAGAATCACAAAAAAGTATTGAATCAATCTGGTTGAATCAATAGCTTTAATCTCAAATAGGATGTACTTGATCAACATAAAATGTGTGTGCCAATTTCAAAGTTAAATCAATCAATATTATAAATGAATTGAAGAGATTTGATATATACCAAAGGGATATCGCAATTAACGAGAACTATTGTTTATATGAGAACCATTCCATCGAAATATAAACAAGCGAATATGTCCAGTTAGTTGTTAAAACCGTGGCGAAGGGATTAATAGCTAAGAATAACAGATTAGGATCGACAGTTATAGGGAAATTCGGCGATGAAGTTGCAAAGTCAAACATTTTACTGTCTTTACATGTTTAATGATTGACTGACTGAGGGAATCATTGAAGAAATTTTACTTTTAACATGTATAAAAAATGAACGCTTATTACCGGATTGACCCATTTTAAAAGATCAATCTTCGATTAAAGTAAGGCCAGTTTTTGATATATCTGCAGAAGAGAAGAACTATTCTTGATTCTTCTATAAATGGTTGTGTAGAAAAAGAACCTAATTTAACTTAAATGAAACCTGCACTCATTAATAGATTCCGATTTTAAAGACATGGGGTAACGGTAGACATCAAAAAAGCTTTTTTATGAATCGGATATCAAGAGAACGATCATCGACACTAAAATCGTGAGAGCATACGCAAAATTTTTGAGTTTTATTGGGGGAGCACAGACAAAAGGATAATCTTGAAATTTAACAAAATCAGAGAGTTGTTTTTGTAATCTATTCTAATGCCTTCCTCTTAAGTGCAACTCTTGGTTATCATCTAGTTAATCCACTAACCCATTTGAAAGTAGTGGCTCAGACCTTTCAAACCTTTTTCTACGCCGACAATTTCGTCGTGATTACAAGCAAAGAAGAAAAGCTAACAAAACTAATAGCCAGCCAGGTAGCCTAGCAGTCAGTGTGCCTGGTTGCGAATCCAATTGTTGCGGGTTTGAATCCTGCTCTGGGCATGGATGTTTCTCTGTGTGTGTTGTACTCTGTTGTATGACGTGTGAAAACGCTCAAAAATTGATAACATTATAATAAAGGACAAGTGTCTAATGTGTATCCAAAACAGGCTTTCAATAGTTTATTGTCGTTTTTTTTTTTTTTTTTCACCGTAAAAACTGCTTTCATCCATTTATTAATTTTTAGAGATTTAGTTTTTCGCACTTTTTGTCCCTACTAGACTTACAACATGCTCTACATTTACAGTTAGAATTAAATTTTATAATGTATGAATGGTTTTTAAGTCAATAATAAAATATTAGAGTAAATCTATCAGAAATCAATGTCTTGCACGACAAAAAGGATACTTTAACAAAAGGTTTTTCTGATCTAAATTTACTTGCTAAAATAGTGAGTTCAGCACAACGACTGAGTTTGTGCGGTTTTAAGTTTACTTAAGCCCTAGGCTATTTCTTTCCCTTTTCATTTTGCATAATTAAATGACAAAGAAACCAGTTCAATTAGATACACTGGTAGCCTTCAAAATAACGCGTAGTAAAAAAAAATTAATTTGCTTTTTTTTTTTTTCTCAAGCAGTTCCCGAATATGCGCGCTAGGAAGAACTAATAAGAAAATTATAGCTTCGGAAGACGGAGGAGGGGTTAGGAACATATCCGAAACAAAAAGGCAGAATTTTTCCGTTTGTTTTATTCCATGTTCTATAGCTCTAGGGAGGGCCCTATCTCAAGATGTAATGAGTGAATACCATGTTAATGAATATCCGGATGAAAACTCATTTGAAAACTTTCCTTTTTTTCCCTCATTTTCCTCTTCATAATTTATTTCACTGCTCCGTTTTATCGCATCATTCATTCCTTCTCGACCCATGGAACAGAATTTTTTTTTTTATGTTTATATATATGCCGCCCTAACGCTCCTGATCCCTTCTGTAGTTCATACGTTCCAAAGAGAATGTAATTCCGAGGGTCCCGAGAAAGAGAGAAAAGAAAGAATAATTAATTTTTTTCTAGTCTTTGACGTGTTCATTTGCTAGTTTTTTTTTTTCTACATGATACCAAAAAAAAAAAATTTTTAATTTTTTTTCTGCGTCAGTCTACATTTTTTTCTCTTAAAATTTTGGAGGAACTTTTGTTGTTTTCATGAAAAAAAGATTAATTACATTCACTGCGAATTAATTTCAAAAGTAATTTACGGTAGAAACATTTTACTGACGGTAGGAGTAGAAAAATAGAATGTTTATTCTATGTTCGATGCCCGGGTAATATTTCTTTTTTATTTCCTACGAATGGAAAAATGACTAAAAAAATAATAAAGTTAGACTGAGAATAATTATTTTTTCTTGAATGCGAGAATTCTTAAGATCCACCATTTTGAAAATTATTTACAGAGAAAACTGGGACTACAAGTTCTATATAACTCGGCGCACTATTTTTCCAGAGTTGATTAATTATTATAACATATTCTTCGAAGAATGATTTCAGATTAATTTTCCTAGAAAAATTTTATGCCAAGTTCACTTGTTTTATGTTAGTATAAAATAGAATAGTTAAAGAAAACCAAAAATGGAGATTAAATTTAAGTAGTGATACAGGCGAGTCAGAGAGTGATTTTTCTATTTTCATTTGATTTGAATGAGCATACGTTTAAAAACAATTAGTGTGTTTCAAACGTAAGAATTACAAGAGATGCTAGTTCAGCCATATAACCTTTGAAAAGAAAGTGCAGTCATCATTGCTTTACATCATTTCGGAAACAATTATTTTTTACCATAAGAATAAAGAACTTTTTTTTTAGAATTTTGATTTATTCCATAGTCTTGTTGGAAAAAAGGCCCTTCAAATAATTTCCTAAATGAAGGCTTAGCCCTTTCACTAATTGTGTAATATAATCTTAAAAAAATATTAGTTGTTTAATACTCAAACACAGAATAAATTTCATTTGATAAAATTTTGCTGTTACAGCATATCAAATAATTTATTATTGCTACATTTCAGGAAAGGAATTTTAGAATAAAAAAATACAAATATAAAAATTTAAACAAACTGTTGGTTTGTTTAAACAGTTTTAAACAAACCAACAGGCTACACTTTCTTACTAAACTACTAAAAAAAACCACTTAAGTGCCAAATCCGAATGCTGAAAGTGCTATATTATACAGTTGGCTTTGTTAACTAAGCAAGTTTCCTACCCGACCAAGTTAGGCCTGTTCGAAATGTGTCGCAGTATTTTAAAACACAGAAATAATTGGAGAATAGAAATAGTATTCTTATAAAAAAAATAGATAAAAAATAACTAAAAGAAAGATTTCTACATTCTCATTTTTTCAGAACATTTAGTTACCAAAATATTTCAATTACAAAATATATAAACTGAAAAGACACAATTGCTTTGAATTATAGGTTTTACTTTTAGCTTAATTACTTTTGTTTCAATAACGCAAAACATTTTACTACCAAAAGAATATATTTCACCAAAGCATCATTTTTCAATGCTTTCAAAAGTAAAAGAACTTTAAAAATCGCTAGGGTAACAATTCTTCGAGAAAACTAAAATATTTTTGGTTAGCAGAAATAGGGCCAAAAAATTAAAAGTCTGAACAAGGCAAAACTTGATTGTAATCACAGAGAAAAAGTTACAGATCTATTTCAGACTGTTTTAAAAAAAGAAATTCGGAGAATATTATATTACTAACTTAATACTCCAATGAATAAATCAGAAAAAAATATCCAATGAATAAATCAGTACTGAACAACACTACGAAAAAATTTACAAAATTGAAAGACATAAAAATTAAATTAATTAAGCTAAAATTGATTTCAGTTATAGTTATTTTAATTAATTTTTAAAATTTTTTTGTCCTTACATAGTTAAAGAAAAAATACATGTTTTTGGTTGTTCATCCCATCATAATTAATTAACTGTACTCAGAATCTTTTGACCAACTCATGATAATTTTACTTGAGACCAACTCAAATGATAGTCAAAATTTACCATAATCAAACAAATTTCTCCTATACTTATACTTTCCACAGTATATCCCATAGCCCCATCCCATAATACCAAAAGGGCCCATTACCAACATAAGTGTCAAACATCGTAGGGCGATTTTTCATACTTCATCTAAACGAATTAGTACCATTAATTTTGTTTTTTAGTTCGTAGCTTATTTTTTGTGTCAATCAGAACCAAAAATAATTGAGCATTACTGACGTCAATAACAGTTTGGATTTTTTTTATGTTGTCTTAAATGATTTAAGTGCCAGTTCTCCATCTATTTGACTATTTTAATTGATAATTTATTTTTTTTACTTCAATTAGTAACTATTACCAAAATTAATTAAGCATCCTTTACGTCAATAAAAGTACAGCGATTTTTTTTCGGTTTTTCTAAACAATTAATGTACTTTTTTTTCCATTGGATTATTTTTTCGTAATTTCAATTAGAAACTATAACTAAAATTTACTAAGCATCATTTTATTTTATTTTATAAAAGTCTTTGAACAATCGGCTCAACTTAGAGTTTACGACTACCAATGTTAAACTCCATAGCCTTGTAATTTTGAACTTAATCCAGAAGACAAGGGATCAAGTATTAGGAGAAATTTGCCTTCATGGAGAACTTTTTGATAGACCTAACTCGCATTTGGAGTTACATGGAGCATTAAGATACTTAATAATTTCAGAAAAATCATTGAAAATAATCATTCTTCACACACGTTCAAATTGGTTGACATAAGAAAAATTTGATTCACTGTTACTTGAAAATATTTGATAAATTTTATCTCAAAAATATAAAGACACAAGAAATTTTCAAAGAAAATGTAATAAAGCTCTTTTATTATTATATACATTGTATAAATATCACAAAAAGGAAACAGGTTTGAAAAATAAATCTCACAAAGTGATCCCTTTTCTACATAAATTCTTTGAAATAACTTAATGAAACGTGTTTTACAATAATTTTATGATATGAGAAAAGTACCCATCATCGCAAATATGAGCAAATAACATAAATATGGCAGTTTGAATGAAAACAAAAACAAGTCCGTTCATGTGTAATCTCATATTTACAGAATAATAAAATATGCCCATCTCTCTTTTATTTAACTGAGCACAAATTTCAAGAGAAGAATTCCACATCTGACAGAGATTCCATTTTATTATGCTTTGAAGACCTGTAATCCTCTGTATCTTCATCCTGTAAGTATCAATTTTTTATTTATTAGTATTATATGAATCTATTTTAGAACAAAATAAGAGAAAAATTGGATGATGACAAATATTAAATTAATGTTATCTTATCAGAAAATTCGCAAAATTTCTATTTGTTTTAATTTTATGTTTAGTTACATTATACTTTTAATCTTTAAGTTAACAATTAGGTATTTACTTTAGTATGCTTTTTCATGTTTTGTATTCCTTTCATAAAGTTTTTTTCAATCATTCCATAACATTTTGCTAACTTTTAGCAATTTAATATATTTTAATGTAATATTAACAACAAATGGACCTTGCCAACTTAATTATTGAATAGTTTAAAAAAATTAACATAAGGGCTATTCAAAGCAATCAAAACTGTATTGGCTATTACTTAATCTATAGTTATAACACATAGCAGCTGGTGCGACTAAATAGTGCAGGTTGCTATATCTCGAATATTTTTATGCTATACTTTTAACAAATAAGAGCAATTCAGTATCTAAAATGAATTTAACATCTAAATATAAACAAAATCATTCCTCAAAATTGTACACATTTAAAATGATTTACAAGAGTTTGATAAACTGATTTAGAAAATATAGCCAATTCTAACATATTAAAATTTAACATAGCTTAACAACGATTTGGGAAAAATGCAAGTTAACTTCAGCATAAGTTTTTATTTTCATATTTAAAAAAAAAAATTCCTTCCAATCCTAAAATATTGTTTAAATTCTACAAAGATTAACAAAACTAAAGGGAGACAAATGTTTCTAATTCACAAGGAATGTCTATATAATTAGAATGCACTTAAAAATGGTGTCATGATTTTTTATGCTAGTAAGTATTATGCCATAAGTCTCAATATATGCAACAGAATGTCAACATGATACCAATTAGATGAAAGAAAAGGACCCCAAGTTTTTGAAATTGTTTTTCTAAAATCATAGAATATTAAAGTGTTTCATAAAATTTTCCATAACAGTTACAAGAAATAATTAATCATTGATGCTAAAAGGATCTAATAAATACTAGATATAATTCGTTAATTATTTGAAGAACATAAAGATTTAATTCCATGTATAAGGTGACACAAATTCAGACACTTTACCTTATCAGTCTCACCAAGATAGCTGGGCTCAGGCTCAGAGTTGTACACATGAATCACATCATCTTCCAAATCTGATTCTAATTTCAGAATTTAAATATTAATTAAGTGGAAAAAAGGACATGATGATAAGTATAAAATTTATTTATATTGATTAAATATATATAAAAGTTTTACTATTTGTATTAATATTTTAAATTATTTATTGACAGTATATTTTAAAGGTCACACTTTGCATTTGTAATCAAGAACATAAATATTAAGTATTGTAGCAATAAAAAAATGCAGTATATTTCACAAATATATAGATTGGTATATGCAGTAGTCAGAAAAACTAAACTAGCAATTTAATTATTTTTGTAGTTAACTTCAACTACTTTACTATAGCTGTAATTAACTACAGCTGGTACTACTTTTTTTTTTTAAATGTAGTGACTACAAACTACTTCTAAAATGTAGTCCCTATTTTACTACTTTTAGGAGACAAATTTTGCTGAGGAATTTAATTTTCCCCCATGTTTAAAACAATTTTGAATAAAAAGTTGGCTTATTTTAACAAGAAGAATTATTAAGAAATATTTATTCATGTTTTCATTCCATTCAGCCATTTCATTATTTTGAACCATTTTTTACGAATTTGTTCTCATAATCTTCAAATTTTTATGCCTTTCTCAACAACGTATATTTAATTTAAACAGTGTGAAGAGATTATCAAATATGTGCATTTTTGTTAAGTTCTTAATGCTGTTTCATTTACTTTAAATAATGATGTACATCAAAAATTACAAAGAAAATATATTACGTTCCATTGAAATCTCATCAATGTTTTATAAATGTACTTTTGCTATAGAAGGTGTAGCCAAAGTGATAATTGCTAGTATTCATTATGGCCAGCTTTCAAATTAGTAATATGCAATTCTTATGAACGCTTGGCTTCAGGGGCATTATTATTCTGTCCATTCATAGATAAATGATGATTTTTATCAATCAAATTTGAAAAATTAGTTGTATTTTAACCTTATTTCTTCACTTAACTAATGTTAAAGGTAGCTATCATGAATCACTACAAGCTACAGTTTCTTTGTATCGCCTTACTCACTACACGACTTTTTTAAAAAGCAGCGCATAACACTAAAAACTACAAAAAAAGTAACTAATACAGTAGTTTTGCTACTAGTAGCATGCTACCTCTGACCACTGAATATATGTATAAAAATAAAATGTGCACGACTTGTAGTTCATTGATAAAAGATACTTATAAAAGCTCAAATCAAAAATAATAGTATGTCAAAAATATACTAAGTTCTAATTTTCAAAGTTTTTATGCTTTAGAAGTAAAAATCAAAAATTTAAACCAGAATATGCAATAAAAGAATTGTGTGATGACGGCTGTGATCCCAATTAAAAAAAAAAAGGATAAACAAGCATCTATAATCTTAAGTCATGGTTCATAAGCAAAAGTAAAAACAAAATTCAAGGACTTTTCAAAGATAATTATTGACAGCTTTTTATAATACCTTTTAGTTCAGAAATTGATAAATCTAGTTGTGTATGCATATTTTATTGTCTTTAAAAAAATATTTCAAAATTGTTTAACCTAATTTCTACACTGCAGCACCCCCTATTGACAGGAAGTTTAACTAGAGGTGCGATTTGGTGGGATGAAAAAAATCTCTTATTACCCAAACATAATGCTGCAAAGCATACATTTTTATCGTGTTATGTTTTTTTCTTCATTGATTTTCAAAATCCATCATTCATTTTTCGGACCTCCAGTAATTTCAGAATTGTTTAATCTAATTTCTATTCTGCAGCGGCCCCTATTGACAGGAAGTTTAACTAGAGGTGCTATTTGATGGGATTAAAAAATCTCTTATTACCAAAGCATAGTGCTGCAAAGTATACATTTTTATCGCGTTATGTTTTTTTCTTCATTGATTTTCAAAATCTATCATTCATTTTTCGGACCTCCAGTAAAAAGTGAAAGAAAGGATCTGATTAAGGGGACATATCTACTGATGTGAAAAAATTTTAAGGTAGATTATGGAATTGATGATCCAAAATCAGCTCAAGACATATAATTTTATACTTTTCAAAGAAATGTAACATTTTTCAGAGTTTTCAATACCTTGAAGACTGGAGGAAAAAACTTCCAATACCTATTCAGGAACTTTATATGAACCATGAAAATACAACTTTCAAAGGCATCTGAAGTTTACATAAATCTTTCAAATCAATAAAATTTTTGAATATTAGCAAATTGATAAACACACGGAAAAACTATAATTGTCACTACATATTTAAAACACAGAGAAGTGTGCTTACAAGAAAAATATGAACACAAACTTGTATCATGTGAGTCAAGATTTTATAAATGTTGCTTCAAGAAATGATAAATTCCTACAAGTAATCAAGTACAGAAGTTTTTTTTGGAAGAGTAATAAGATAAAAGTATATCATTATGTTCAGAAAATAAAAACATCAAAATCAAATAAAACATGATAATTACACAACAATGATAATTATAATTAAAAAAACATTATTTTGCAGATAACCGTTTTTAGCATATTTATTTTAAACATGATTTTAAAACAAGTAAATAAAAGCTTTAAAAAAATATGAAAAAACGAAAATTTAATTATTATGTAAAACTTATAGGTTAAATGATCTTTTCTAAATTCAACAAAATATACATACCATGGAAAACATATTTTGGCTTTTTAATTTTGCAAACCATTTCAGCAAGATCAGTAAATGAAGCATTCCTCAGATTTTTCTAAAAAAATATTTTATGAAGAAATTTACAAATCTGAATCAAAGACACGTATTAAAAAAAATGACATTTTTGCAAATAAAAAAAATGCACATTTAAAATTTTTTTTAAATTTCTATTCTTTTATTTCCCTGAAAGTTTTATTTTAAAATCAATTTTTTCTCTTCATTTTATTTATTTTTTAAAACCAATTTATTCTTTGAAAAATACACAAAAACTTTCTTTGCATTCCAAAACTATTAAAAGTAGTTGTGTTTATAAAGTTGGTAGGAAGTTCATAAGAAATACAAGTAAAAACACATATTAAGTAAGCACAGTCATTATTAAAGTATTTTCACAAAAAAAAACTACCAAGGTCAGTGCGCCTAAATGTGACACAATTTCATATTAGTTTGTCGTATTTAGGTCTAACTAGACCTTTAATTGAATATATTTGTCGAAAAAGGATCAAGCACTATGACTGCACTTCTAAACAAATTTTTCGTGTAGAAATTGAATTATTATCAGTAATTTAAGAAAATATATATCACTGTCCTATTTAGGATATTTTTGTCTCATTTACATACCTGCCAACTTTTACGCATTTGGCGTAAAATGGTATTTCTATATTTAAAGTGGAAGTAAAATTTATGATTTCTATATATTCCTTGCATATAGAAACTTAATTTATAATCTTTTTGATCCACCACTATTTTTAAGAAAATTAAGCATATATACTAATATGTAATACTGTTTTGGTAGTCCGCATAAGCTTGTTCAAAATACAGCGTATGATTCTACCTAAAATTTTAATTTAAATTCCATTTTAGAGTTTTCCTTGAATGACAAGAAGTCCTAATTAAACCTAAGTTTGTGATCAATAATCATAAACAATGAAATTAAAAATAAAATAAAATCATTCATGTCAACAAATATAGTAAATACCTGGTAGGTGTTAATTTGAAGTAAATTGTGCAGTGATTTATGACCCATCTTCATATTTGGAAATAATGTCTTTCCATGATTATATCCAACTTCCTAGAGACAAATTAGCAGTAGAACTTAATATTCAATGAATAAAAAGAAATGAAATGTTCAAATGTATTTAAAATAGTAAGAAAAAAATACTTTTAAAAAACTTCAAAAGTTCATTATTTTTGATTCTCACCATTATTTCATCAAAACTACCAAACTGTAAAGTTTTATAACTATCTATGGGTGGTCTGATGTAGGTGCAATAATCACTTCTCTTCAGTTGGTCAAGTTGCTTGACACAAGTTACATAGGCAAGACGAGATTGAATCTCTTGAAGACTAGGAACCTAAAATAAACAGCTCAACTTATGAGAAATACAAAAATGAAATAAAATTTATAGTCATTGAATAAATAACATATATGCAAATAAAGAATGTACTTAAAAAACAATAAAGTATTTAGAGAGAAATAATTTCAAATTAAACTAGATATATTAGAATTTACTACAGTTAATATAAAATTAAAAGAAAAAAAAACATTTAAACAAATATAACACAAAAGATTAAAAGGTTAAACATCACATTAATGAAATTATAAATTAAAAACTTAAACATGATTATGATACTTAAAAACTGCATAAAATTTAAAAATCAAGACTATCATTAAATTTGTGGATGAAATAAAGGTAATTTATTAAAACTATCTATGATAAACTGCATCCAATTTAAACTATGCGTATAAAAAAGTGTAAATTAGATCAATTTTAACTAGTATACATGATAAAGTGCATTTCCTCAGTCTTTCCTTATAAGACTTACATATTATTTTTATTTTAAAATTACAAGTGAAAAAAATCTCACTTTAACAGGCGTGGCCCATGGATTCCATTTTTTCCAAAGTAACCACCATCCGCTTAAAGTATCACCATAATTTGTAAGATCTATTTCATCCTGGCTTCCAACATCAATGGCAATTATTGTTTCAGCTCCCATGTCTCTCATGACATCAGCTTAAAAAGATTAACAAAAAATTAATGATAAAAATCCTTCCTATTAATTTTTAACATGAAATGAAATGCATTATGATTTTTGGGAATAAATGATTAACAAAAATCTTATCAATACATATCTTCTTCTAGAGCCGAGAGCATTCCAAAAAAGTCCTAACAAGTTTTTTCCATCATAAAATATATATACAGAAATTAAAAAAAAACAAAAAAATAATTTTACATTAAATTATAATTTTATTTTTATTCATCGAAATGGATATTTTTTTTAAAAAAAATTGTATACATTATTGAACAGTATAAAGCTCTATTGCTAAGATACTACTACACTTTACTAATATTTTTAATTTTTTATAAAATCAATTTATAAACACAATGACTAAATACTGAAATATTATACATATAATATTTCAGTATTTAGTCATAGAGTTTATGCACTATCTTAAAGAAAAGGAGTAACAACTTTTATTTTTAAAAAAGACTTTTAAGTTGATCAACTTTCTTAGCTCTTGCAGAAAAGACTTAAAAAATCACAAACTTAACAAATAAAAGCAACAAATAAAATGTAATCAGTACTTCAAGAATTCTCATAGAAGTGAGCTGTTTTACTTCGTTTTGCCTATTACATTGCTCACAAATAATTATTTCTTCAATCTTAACTGCAAATTCACAAAATAATTGCAAAAAAAGAAAGAAAAAAAGATAATTAAACTTGAAAAAATGAAACAAAATATTTTAATTTACTGATAATAATGAAACCAGGTTTAAAATTTAGTGAATGGAATTAGCAAATTAAATATAAGAAGCAATTTAAAAATTACATTTTAAAAAACGTATACGAAATATTAATTAATATATCATTAATGAAATGCTTAATTTATGCTTCAAAATGCTAACAAAAATGTTGATGTCAGTATAATCTGTCACTATAAAATGTCTCTGTATTTTTCATCTTTCATGAGATGCATTTTTGGTACCCAAGATTCAGTTTACTTTGAGTACACAGTAGGACTCAAAACAATTCCATAAGAAACTAATAAATACCTGGCAAATTGTTCAGATAGCAGCCATCAACAAGAAGATTGCCATCTTTAGGATCACAAAGCGGTGGTATCAGCATAGTGACAGACATACTGGCCCGAACGTAACGCCATAGACAGCCTGTTTATACATAAGTTCAAAAAAATCACATTGATATCAAAACTAAGCAACACTAACCTGGAAGATTATTGACATATCCTCCATCAAGGAGTAAGTGCCCATCGAGGGGATCACACATTGGAGGCATATAACCAGAGAGAGACATACTTGATCTAATGTAGCGCCATAGTGACCCTGTAAATCACAGAAAGCGCTAAACATCACTGGCTGAAGATCACTAAACATTTAATAAGTTTTTTTTTTAAATTATAAATACAGTCAAACTCGTTTATTGCGAGAGCTGATTCAATGAAAATTGGGCTGTTATACAAAAATATTTTTTAAAAAAGATTAGTTTAAAGGTAAAGGAAATCTTGGTTGCTACCACGAGCATAAATTTAATTTAAAGAAAAAATTTTATAAACTATTTAAAAATTATTTTATTAAAATAGATGAAAAAAAGAGCACCCGACTGTTGATCATTATTTATTAATTTTGAAAGAGTTTAAAAGCCTTATTTAGTTCAAATTTTTCAAACATTTTAGGTAGATAAGTAATAAACAGTAAGAATGTTTGGTCTGCTGAGCTATAAATTACATAATCAGTTAAGCCTTGAAGCTATAGCTAAGCAACAGATGCATAAGAAATCGTAGTCACTGCAATGACTAACAAAAGATGTTGCCACGCAAACCATAGAATACCTGTTCCATTTTTGATAAAAATCAAGTGTTAAATCTGCACTTTGTTTTTTACGTGGACACGTATCTTTGATTATAAGAAAATCACATGTAAGTCTAACAATGCTGATTAGGTTAAAACCAACCTATTTAATAACCAATTTTTTCACTTCAACATACAAAAAGAAATAAAAATTACTATTTTTAGGCATCCAAAAATTGCTATTTTTAGCCATTTTTTTATTCATTTATTCGCCGTTTTTATTTATTGATTTTGACTCACTTACGCATAACGAACACCACGATTAAACAAGCAAGTTACCTCAGTCTTTATGTTCTCGCTATAACCAAGTTTGACTGTATTAAAAAAGTCACTTCAAATTACATTTCATTGTTTCATAGCAACAAATGAATAAATTGAAGAAGAGAGAGAAAGAGAGTATAAAAAAAACAGGACAAATCAACCATGAGAACAAAAGGATTAACAAAAGCTCCATGCAATAGTAAGAAATAGCAAGAATTGAGTATTTAAAAAAAGTTTGGAATCAAGAAAACAATTGAAATGAATAATATTTAGCATAAAAGAACTAAATACACCCAAAAAGATGAAATTTAGTAGCAACAATTGATTCTCTCAAAACCACAATAACTACTTTTTATATTTTTAAATCAGCTCAAAAAAAACTATGAACAAAACTAAATTGAAGAGATTAACAAATATTAAAAGAAACGAATAAATACAATAAAAATGAAATGTCTATTGCTTTTATGTAAAATGAAAACATGCATAAAAGTAAGCTTACTTGCATATACTCAAATATTCTGATGTGAAAATCAGAATTTCAACTATGTTCATGCTATTTTAGAAAAAATATGTCTAGGAATTTAGTATTATACTATAATGAAATTAAAGACATTTGTGAATTTATAAAGTAACTTTTTTAAAAACAAAAATTTCTATTAAAAGGAAATAGACTTACAATACATATATTTTTAATATTCAATTTTGATAATGTGTAGTTGATAATGTCTAAATGATAAAATACAAAAAGTTTTCTTGAAAAACAATTAATGTTATAGTTAGGAACAAACTTATATTTTACTTGAATAACTATGCACAAGCTTAGATACAAGAAATGTTAAAATTAATAATCAGAATTTTAAAAAAGCAAAATTATTTAAGAAAAACTATTTTTTTTTTAAATACAGTTTGTTATGTAAATGTACAATTTTAGAAAAACATAAACAATTGTTAGAAAAGCAATACTTTTATTATCATATTAAATATAAATTACAGTTAATACCTCAATAGATGCACACTCTTTTGCCTAGAAAAATCTTACATTATTCTTTAGTTTAATTTATTATGATTTATTATAATAATTTTAAGGTATGTTATAATATGAAGATTATATTCCATTATTACCATTCTTATATGACATCTAATATCAATGTTTAGTATCTTCAAATAAATTTTAATTTATTATTAAAATAGAAACTGTTGTATTTGTGTTTACTGAAAATACACTAATTTTTAAAAAATGAAAAAAATAATCAATCCAATGAAATAAATACCCAAGTTTTTAACGGGTCAATTGTTTCAAATCAGGTCAAATCGGGCCAATTGTTTGGGTCACAGTCAAAAAATTCAATTAAATAGAAAAAAAATACATTTAATTTCAATACAAAGCAGACTATTATATAAGAGAGAATTGGTAGACCTTAAAAATACATCTAAAATTTAGCTAAATATCTCTTTGTGTTTAAATGCAAAAACTTTAAT
The DNA here is from genome assembly GCF_982258835.1 of Parasteatoda tepidariorum. NCBI lineage: Eukaryota > Metazoa > Arthropoda > Arachnida > Araneae > Theridiidae > Parasteatoda > Parasteatoda tepidariorum. Next base: position 39,078,748 of record NC_141762.1, on the reverse strand, counting down.
AGAATGAAAAGAAAATAACAAACAAAACGATATTAAAATTTTTAGACAATAAAAAAAAAATTATCATCCAAAATATTTTTAAAGAGTTTCAAAAAAAGTTAACTATTAACTTAATATTTGAGGAAGAGAAAAAAAAATTATAGTTATTTTCCTTTAGAAATGAAATTTAACAAAATAGTGAAAAAAAACATATATATGCAAAAACAAATATACCTTGCAAGTTTGTTAAAATAAAGTTGGAAGTTGGTTAAGAGGAAATCAACTATGCTGCTTAATTCAAAATATAGTAAGAGCACATACTTAACTCAAAATTATACACTTAGATGACGTATCTTAATATATATATATATATATACGTATATATATATATATATGTATCGTATATATATATATATGACGTATATATATATATATTGACATATATATATATATATATATATATATATATATATATATATATATATATACGTATATATATTGACATATATATATATATATATATATATATATATATATATTGACATATATATATATATATTGACATATATATATATATATATATATATATATATATATATATATATATATATATATATATATATATATATATATATACACTTAACAAAATATTGCTATATCAATACCCTGCACAAAAATATTTCAGCTTGATCAAAAATCTCCGCATGTTTCTATATTTAGATTCACAAACTATTTCAATTCCTTCCTTCTACATGAGTCACAAACATGTCTGCAATACCTGCAAGAGTAAAATCGATAATTGGCAAGCTGCTGAGGTATTTTCAGGAACAAGCAAGACGGTCTTGCAAAAAGGACATCAATGCTACTTCCAACGAGATTTTGCATATTTTCATTCCATTCTATAGAGCATCGTATCAAGCAATTGATGCATAAAAATTATTAATTATTAATTCAGAATAAAGTAAAATCATTAGAGAGTTAAAAATCTCTAAATAATTCCCAGCAGCCTACAGTGGCAAATTGTCCTACATTTCTACCTTCTGATGGGTCATAACTGCCAGGAAAAGCATCTCCATCGTGTTAGAAACTTTACTAACCCTGAGTGTTTATTCTGTACTTCGATAGATACATTGAATGCAGTATGCAAAAAAAGAAGAAAAAAACGCCCGGGAAACTTATGTTCTAATAATTGGATCTTCACATGCTATGACTCTCATAATGGTTCAAAGGATGACCTCAAATATGCTAATTAATTAATGCCGACAATATTTAATTTTACGAAATCATACACAAAAACGTACTTTATCTGAATAAACATACCTTTTTTTACAACAAATTAAGATTCCTGACACTCAAAATATAGGGAGTAACCACAATCAAGGAAATATAATCCCAACAGTTTGGTCAGGACAGAAGTCCCAAGTTTGAACCTCTTATTGTTAATTTCACTTTTTGTGTATTTCATCATATATTAAGGACTTCTTAAACTTACAATTCAAAATTTTTTTGAAGATTGTTAAATAAAATAATATTAAATTAATAATTGTTAAATAAATTATTATTAAAAATGATTTTTTACATAGAATCATTTTTCAACAGACAAATTCTATGATTATGGGTAAAAATTTGTCAATTCACTAACAAAGTTCTCATGACGTGGCAAAATACACAAAAAGAAAAATTAACATTAAGGGGTCCAAACTTAAGGAAGCTCTCCTGACTAAATTATTGACACCATATTTCCCAGATTAGAGCTACTCTCTATATTTTGGGGTCCAAAAATCAAATCCTTCGAATAAAAGGTATGTTTATTGAGAGAAAGTACGTTTTTTAACCTGATTTTGTAACTTCAAATATTGACTGCACAAATTAATTAGCATACTTGAGGTCACTCCCTCAAAACCATTAAGATTGGGTCTTAGCATGTGAAAATCTGAATATTAGATTCAAAGTTATTTAAGGTGGGCTTTTTTGCACACTGTACATGGTGGCACTTAAATATCACTTTACTGATGCTAGAGAAGTTTTGGGACGATGACATCCTCAGGATTATTTCATTTATCTATTTCACTCCCTATATTTGTATTTACTTCAAAATAAAAACAAAAATGTGAGTCACAAGAAGAGCCCCAAGTGTAAATCTGATTTCCAAATGAATTAAAAACACCATCGACTCAACAATTTGGAACAACATTTTTTAAAACATTATTGCATCCATATTTTCATTAAGAGTAATAGGTATCAAAATATTGGTAAAAATGAGACTCATACAGATAAATTGGAAGAATCTAACATAAAATGAATCAAAAGGAAGATATTCTATTTGCCATCATACGTACAAGAAACGAGGGACAAGATAATTAACGATAACAATGATGAAATAAAAATTATCACATATTAAACACAACAGATAAACTTTTCAAAATAGTAACTTAAAATTTTATGTCACTCACATTTATAAAATGATAAGATTTAAATCCCTCCCAAAAATAGAGTAAAGAATTACCCAATATTAAATGAAAAGCTTTGTGACAGTATTATTGTTTCCACAATTAGAGAAAAAATTTTAAGCAAAAGCACAATAATCCTTGAACAAGAAAGAGAAATACAGGGTGATCACAAAGCACTCAATAAAAAAAATTCCTTAACTCTTCCCCCTGATTTTTTTCTTTCAGGTTGATTTTTATTGAATTTTATTGATTTTTATAGTCAGGGACATACATTTTATTATTAATTTTTCACTTATGCCTAGTTCTTATACATTACATAACATAACTCTTATACTTGTCATTAAAATTAAAAGAAAAAATTATTTCCAAGATTAAATTGAAAGAAAAATTTTATATTGTATAAAATATTGAAAAAAAAAATTTTTGGAAAAAATTTCAGATTTTTTGATATCTTAAACTCAAAATTCTCCCCAAATTTTTGGGCATTTAACTTCATTTATAGATTTTTCCCCATTTTGGGTCCACCCTGTAATAAGTGTTTTTGAATCAAGATATTTTTAAAATAAATTCTTGAAAGAGGATCTTTTATACATTTATTTTTGAGTTCATTAAATTAATGATCAGCACAATGGATATACAGAATTCACTTCTAGAGACCTATAAATATTTTTTTAAAAAAAACCTTAGAATACAAAAGAAATTTTATGTCAACTATCAGAATTTTATATTTAAATAAAACAAAACTTTTTATGATAAAAAGGAAACTATAAAAATCTCCCAAGGTTGGCATTACAACAATATATCTTAAACCTATAATATTACTATTACTGGGAAAGGTAATAAAACAATAAAAACAAATGCATATAAATAAAATGATCTGATTCAGAACTTTCAAACGAATCAAAAAGTAAGAATTTTTAAAACAATAATTATTTTTAAGAAAAATTGTTGCTTACATGGATCAAAAATTGGAATGGATTTATAGAAATTGTTTTTATACATGAAGGAACATTAAAATATTTGCACTTTAAATCAGAACAGATTAAACTGCAAACAAATTGGATATTTTGACAAACAAATTGGATTGGATAATTTATTTCTAAAAAAATAATAGAACATAAATATTAATGTAACAGAATGAGGATTATAAGAACTAAACATGAGCATAAAAACAGGAGGAAATCTTCAGCCAGCGATAAAAAAAACCTATTTCTCTCTTGAATACCAATAAAATTTGATAAAAATGTTCTTAAAAATTATATTTAACTTCAATACTATTAAAAAAATTTAAAATACAAGGTTTGCTCAAATGAAAAATGAACATGAGCGATAATTTCAAAGATACAGTAGTGATAACAATGCCCCATGCAAGGTCATAAAGGAAAGTAGGAGTGACATCATAGATTGTGTTCACCTGATTAACTATTCCATATAAAAGCAATTAAACTGAATGCAAAGACATTCAATGGATGGATGCATTTAGAACAGAACAAGGTTTAGGGAATGGGTTTTAGTAGAAAAAGGTGATCACACTGCTCCATTTCTCAAACAAGTGTTTCACAAAAGTTAAAAGTCATAATTTTTCTATTACCTTGTATCATTTTCCAATAACAACTATGTATTTATTGGAGATCACAGTGTTTGCTTGCTGTCCTCCCTTCACAAAAACTTTTACATCATGTGTTCAATGTTCACACAGCCTCTTATCTTGGACTGTGTTCTCTACAAACAGCCACCTTTTAAACAATAATTTCTTAAGGTGATCTTCAGGCACTAAAATTCATATTACTGTAGTGCTCTCCTGTTCTGGATGCCTGGGTCAGTATAACTTTACATTCACTTTAAATGCTTTCATGAAAACTAGCTAATCAGTTACATGCAATCTGTGATTCATACCTCCTCTCATCATTTATAACCCAGAATGGTTGTGCTGCTTTTGCTAGAGTTTCTCTGATGTAACCACTAATGTTCTATTTTCCTTTGGGTGTCTCTTATAGTTTCAGTTGAACCTCTCATTAGAAACCACTACCATTTGAACACAAATTACAGGAAATCTTTTAATGATCTTCTTTATAAATGCATCTTTTTAAAATAATTTTATGAATGCATATTATTTTCATTTTAGCCAAAAGCAGAAATGTTTTGTTATAAAATTAAGTATTTGTAATTGAGATTTGAGGGGAAAAAATTAATTTTAAAACATAAAAAAAATTATAATGGACCTAAATAAAGGTGAATTTAAAATCTAGAAAACAGTCTGACATTAACATGACGTGATATAATTCCAGTTGTCTTATTATTTACAAAAGAAATTTTTTTTATAGATGTTGTGCGACAACTTTTCAATTTCAGCTATTCAATTAAAAAACAATTTCAAAATATTAAAAAAAAACTCATAACATACAATATTTTATAATAAGTATTTATTTGTAAGCATTTAAAAGTCTAAATTAATTTTTTTTTTTTTATTTTTTTAAAAAAACGTAGTTTTCTTGAAAATATTTAAACTTTTTAGAATTTAATTCTCACTCTTATCATGTCAACCTTTAACTTCAATGTAAATGATAAGACAATATTAATTTGAGAAAACTTTATTGCTAAATAAAGAAATTTTAGCCTTTAATCATGTTTGATCTCTCATTAAAAGAAAGCAATTTTTCTCAATTAGATTTGCCTGAAATGTTACCAAAAATATTTTAATAAAGAAACAATAGTTGTTATAAATGTTATCTCATCTCTAAATAGAGGTTCAACAGTACCTTACAAATTGTGAAACAGTAAAATCTCATAAAATGAATACAATCTATTATAACTGCATCACATTTTTTGTTGAAGAATTTTTAATTTCTAGCCAAAGAGGTGAGTAAAGGTTGAATGCAAAGAATATGAAAACAAACACACAATAACTAAAGAATGCTTCAAAACTACAGATATGATTAGGTAAGTGAGGTAATTTATATTATAATGATGATATAGGAAAAAGGGAGGGTAGGCAAAGGAAAGAAATAAAATAAGATCTACAAAAAGAGTGCATGTGTATAAAATGCTTGTAGTTTCTTTTACAAGAGTAAAAAGCAAACAAGGTAATTATAGTTAGATAAAGGGGAATAAACAATTTTTATTAATTATGAGGAAATCTACATGTGCATAAAATGTTGAAAACTTTTTTTCATATATATGAGAGAAATGCAAACAAACAGTGCAATTAAATATTTAAAAAAAACTGGAAATTGAAACAAGATTTAAAGGTGAATTAACTATTTTTATAAAATATAAGGACATAGAATACATCTATGCACTAAAACATATTTAAATACTGTTTTTATTATAATTACTAGTATATTGTTTAGAATGTTTCTTCACATTAATTGCAGAAGTTTCCAGATGTCAAAAATCACAGAACATTAAAACATTAACATAAACTATAAATCACCAGTCACCAGTCCTGCATTGATCAAAAATATTACACTATTAAATTTGGCCCTAATATTTAGGTTTTCAAAATTAATTAAAGGCAAAAAAGCTTTAACTGGTAATTAGATTAATTTAAAAAAATTATAATTATTTTAAGCGTACTAGTAAATAAATCCAACCATTAAAATCTTTCAAAAATAATTACTATGGGAGGAATGTATAACCAGAAAATTTGGCACTAATAGGTAAGAAAAAATTTCTTTTAAAAAACCGTAATAGGTTCAGACAAATTTACAAAAAAAAATTTTTTTCAATTTTAAATGGACAAATTTATACTAAATAAAATTAAAAAGATGATGATTTTAATCTTTGATTCCCACAATTACGGAGTATGAGCCTGATTTATGTAAATATAATAATAGACAAAAACAAAATTTAAACTTAATCAAGAGAAGTTCTTTATCTTAAAAATGGCAAGAAAAGTAAGATAAAATAACTATCTTTAACATATTCTTTATTTAACTTTCAATAACATGATTTCATCTCTGTAAATTCTTGTTTTAAGTAAATAGATAGGAACTGATAGAATATCAACATTACACAAAGCCCATTGCCACCAAAATTTCAAAATTACATGCCAGGCATTGAACACCACACTCACAATAACAAAAAAAAAATCTTTAACCATTTTACAATAAAAAAAACTATAACTCACCATGAGTATGAACTCGCATTGAGCTATCAGTTATATCTGTAGTTACAGTGAAATAGGGTAACCACAGGTCTTCAATCTGCCGCTCCCCAAACACTGAATGTATAGTTTTATTAAACCATGCACCTATACAAAAAAAAATTTCAAATTTCTACAGTGAGTTTGTTACATTAAAAAATAACATAAGAAGTATGAAAATAACTGCAAAATTCATTACATTTAAAAATTAACAAACTAATGATTATTGATTCTATAATTATTTACTACCATTAGTTTTATGAAGCAAAATATATTAAATATTTATTTTCAACAAGTGATATAATCTAAATAGTAATGACAGAACATCTTAAAAATATTATCATATAATTTTTTTAAAAACTCAAATATTAACCTATTTAGCTCAAAAACCTATAGACTTAATAAATAAATAATAATTATGTATTGATAAACATAATATTATCATGGAACTAAAATATTAAAGCTTAATTTTTGTAGTTGCAATAAAAATACAGAAATAAATCAGTTTCTTAAAAAAAAAACTTTAAATATTTTAATTATTGCAATCCGTGAATTCCGTAGAGTTAGCTAGTCTCTCAAGATTAGTTTATGACAAAATTAGCTTTTAGCTGACTCATCTTTACCACCATGTGATTCATTCGCAAAAAAATTAAATAAAAATAGCTTTTAAAAAAAAAAATCTTATGATTAAAAATTTGTTTTTCAATTAATCTTATAAAAGTTTCAGAAAATAGATACGAACAATATATTAATTTATAACTTTGGAATCACTAAACGACTATACTACTAAGTAATTAAGATTGATTAAAAAGAATGCAAACCTGTAAACATAGCTGTTGCAGGATAAGTCAGATCTAACACTTGTCGCCAAAAAGAATTCATTTTCTAGAATTAGAATCATTTCAACATTAAACAAGAAATAAAATCATTTAAAAATGAGGTAAAACAATAAAATGATGAAATTTTTTAGAATTAAAAAAGCAGATTTTATTATTTTATGTTAGATTAAAAATATTAAAAATAAAAATGCTTCCTAACATAAAATCCAGAGACAACAATTTCAGTTCAAGCAGTATTAAAATTAATAAAATTCATAATGCTTTCTCTTTTTTTTAAAAAAAAAAGCGTGAATAAATCAAAATAATGCACTGCATAAAACAGAAGTGGTAAAAAAATCATATGCGCATAACTTTTGCGACCCAGTAAATTATTTTAAAAAATAAAATTTTATTTGCGATCATCATTTTAATGGTTAGGCTTTTGCATCACTTAAAGGATTGGCTATTCAATATAATAGTAAAAGAAGAAACAATTTGGCTTTCAACAATTTTCCTTAAAAAAATTTTAAACCTACCTATAATTTTTTATTAAAAAATTAACCATGAAAACAATTATTTATACAAGTATTCATGTGTAACAATATTACATTAATATTTTCAAAAACAATAATTCATTTTTGTAAAAGTCCAATTTATTAAGCCTAATATTAGTTCATATTTATAAAAACTTAATCCATTCTTACATGATAACACTAATTTTCTTACTCCCCTTCCTCTAAACTACTAGTGTCTGAGGCTCACTCCCTGAAGTTAGCTATGGTAAATTCAGCGTGGAAGCACCCACCAGATCATGATTGTTATGCTGCCAAATGCCCCGGAATATCCCTGCAGTGCACTTGTCCTAGATTTGCTCAAACAGCTTTGTCAAGACTTAGGACCAGCCATATAAAGTGTTTGACCTTCAGAGCGAAAGAAAAGACGTATGCCTATTGTCATTGCTCGGCCATCGCTTCTCCATCTCATCTTTTATATTGCATTGGTGCCTCTGTGAGGCAACAGATGAGTGATGGAGAGACTGTCTATGACTTGCTGATGCGACATGATCTTCTGGACTCGTTCTATGGCTCAAGACCAAGGGGATAAGCAACAACAACAACAACTAATTTTCTAACAATTTTGGGAACAGAAAATTTGGCTAAAATATTTATCGTAAAATATAATACCGCATATTACTTTTCAGTAACCAATCTTGTGATATTAAAAAAACTCGAAAGTTAACTAATTTCAAATTTTACAAAAAACTACAGAGAAAACTAAAATTTAAAAAAAGTCTATTTGTGGTACATTTATGTATGTGATCAAAGTAAAATAATCTCTGTTAACAATTCCCTTTTAAAAGATGCATAACAAAATATTACTTTAAAATGTGTACGGATTCAGATAAGTGTTAAATTTTTAAGGTTATTAAATTTCAATTTTATGATGGTTTACAGTTTGTTTTATGTTCATAAAATTGGTCATATATGTTGCTTAATTAGAGGAGTGAAGTAGTTGAAGGAGATAAATAGGGAGAGGTTTGTAAAATGATTGATTTCAGAGTCTGTCTCATTAACAAATATTTTTTATTGTGACACAGAGTCTCTATATCTTACTTGAATATTCTTAAAAATACTACATATTAAAATCTGACAGTGCATTTTTATTATTAAAACCTGACAGTCTGAATTAATGACAGTTGATATTACCTACCCCCACACTCAAACTACACTCTTAATAAAAATAAAAAAATGACTTTCGTTATGTAATTACATTGGATTAACGATTTGCAAGCTAATGTACCAATAACTGAACATGGATTTTGAGTTATTTAATGAGCAAATAAAGTCCTGTTAATATTTTTTATTTTAGTTTGCTTCCATTTTCATAATTATTTATTTTTCATGAATTTTAGAAATTTGGTATAATTTGTTAATTTTTCTTTCTCTTGTTATACTATATAAACGGAAATCCTATTTTTAAAAGACGACTGGAACATTTACGAAATTTTAAAACAATAATAAAACCGCCTGTTTGACATCAAGTTCAGAATTTTATTTTAACATTTTGAAATTAAAATATTATTTTAAAATTAACTGTTCTATTTTTTAGGCATTGGCATTTTAAGAATTCTATTTTTAGATTTCTTGCGATACATTGAGTTATGCTGTGGGATCTTTAACTTTAATACACCCTTTTGCTGCTAAAGATTAGTTGGCACTGACGTCATAGGTCACATGTGTGAGTATTTGTAATCTTTTTTTTATTCAGGTGCAAGTACCAAATTCTCAAAAGCCATAATGAACTAGCAAAAAAAGGTGCGTTTCATATTTTTAAAAAAGTCTTATCACTTTTCAGTAGTTCTATAAAATATTTAACAGTTAAATATTATATATAGCTGATAAATATTAATACACAAATGCATGAAATATGCTGAATTATTTATCATAGTTAGATATGTACTGGCTTTTACTAATATATATACTTATAAAAAACTGAATTACTTGAGACCATTCTCTTGCTTTTTGTGTCATAATGGTGATGTCATTTTCTTGACACCATAAAGCTCCCATGAATGCTCCAATACTCACTCCACCCACCATATCAATCGGTATACCAGCCTCTCGAAGAGCTTTAATAGTTCCGACATGAGCAGCACCTCTGCAATGGATAACATTGTTTAAAAAATTCAATGAAGAATAAATTAAATTTTGATCAATTTATGAGCATAAAGTTCTTAATCAACTTTCGTCAAACAAAGCTGAGTATATTGATAGGAAATAAAGTTTAAACACTCTAAATGAAATGTTTCTTAAGCAGGATGATCCGTAATACCATTGACAACCATAAGTAAATAGCCTTTGGATGGTCTTAATCACATGATATATTATGGTTATAAAAACTTAAACTTTGAAATATTTACTAATATATTAGCAAGTTGAAGGTGAGTTTAAATTTGGAGAAAAAGCTCATTAATATTTGAAAAATAAAAACTGATATTTGATTAAGTTTTGTTAAAAAAAATAATACAACACAATTTATTTCACATAAATGAACGAATAAATTGTCAAAAAAATCAAAGGAATGAAATTATAATATAACTCACAAAATTTTTTTAATGAAATAGCAAACAAAATCTAGTTCATATATTATAGCTTATAAAAAAAGGCAATAGATCTAGAAGGAGATCTTCAAACTTTCACCTATGGACCAAAATCAGTCAGGCAGCATCACCAATGTGGTTAGCTGAGAATCAAAATGTTTTCAGAAATGTTAAAAATAGACTAAAATCCATGAAAAATTAACAATTTAACTCAATTAATGCTATGAGTCCATTAATAATGCATCCAATGGTAAGGTTTTGACCTTTAAGAACATAGCAGAGCAGTTAGTGTGGCCCATAGGCTAGAAAAATTTGGACACTCTGCTTGTGACGTACTACACAGGAATGAAGAAAACAGGAGCTTATAAAAACAAGATTTATTTCAATGTTCATTATCCCAAATGCATTAGCAGACCAGCATATGGTATAAAACAACTCAGCTACTTACTGCAGATACATGCAAGAATAGTTCAGTTACATAAACATAGCTGCATACCGGCTACTATGGACACACACAGGAAGTACAGTTTGTTGTAGAAAAAGTTCTATGACTAGCAGTTAGAAGAAATTCTAATAATCCAAGTTTCAACCCAAAACTTTATTTGTAAATACTATAAGGTATATCACCAGAATTTCTATCAGAATGATACTTGACAGAAGGAGGCAAGCTTGACTCTCAGCAATCATCAACTCGGGGACACAAATTCCACAACTTTAAGTCATACAGGTGGGAATAATGAAATTCAGGATTCCATCTGCTTGCAGATGCCAATCGAGGAGGAAAAACTGCCGCTTATTTTAAAAATGAAGGAAGAGAGAGAGAAAGAGACAGACACCCAGATGTACTTATCCTACTGTCCAGTTTACATAACATTGATGCCAATAACTTAATGTTAAAAATTAACTATTAGAAATTACTCGAAAATGAAAATATATGCTAATTACCTATATATGGCATACCATACATTTGCTGATGAATCACCACGCTTCTGACAAAATAGGGGTAAACAAAATCTTAATTTTAATAAGTAATGTCAATCGATCAACGCTTTTGGTTTCGCTGACTGATTGATGAAAATATATGCTAATTAACTACAGGGGTTGGACAAAATAATGGAAATACTCCTCGATTTAAGATGAATATTTAATGAGAAAACACTTTAACATTCAATGCACAGCTTAGAGATGAAAAGAAAGTAATAATCAAAAAAAAAAATTTACAAATACTAATTCAGTAATAACTTCTAATAAATAATAATATAATAAATTTTAATATACTCTATTAATAATTTTAAAAACTTTTAACAATGTGGAAACAATATAGTTTCAGAAACATCATAGTCTGCTAAATAAAATTCAACATACAACTTTATACCACATGGTTATACATCCTCCAAAAAACATTTTTCACAGCAACACAGATTATTAGAATTGCACAAAGATAATCCAAGCGAAGAAGGTTGAGCTATGTGCTATAGATCAATAAAGCTAAATAACATGAAAAAAGCACAAATAATACCAAACTTATAAGCTTATTAACCATACACAAACTTATTATAGTTTCTATTCAAAATATAGAACCTTCACCAGTGTCTGAACACAGAATGCAGGTTTGAACAGATTCTGTGTTTAGACACTGATGAAGATTCTATTATAAATTTTAAAAAATCTATATTTTTGACCATATTTGAAAAAGTACAAATGTCATATTTGCAATATGTAGTAAATATTGGTTCAAGTAATAGAATGGCATTTTTCATTCACCTAGGAATTTTAAAGCTTTTAAAAATTGAAGCACGTGCATTAATATTGAGAATACTCCAAATGAAACTTTAAGTAACAATTAAAACCATGAGTCACAATTTTCAAGTATATTGATTTACCTTGCACCACCACCACCAAGCACAAGTCCAAATGAAGTACCTGTCAGGAAGCGAGCAAGTCTTGCAAAATCAGAATGAATGTTAGGAGGAGCTTGCATTTGCTTATTGTACAATTCACACTGCAAAATAATTAAACATAGCTAATTTCTAACAAAATATACAAAATTACTAAAAATAAAATGAAAATGACACCTGATTATTTTTACAATTTGTTTTGTCATAAATTGTATAAGAGTAAATATATGACATAAATTGTATAAAAGTAAATATAGGACATAATTATCCTTACAGACTGTTAAGATGATTTAAATTATATTAGCTTCCTTTAAAGTTTTACAATTACTGATGTAAACGCAACAATAAGATTCAGTTAGCATGCATTAATACAACCAAAATTTTCATTTTCCTAAAATGTGGAAATTATTTGAAAAATTAAAATCTCAGATTATCAAAAGGAACAGAAAGAATATACAGGGTGGTCCCGAATTCATGGTACAAACTTTAATGGTAGGTACAGGACATTGTAACAATGATTTATTGTATAGGAATGTATAGTCGCAAATGACGCGGTGAGGCGTAAACAGGGGAAATAAAAGGAAAGAGAAATGGAGAGATCGGTTGGTATCATTGCCGGTAGAGGGCAGTAGATGTCTAGCCGCCGTTGAAAATGATGCATCGCAGTAGAGAAAAGCGCCATTCACAATTGTGCTGCCGTAGACGATGGGTGACTTTACGTATGCAGAAAAAGCAGACATACATTACATGTACGGCCTTGCAAATGGTAACGGCAAAGCTGCGTTACGAATGTATCACGCGGAGTATCCTGATCGACGAATGCCGGATCATAGAATTTTTCAACTGTTACATCGTCAACTTTGTGAAACAGGTTGTTCGACGTCAACAGACATGACGCTGGTCGATTAAGAGCTGTACGCACTCCAAGGCTGGAAGAAAGCATCTTGAACATTGTGGCTGATAGACCCGAGTCAAGCACAAGAACTGTTGCGCGTGACGTAGGTGTGAGTCATCAGACTGTATGCAGAGTGTTAAACGAAAATCGCTTACACCCCTTCCATTTTCAGAAAGTACAAGCATTGAATCCGGCAGATTATCCTCTCCGCGTGAACATCACATTGCTGCCTGTGGTTTCAGCACGATGGGGCGCCAGCACACTTCAGCATTGATGTACGGAATTACCTGAATGCCACGTTTGGTGCTCGATGGATTGGGCGTGGTGGACCAATCCCTTGGACACCCCGATCTCCCGATTTATCGAGCCCTGATTACTTTTTATGGGGACATCTAAAGCATCTTGTTTATGAGGCTCCAGTTGACTCAGATGAGGATCTCGTCGCTCGCATATCTGTAGCTGCTGCTGGTGTGCGTGAAATACCAGGCATCTTTGAACGTGTACGCCAATCACTCCACCGACGCTGTCAAGCATGTATCACTTCTGGTGGATGCAATTTTGAACACTTACTGTAAACATGACACTTGTCAACAACGCTTTCAATAAAATCTTTGTTTTTCCTTTCGGCCATTATTTCTCCTGTTTACGCCTCACCGCGTCACTTGCGACTATACATTCCTATACAATAAATCATTGTTACAATGTCCTGTACCTACCATTAAAGTTTGTACCATGAATTCGGGACCACCCTGTAGATAATTAATTATTTTGATTCACATCTACCAGGTTTCATTTTTTCCACAAAAGATACTTTCTAGTGGTAACCAGTTTTATGTTTAATCTGGGTTTGAAACATTTAAGTTAAAACTATTTACACTACAACATAAAGAATTTAAAAAACATACGCTAGAATGCAAAAAATTATGCCTTATATGAGTACACACTTAATAAAATTTAAAGAATTGGCTAATGACTTCAATATTTCTACTTTGTTTTTCAATTACCATTATCAAAAAAACTTTAGCAAAAATAGCTATGTTGGTTATATTACCTCTAAATAATTTGAATCATGGATTAACTCTAAGGGACTAGGATCAAAGTATTAAGATCACTAATTACAAAAACAGAAATATAAACTAACTCGGACATAAATATACAAAGAAATGACAGTGAAAAATAAAAAGCTAATTAAAGATATTTGAGAAACATAACACATAAAAATAGAATAAATTATAATTGATGCAACATTGAAATAAATTAGTGCATTGTTTATATTCTCTAACATTAGTTTAAAAGTAGGGATGTAATGAATAGTGATTTGGCCAAATACCAAATATTGAGCAGAAAAAATTTACCCAATACCGAATATTTGGAAGTCTAAATAGCAATTTTTCCTTTAAAAAATCATTAATATTTTTTCATAGAAATAAGCTCAGTAATTTATGAAAAATAATCAAATTTTTGCTATATTGTTGGTATGGGATGAAAAATAAACTATAATATAAATATTTAAGATTATAAAGATAATTAGATATTAAGGTAATTAGAAATAATTAAGATAAATGAAAAAACAAATAACTGCTATTAAACGGGGGGAAAACGTTGTAAAGTTGGGAAAAAGAAAAATAGGAATTGAAGAAAATATCTTTTTAATTTTCCAAACAAAACTATAATGCTAAGAATAATAGTTCCCAGGAAAAAAGCATCCATGAAATGTTAAAAAAGATATAGTTTATCAGCAATGCTTTCAAAAATGCCACCCTATCATACAAACGCCCATAAAAAGAGGTTAATTACAAAAAAATAATAATAATCAATCTTAATTTTTGAAAGAAAATTTTAAAGCTAAACATCTCAGCTTTCCAATTACCATATTTTTAAGTGAAGAAAAAAGGAACTCATAGGAACTCATAATTATAAAAAAAGAGTACAAAAAATATTTTTTAAAAAAGAAAAAGCTAGACAGAAAATAAAACAAAAATTGTTCTCAAGTTTTAAGCGAAAAATGTACCTAAAAAATATCAATTTCATTTTCTCCCATTGCCGTATTTTTAGAAAAAGGTGACCATAAAACAATAACATTCATTAGAAAGGCTTCTTAAATGTTGTCTCATAATAAAAACGGGGGTAAAAGAAAAGTTAATAAAAAAGCAAAAGAGAATAAAAAAAATTGTTCTAATTTCTGAAATATAAGTTTAATGTTCAGAATCACTGCCTTCTGCGTTACCAGTTATCTGTGTTACCATATAGGAAAAAAGTGACAGTAAAAGAATTAAGCATATTAGAAATGCACTGTCTAAATACTTCAAAATAAAAAAAGGGAAAATAAAACAACAAAAAAATTCTCAATCCTTGAAACAAAAAGTGTTGAAAAAACAATGGTATTTACTTACCTGAATAAAAATTGCAGTACAAAACTCATAGTTCAGTATAAAGTAATCTAGTTTCAATTCATTCAATTTTGCTTTACCATTTGTCTTTTAGAACATAAATTAACATGTTTTAAAACCTAACAAAAATGTGTGAAAAATACTTTTAAAAATATATAGTAAAAAAATATGATTTTAGTTTATTCTTTATTAAATCTATTCTAATTCCTAAAAAAAAACTCTGTCAAAAAATACTTTGCTGAATATTTGGCGAAAGGGCTAAGGAGATCAAATAGTTGCTAATTGTTCCTTAAATCTGTACTAAAAATTGGTTACAATTAATGGAAAAAATGCATTACCGTTTTGGCAAAAGACTTTTTTGAGAACATCCTCTTGCTACACCTTATATGATGATGAGAAGAGCACCAGGATCTCATATTGAGCCACATAACAGTATTTCGAGGCTTAATTCTATCATCTCTGTGCAACAAAACAAGCTCTTTTTGAGTCCTGATAGCAAAGTGCTCCAATTCTTTTTCCATCTATGAAATAAAAAAATAATTACAGCAATTTTGAAAAAAAAATGCTTGATTGCAAAAAGAGGAAGAAAAATTTGATTTTAAATGGCTAAAACTAATAAAATCTGAACTTTGTATAACATTAAAGGAAGCAAAGTTTATTAATGCTTTTGGTGAAAAAGCTATAGAAAACTCAAAAATAAATAGCTGAAAATGTTCATGAAACTTTTTATATTTAAGAACTGCTAATAAGCATCTTTTAATATGCTTAATAGCTTTATACCAATATGTGTTCATTGTTGTTTATTGTCTTTTGTTTGTTGTAAGGTGTTTTGAGATTAGATAAGTATACATACAAAAAAATGTATATAAAATATTTATAACAAATGCATGCTATAAACTAAGAAAATAGTTCGCCCAAATACAAACAAAGTTTTTAAGTTAAAATGGAAAAATTAATTTAAATCCTTTTTTTTATAGCAATTAACTAATAAGCCTCGTGTATATTCCTAATGTGAAGATCTTGAAAATTATACCTCATTTTTGTAATGTTTTAGAAACCTCATTATTTAAAATCATAGGTATGTAATTTCAATCTTTTCTGAAAATAAGCATAAATAAACAGCAATTGTAAAAATTAAGCTATTTGTAGTAGTTTCAACACAAAATCATAAAGAATTCTGTGAAGAAACACAACTTTAAACATCATTATTTAATATTTAAAGTTATAGACCAAAAAGAAACAATTTTTATAAAGCAGATTTATACTCTGATAAATAGTATTAAAGGCCCATATTTAATTAAGGCTAACTGCTGGAAATCAATGCTAGAAATCAAGTTAAATTAATTAAGAACTGTAAAAAAGTATCTTCACTAATATTTGAATGTACTAAGAATAACCAGGATTTTAAAAAAGGAAATTTTCAAAATACTATCATAGTGTATGAAAACTCGACAAAACTATAACTTCATGAATTATTTAGTAGTTAATTTTAAAGTTCAAGGGAAAAAACTAGATTATTTTTTTTTATTTTAGAACAACATCTAATTTTAAACTTTGGAATATAGAATAAGGAAACTTACATCACCAATTTCAGGTTCATGATCTGCTAAAGCTACAATAAGAATACAGTCAGCCTGCCTTATACATCTTTGTGTCCATGTTGAAAAATAAGTATCACATTGATACAAAACTACTTTGTGCTGATCTTCTTGTTGTCCTAACCAGTTACAGAGTCTATACTCATTAGCACTAAAAATAAAAACATGAATGAGAACATAGAATAACATATATTTTTGATCTAATCAGATTTTTCATCTTGTGATCAAATTTTGATGATAAAATCTTAATGATTCAAGGGTCATAACTTAATATACTAATTATTTCAAACAATGTTTTTAAGTTATGAAACTGAGCATAAAAGTTTACATTCTCTGAAAAAAATTTTCAGACAAATTTCAGAAACAATTGAGAATCTGAAAAAAAAAATTTAGGCAAACAATTAGGATATGAAAGGTAGTTGCTGTAAAATATGGAACAAGTAGTTCAATCTAATTTAACTAAGTACATAATTATAAAACTTAATTATAAAGCTTGTAAGTTATTGCTGATTATGATGTTTTGTACTTTGTTAAATTTTTGAAGAGTTTATTTCATTTCTTAGAATTGTGTTTCATCTGGAATATACTGACTGGTTATTGTGTGATTTGCTGTTTTTATTTTGTTGTGTGTTTTTGGGAGCTTTAGCGATAAAGTTAGCATTATGCTTTCATAATAGTTATATATTTTATCAGAATTTCAAATATAGACATTAATTATTGCGGATTTTTTCTTTTCTTTAGTAATGCATCCAGTTATGTGTCATTGGCCGGTACCTAGTCACGTGTCTTTCACAGCTCCCAGTAAGGGACAGCTCATTCTTTCTCCAAATTGCTTGCATTATATATTGTTTCTTCTTGTTAGGCACAACATTCTATTTGCTTTTTGAATTTCAGTAGCTTTGTTTTATTTTTTTCAATTAGTATTAGTTACCAAATTATTGTTAAAAATGAGTTTGCTGTGTAAAAACTAGAAATTTGTGTATACTTAACTATCTTAAATTTTAAGCAAAAAATTACCAAGTTTCTTTTCATGATAAAAGTATATATGTGCTTTTTATCCATAGGATATAAATAATGATAGACAAAAATATTTTTCACAATTATTTTTTCAAAGATTTTGACTTATTTTAAATTGATAGCATAAAAAAAGGAATGATAAAGTTAAAGAATCTCTTGAACTTTCTGTTTTTTAAGACCCATAATTATAAATCTTGCTTATTCACCAACACAATTATAAAATTAGGTTATTTCTTATGCAAAATGATTTTTTAATAATTATTCGCTATTTCATTATTTATTTTATAATAATAAAAACTTTAGCATAAACTCTACAAAATCATTGTTTTACACGTAGGACAATTTTATATTCTTCTGCACAATATAATTTTAAATAAAAAAAATTAAGACTAAGAAATTTGGAAAAATACATTTCAAACATTGAAATTTCAAAAAAGTCCTATTTTTAAATTTTTATTTCAGAGAAACTATTTCAAAACTACCGTAACATCACATAATGACCAATAAGTTCTTCAAAGTAACTTAAAATAAAATCAATTTTAAATACAGAATTTGTGAGCATTACTTAATCAAACAATAATTATAAATTTAATCTTTTTTTAAAGACATCTCATTTAAAAAATATTTTAACAACAGTATATCAATATAAATGGCATTCATTTATTTTAAAAAGTACAAACCTTAACAGAGCAGTTGGGCCTAATGTTTTCATAACTATGTCAGAAGTAAGTCTTACTGTTGGCCCTAAGAGATAATTTAAATTTTAAAATAAATAAAACAGTGCAAATGCAACTTAAAGAAAAAAAATTTTGAATTTTTAGAATTTATTTCTTGAACTTTTAAAATCAAAAAAAAAAGATACACAAAACATCAGCAACTTTATTTAATAATAAAAAAAGACAGATTTGAAAAAAAACTTTAAATTTAAAAAAATAGATATTAAATTAAAAATAAAACAAACCTCCCTAAAAATTCAGAACAAATTACGAGTTAAAACTATTAATAAATTTAACTCTTTTAGAACAAAGATATAATAAGATCCATGCTAATTTAATTTTAAAAAAATTTAAAACTGTTTTATTCCTTGTGGTTGTTAGCAACAAGAATAAATTTAAAGCTTGGAAGAAAAAATATCTTTTTTTTTTTCAAATTTCTTTTATTATGTTAGATAATTTCAAACTAACAAAAACAAAAAAAAAAACAAAAAAAAAAAACAAAAAAAAAACAGTAAAAATTTTGCATAAAATTTTAAAAACATAGCCCACAGAAATAAATATTTACCAACAGCAGTTAAAGCGTGATAGAGTTCGAGAGTAAAATATGTTAAAGGAACTTCATCTGACACTGACAGAATAGCAACTGTAGCAAAGTTTGATCCAGTTGGTCTAGAATCCATAGTCAAAGCCTTGTCACCTAGGTGAGGGAAATAATTAAAATAAAAATTTCAATATTTTTAATAATCGCTTACAGATATTTGAGTTAAAATTTATTCATGTACAATAAATCTTTCAAGGAAAAAATAGGAATTTTCTTACGATATTCATAGAAAACTCAACTCAAACATATGTTTAATTTAATACTCTGATTGTTCTGCTTTGAGAATCCTATTTACTGACTAGCATGATTCCTTGAAAAACAAACCTTCTATCGAAAGACTATGTATAAATAGTATAATACTGCCAGAATGTAAAATCTGAATATATTCTTAAAAATATTACCTATTGTCTGCGAAATTATTAAAATCTCAAATATTCACTCGTAAGAATTTAAATAAAACTTCTATATCGGATAAAAATAACAATGGAATCAAATTATATCATGAAAATATTAAAGTTTTTTTCTAAACATTATGTTGTTGTTTCTAATGCTAATTTATTTTATATTTTATATTATATATCCGCCCTTGAACAGACGAACCAATTTTTGGATTTACGACTACTAAAGTTCAACTCCGTAGTCTTGTAATTTTGAACCAATTCAGAAGACAAGGAAACTCCTGGATCAGTACCCTAAGAGGTATTGATTTGCTATGGGAACATGGAGGACTTTGTGACCCGACAGATTTAACATGCACCAATCACCATTTATTACATGGGGAGTATTAGACTGGCTAGGATCAAACACACGACTCCATGGATATGGACCCAGCCCCCTACCAACCAAGCTATCTGGTCTTTTTAACATTTTAAAATATGCACAATTTTTAATTTTAATAATTAGATAAATACACACAAGCAAGCGAAGTGCCATCTCAAGATTTGATATGCTATTATGTATAATAGATACTATACTCCTGCAAAATTCATAACATATGTATTTTATGAAGTTTATAAATTTTTCTATAACAGCCAATTTCATGCTTCAAAAATAATATTTCAACTCAATTGGCCCAATGAAAAGATTGGATGGTTTATATCTTTCATCAATCAAATCAAATTTCATGAATTTAAGTTTTAAAAAATTTTTTGATGCATAAAAAGTAATTTTTTATTTTATTTATTTATTTTATCTTCAAGAATTAAAAGATTACGGATACCCATACATGTGACCTTTGATGTCAGTACTAGCTGATAAGCAAAATGGTATATTAAAGTTGAGCTAAGTTTCTTCACACAAGTTAAAATATTAATTAACGTTAAGTTAATTAAAGACAGTACATCGAATTTGTTGAAATAGAATTTTTTCTCATCTACGTCTTTTACCTGACTTAGATTTATCATTTGTTTATGTATTTATAGTAACTATGATATATTTTTGTTTTCTGTACCTGGCAACTTCGATGCATAATTAGTTTATTTATATTCCACATGGCCTCGTGCCTGCTTTTGTGTTAAGCAAGAAATATATAATGAAAGAATCGAAGTCTTTGTGAAAGAATATAGAATGCGTCATTTAAGGGAACTAATACTTGATGGGCTTTGCTTACTCTCTGCTATTCTTCAAGGCAAGTTCATTTCTTCCCAAACAATATTACTTTCCAAAACTTCCACAATCATGTTTCAAAATGATGAAAAATCTGCTTATTACTAACAACAGATTGCATTTAATTGAAAGAAAACAATATCTGGCTGAAAGCACTTTGCATAATTTGCAAATGTGATAGTTGATCTCAAGAGGAGGACAAGCAAAAGCTATAAATTATATATAAAATTTAGCAACAGTATATTAAATTTTGCCTCTGTTTTAAACAACTAGAAGATAAGTAAAGGCTATTTCGGACTTAAAAAACTGTCATTGTCTAAATCAGTGTTTCTCTACCCATTTCAGTGTTTTATCATGGATTGCTAAGGTTAGTGATTTGAACTATTGGCATTAATTTTAACATTTGCAAAAGTGTGAGACTTAAACAATTTTTTGATTAGTTTGTTTCTGATCATTCATGCACTCTCAATATATTTTCAACCTAAATGTAATCAAAATAAATAAAACTTATATTAATTCTAACATTAATCCATGGACTAGAAGTTGAGAAATATTAATCTAAATGACATATTCTTAAACAAACAGAAATGGAGAATTTTTTTTTTCAAGTTCTGTTTTGTTTTTAGGTGAAATAAATTTTGTAATAAAGAATAGTTTGAAGAAGGTAGATAACTTTATTTTTTTCCTTCTTTTTAATGATAAAAAGTGCTTGCTGAGAATTCAAACTTTTAATTTCAAAATTTTTTCCCCAATTTCTGTAAAATTTGAGGAACTGAAATTTGATTGTATTAATACAATTACAAACACTTTTCTCCTTATTTTTGCTTCCCCAATATTGATATTAAAAAAAATCATTACCTTATATTTATCCCAAAAATTATCTGTTTTAGATTAATGAGAATAAATCAAGAAAAATCTTAAAAGGAAAAAAGCTTTTTGCTTTTAAAAAAAAATTTACATAAATCAACAAAGCAGAGAAATGCTTAAATAATAATCAGTTGCATATAACTAGATAATATGTTATGCTCAAGCTATAAATGAAGAAAATAGAAAAATGAGTAACAAAGCCAAAATGCAGAATTAAAAGCTAAATAATATAGAAAATCAGATAAAATGAACTATATAATAAGATTCTGATTTCAATCAAGCATTAAAGAACTTCATAATTACTATTTTTGATTTAATTTGTATTTCAAAGAGTAAGAATCATATTAATTACATCTTAAAAAGAAACATTAGAATTGAAATAACTTTTCTAAAATAAAAACCTTTCAGTTTTACAAATCAATTAGTGAAATTCTACATTGTTTTATGAAAAAATATAAATACATTCTATGTAAATTCTGATTCATCCCAAAACTTGAACAAATTTACATTAAACTTTTATGCTACATTTCCATTGAAGAATATGTATCAATAATAATTTAAGTTTTACTTAAAAACAATTTTTTAGAAATTGAGAAATAGTGTGAGAATAATTGTTCTTATTTGACTTACTAGCATATGGCATACGTTTTTGTAATGATCCCAGAATGCGATTTCCTAATAAATGAATAAACCTGGTTACAACCTGAAAAAGAAACCAAGATAAAGAATAACAATAAAATGCTTAAATCAAATAAAAGAGATCCACTGGCTATTACAGCTAAATAAGTAATACATATAAGAAAAATAAATATTTCAAGATAATTATAAATAATACACACAGATACTTTTAAGAGCTTATCAATTACCATTTTGGTCTTTAGGTTAAAAAAAATTTACTTTCCAGGTGTTTACTTTCATTATTGCTTTAGCTGACAAAAACTAGTTTGAATAATGCTAAAAACTCCTTTTACCTTAAATAATGGAAAAATACATTTTTAAAACATCTAAAAGTAGGCTAACACATAAATACATACCTCAGGATACTTAATTTTTATTGCATTTAAGAGGCCATCAGGAAGTTTTGCCAACTCCGAATTTCTATAAAGAAAGAAAGGATTATAACAAAGACAAGTTTTAAAAAAAAGTATATTTTTAAAACTGAACAATTTTTTTTAACAGACTGAGCATTTCTGATACCGAATGATGTCTGTTCATTTGTTATTTTTCCTGTCTAAAAACCAGCTTTCTTATATGTCATTAAATTAAAAATTGTGTATTGAGAAGAAATTTCAACACCAACTTCCCCAAATGCCAACTGCTTTAGTCATTTAAAAAAGTAAATGGATAAAATGAAAAATAAAAAGAGTTTACCTCACAGCCATAACTGTGGTTGATCTTCTTGTTGATGTCAAAACTTCAACCTGGTAGATAAAATTATTAAAAAACAATTTAGTCTTTCTGACTGAAATTTTGAATTCTCATCAAATAACAAGAAATTTCATATTTTTTAAATGAAATTTTTGAGAGTTTACATACAAGTTCTATATAGAAAAGAGTCTCAAACAATTATATACATATTTAGTAATATTAGTAAATATGTACATACATATTAGTAAATATAAACTTACAATTCCAACAAGATCTCCTCGTCCATATTCACCAACAAGCTCTTTTTTACCATCTGAGCCTCTAAGTACTGATCTCAAACGCCCACTCAATACTATGTAGGTGCTATCAGAAATATCATCTTGCCTAAATAATGAGAATTTTAGAAGGATTTAAAAACAGATGTTATATTCTTGATTTATTAATTTCAAAAAATTATCTACACTTGGTTTTGAGTTATTTAAAAAATAAATTAAATAAAGAAGTAATAATTTACTAGAATTTTAAAGCTAACGCAGGTCCTAAAATAAACTTTGTTTAGTTATTACACTAAAATGGAGCATTTCATCATAAAATTCAGTGAAAATGGTCATTTTTTCATATATATATATATATATATATATATATATATATATATATATATATATGTATATATATATATATATATATAAAAAATAAATACAAGAAAACACTAAGAAAGTTAAGAAAAACAATAATGCAGCTTTAGCGCTTAATATTATCTACTATTAACTTTCTTTCATTCTCCTTCTGTTTTCGTTTTTATTTCCAGTCTTTAGGACGTTACGTGTGTTTAGGATGTTGCTCTTTGAGCCTATTTTTATGGAATTAAACAATTATCACAATTTAGCACCTGGTAAAAAATGTGTTCAATATTTAAATTATTCTTCATGTTGTACCCGGTACGAAGAGCCTAAATCAGAGGGGAACTTCGGATCGACATCCTGCTACTCTGAAAGCAAAAGCGAAAGCAAACGATTTTTTGAATTGCATTCTATTCCCGAAACTTTACCTTCCTATAAAGCGTGTGATGATAAAAGATGCAAAACTTGCCCTAATATTGACAAAAAACATACTGTTCCTTATAACGTTAGCTCCAAATCTTTTTGTAAAATTAAAAATGTTATTTATATGTTAACCTGTGGTTTCTGTAATATGAAATATGTTGGACAAACTAGTAACTCACTTAACATTCGAATTAATCAACACCGTTCTGATATTAACAGTAATAAGGCTATCAATAACCTGGAATTGAATCATTTTAGAGTACATAAATTTAACAGAGTCAAAATTAATATCTTAGATATTATAGAGGATTTAGATTTAAGACTACAGAAAGAAAATTACTACATGCTTCTATACAAAACAATTTTGCCGTATGGGCTAAACGATACCTTCCAACATACACAGATTAACTACAATAACTCATCAACTTATTCACTTTTTCATATTAAAGATAAGCGTACAAATCGAGGTAAACGGGGTTCAAGAAGTAATAGAAACTCTCTTAATAGTGACAAATTAAATATAAAATTTCTTTCTAATATGGAAAAAGACTTTAATAAACAATATAGTATTAAACCAATTAAAGATTTTGTCTTCTCCCTTAAGAATTATGAAACATATAAATTCTACGATCTTATTATTAACTTTTCTTTCATTAATTTACATTTCAAAATTCTTTGTTTCGATCTTATAAAAGCCAAAATGAGCAAAATTTTGCCTAATAATAAGAAAAGTTTAGATAATTTATATTTTGTTATTAACTTTCAAAATCCTATTTTCGATAAGATCAAATTTCACAACATTTTTGAAAATTTTAAAGCTTTATTTCCATTAAAAGATTTTAACATTATTAAAAGTTTTAAATATAACAAATCACTTGGTAGAACCATTTTTAACTATAATGATATAAGCAAAAATTTAGGGAGTATTAATATATCCGATTTTGAATGTCACTGTGAGGAGGATAAATATTTTGATTTTGTTGATAAACATCATAAACATATTATCACTGGTAATTTAAATATTATAGAAAACTTGGAACTTAGGAATTTAATGATAAAAGGCACAAAATTTAGACCCATTTACCATATATCAATCAATAAGATTCTAAAATACTTTCTTAATGATCTCAATAGTTTTTGTTTAAAGATATCAAATAGATTCTCTTTACCTTTAGGTATGCTAACAGAATGGAAATGGGAAGTTTATTATTACTTTAAAAACTTTATTTTCAATAATAAGGATAATTTAAATAAGAATAACAATTCAAAAAATTTTTCTAATATTGTTCAATCAATTAAGCAACTTCAAAAAAATTTTGTAATTACTCCCATAGACAAAGCTAACAATAATTATGCTATATTCTGTAAAAAATTCTATGCTGAACTTTTAAATACGGAATTAAAAAATAGTAAAAATTTTGAACTTAGTAATTTCAATAATAATATTGCCATTAAAAAAATTTTAGCTTTTTACAAGAGATTAAAAATTAAAATTAGCAATATACAATTTCCTTACTTAATTATCAGTCCTAAATTTCATAAAATTCCAGTAAAATTTAGAACTATCACATGTGGGTCGAATACTTATTTAACTAAACCTGGCACCATTTTCTCTAACTACTTAAATAAGATAATTAACTATATTACTAAAGAAGGTTTCTCTTGGATAATCACTAATAATCAACCGATTTTAGATTTCATTAAACATAATAAAATTAATTCTATTGCGACTTTTGATTTCCAGGATCTTTTCAATAGCATTCCCCTTTCTAAACTAAAAGATGTCCTTTTGAATTATTACCATGATTTTAAAAATATCCTTTGTTGCGATTTTGATTATTGGGAAATTCTGATTAATTTTTGTCTTTTTAGTAATTATCTTTACAATGGAAGGGATATCTTTCTTCAAATTAATGGAATACCACAGGGATCTAATTATTCATCTCTCTTAGCTAACTTATTTTTGCATTATTATGAAAAAAATTTTACTCTGAGTATTAAATTTGTTTTTAGATATATTGATGACTTAATTATCTTTAATTTCCAAGATTTTACTGTTTTATTGAGTGATATATACCCTGAGGAATTAATCTTACTTCGTAATCATGATGATAATAAACTGCTGTTTGTAGAAAATGCAACACCATGAAAGAATCATCAGAATCAAATGAAATTTAATGCAGAAACGACTTGTACTGATACAAATAAATGATGAAATTTTCAAAACAAAAGAAACAAATTAAGCGTCCGAAATCAGTATTTGGTGCAGCCACCACGCGCTGCAATAAGTGCTGCTATACGACGTGGCATGGAGTCAAACAGATGTTGAATATCTGCTTGAGGAAGAGAATTCCATATCGCTTGTATGCGCAACCAAAGTTCGTCTTTGGAAACTGCAGGACGCGGATCACGAGTGAGACGCCGACCAACCATATCCCACACGTGCTCAATAGGCGACATATCCGGCGAATAAGCAGGCCAAGGAAGAAGTTGCATGCGTTGTGCTGAACAGAAGTATCTAACAGTCCGCGCAACATGTGGGCGTGCATTATCCTGCTGAAAGATAGCTTCAGGGATGCCTTGAAGGAAAGGAACGACTTCGGGCTGTAGCACTTCACGGACGTATCTGTTGCTATTGAGATTACCCTCAATTCGTATCAAATTGGATCGTCCATGATACGAAATCGCACCCCAGACCATAACTCCGGGTGTTCGACCACTATGTCGTTCAATAATACACTCAGGAAGGCAGCGTTGACCGGCATAACGTCTAACACGAACACGGCCATCATGGGTCCACAAATTGAAGCGTGATTCATCTGAAAAGACAACTTGGTGCCAATCAGCTCGCCAGTCTCTGTGCTCAAGAGCCCACTGCCGACGCAGCCGTCGATGATCCGCCGTGAGGGGAATCCTGTATAATGGCACCCTTGCACGCAATCCACGGCGCAGCAGACGACGACGAATTGACGAAGCCGACAATTGTACACCTGTAGCAGTAGACCAATGTGCTGCCAGCTGCCTGGAGGAAGCTGTGCGATCATTCACCGCCATGCGGAGCAGGTGTCGATCATCGCGCTCTGACGTCACCTTCTGTCGTCCAGTGCCTGTTTTTCGAGTTGTTCGGTGCTCGTCGGTCCACTGCTTCCAAACTCGCATCACTGTGGAACTGTTCCGCTGCATACGAGCTGCTATTGCGCGATAGGAAAATCCTCCTTCTCGAAGGCCGATTATCCTCCCTCGTTCAAACTCCGTAAGTTGCTTGAATTTCTTATTCTTCCGTCGTGGAGGCATACTCAGGTCTCACTAAACGTTTGCCACTAACAAATAATCATAGACTATTTTCAACGTCCCGCTACAGCACTTTATTTATACGCTTTCAGCATCAATTCAGAGGGCGCTGCGCGCGCCACGCACGCGCGATGGCTCTGAAACTTTATTAATTTGCATAATATCCTATAATTGACATTTGCTGCGAATTTCATTTGATTTTGATGATTCCTTCATGGTGTTGCATTTTCTACAAACAGCAGTTTATTAATTTCAATTTTTTGGATTTGGGTATTATGAAAGTTGAAAATATCTGCTTTGTTGATTTATACGATAAAAGAAATGATTTTAATTTTAATATTAATAAACTAGTTACTTGGAATTCTAATGTTTCTAGGAGCATCTATTTAAATACCACTTTTAATGAAATGAACAGAATTAAAAGAATATGTAGTAATATTTATTTATCCAAAATACAAATCGATAAACTCTTTCAAAATCTGATAAAAAACAATGGATACCCAACTAATGTAATAAAATTTTATATAAAATCATTGAATTAATCGTATATTTTGGTGGATATATTTTCTAAACATTTTTTTTTTGTTAATTTTTATGATTTTCCCATGTGCAAATCCATTTCAGGCCAAAATTCATTGCCAAAATTATTTACTAAATAATTTCTTTGTTAATTTATGTAATTTTTCCATGTGCAAATCCATTTCGGGCAAATCCGTGGCTATAATTATGTACTAAAATTTTTTCTTTGTTAATCTTTCCATGTGCAAATCCATTTCGGGCAAATCCGTGGTTATAATTATTTACTAAAAATTCCTTTGCTAAATAATTTCCCTTGTTAATCTATACAGTTTTTCCATGTGCAAATCCATTTCGGGCAAATCCGTGGATAAATTGTTTGCTAAAAATTTCTTTATTAATTTATACAATTCCATGTGCAAATCCATTTCGGGCAAATCCGTGTAGAAAATTATCTATTAAAATTCTTTTCTTTGATAATTTAAATAATTTTTCTATGTACTAATCCATATCGTGCAAATCCGCGGCTAAAATTATTTGCAAAGCAGGCAATTTATGTTTCTCTTTTCTATTTTATATTTTTTCTTAAATAAACATCTATCTTCTAAAACTATTTATGATCAATTTTTAAAATTATCCAGTATAATATTACCTTGTGCACATCCATTTCGGGCCCATCCTTGGTAACTAACAAATCAAAACTCAGAATAACAAATCACTTCAGCAGTGCAGTAAGAACGACACTTTAGAACCCTTTTGTTACACTCAGTTTGCGCTTTTGTTTTCATCTTTTGTTTTCATATTTTGTAATCTGGCAATCTTTCTGCGAAAACATTTCTAAATCATTCTTGAAAAATAACTGTCCATGTAAGTTGTTATGATTTTGCTACTCGCTTTATAGTCCCCCCTTTTTAATGTTTTTTATTTTTATTTTATTATTTCTTTTTATTTTATTTTATTATCTGTTTTTACATGTTATATTTACTTTTTATGATCTATTTTTATGTAGTTATTTTATAAAAAAAATTTTTTGAGTGCTCCTCACACTATTGTATTAATATATTTTGCTTTGGCTTTATTGATACAATATCAGAAAGCACTCTGTTTTGCGGATATAATCGTGTGGGCTGAAGAAAAGATTATATCTTTTTTTTTTTTCCGGCTTTTTTTCCGGTTTTTTAATTAACATTTCACTTTTTTTTTTTCTTTTTTTTTTTTAAATAAAATATTGCTTGTTGTTTTTTTTTTTTTTTTTTTTTTTTTACTTATTATTTCCCACCCCCTTTTTTTCATATGTCTATAATTTTTCTTTGTTTTATTCTTCATTTTGAACTTATATATATATATATATATATATATATACATCCTTTATATCACTATATGTATCCATATATGTGTGATCATATTTTTTTACCATTAAATTATCATGCATTTTTTTACAAAAAAATTCTGTTACACCAGTAATATTAATTAAAGCATTACAATTTTTTTAAAGTTATTTTTAATATATGTTAAGAAAAACCAGTTTTAGAGCATCATAGTGATGAAAAAATATAAGATTATAACTCTTACCTTATTTATTGGTTATTAGAAATATAAAAATGATTTTCAGTTCAGATTTTTAAACATTTACAAAAGATTCTTACCCCAACAAACAATAAGAATTTAGTTCAATAGTAGCACTGTTCTATTTCATTTTGATAACCTCTGCTTTATGTGTAAGACCGGGTACAACCAGGTCATGCTCTCTTTGATGCGCGTCGATGATGAGCTAGCAAAAGTTTCCGTTATGCAGATACAAAAGATATCTTCATGCAAGACTGAACAAAGGTTTTACGAGCCCCAGAACAAAATTTATTGTGGGCCCTTTCCTCAAAGCACAAAAAACTTTAAATTCATATTTTGTAGAATTCTTGAAGACCCTTTATACAAAATTGTAGTTTTTAAATAGATAAAAGAAATTATCTGCAATTTTCTTTTAAAAAACAAATTAATGAACAAGATATATTTTTTTGGAAAGGAACTTATGTCAGCCCATCGGCAGTCCCGGGACAATTGTCCCTTCCCCTTGGGTATGACCTGACTACATGACAAGTAAATTACATGCATAATTTTCTTAAAATGTCATATAAATTATAAAATAGAAATGTCTGCAACTTTTAAACTGAAATTTCAGAACTTCAAACTTCCCATAAAGTTAACATGTGTACCTGGTCTTACCTTACTAGTGAGGTTAGACCGAGTGATTCAATATTTTCTACAAAAAAATCTTTTGTAAAAAAAAAAGTAATACACCTACAACTTTTCAGTAAAGATATATTGTACACAACTAAACAATCAATATTTAGAATAAATCAGACATTTTCTAGGTCTAACAATTTAGCTCTAAGAAGTTTTTGAATCTTAGCTACTCATCTAACCATCCTTTCCCCTACAAATGAAAAAGATTCTACCTTTCTTGGGTGTTTGTTGATAAAAATAACCTGATAAAAAATTTAAAGGCTTAACTTGTAAGACTTTTATTTTTTTATCAATTTATTTTATATTTAAAACACGATGGAATCATGTGCTAATCTGAATTAACTCACAAATCATTGTCTGATCAGATAACCGAAATGCCAATCAACTAATCATATCCTACAAATCATTTATATTTATAACTATTTTTGTATCAGAGAATCAATTTTCGAATTTTCACTCCATTTATGAAACTCAGATTTAAAGAATAACTTCTTGTAACACAAATAAAAAAAAATTCAGTTAAATCTTATAGTTTATTAGAATTGATAAATAATAAATAAGCGTAATAAATAGTGTATATGGAATTAATATAAGCAGTGTTTCACAGCATAAATGTTTGTCTAAATAACTATATTGAAGGATATAAGCATAGAAGGGAATAAAAATCAAAAGTATGACTTCAAAAATTATTGGCAATCAATACCTATATACAGCTCGACCAGATTCAACATTAATCCAATCAAGGGCAAAGTCAATTTGTCTCACAAATGATGACAGGCGCTTTATTACACTCTGTGCTAAATGCAAGACTGCAAGAGGTTTCTGCCCTAAAATTCTAAAATACAAAGCAATTCAGCAAAAAGGTATAAGTTTAAAAAAGAAATAAATTTTTAAAAAAATTACATAATACTAACTGATAAATGTTTCTTTTGCTCAGAATTCCAACTTGTGTAAAATGTCTGGTACGAATAGTAAAGAGAGAAGGTTCACCACTTAAGACAGCTAAAGCCCCCATTATTTCACCACTGTGGACAATGAACAAGAAGTTCTAAAAAAAGAAGGAAAAAAAAACACTTAAATCATTCAAAATCCATACAGTTTTTGTTTTAAATAAATAAAAGATTATTTTTTACTTTGCTTTTTTTTAAAAAAAAATGCAACACCAAATAAAATATGTATTATTACAGGAAAGAATGAAAGATCTTCTTCCTTTTTGAGTAGAAAAAATACTGTCCTCAACGGCTTTTAAAAATAATAATAATCTGAATAATAATAATATTAAAACAATAATAATATTAAAATAATAATAATATTCTGTTCACTTTTAAAAAATAAAACTTTAATAAATTCAAATGAAAAATCAAACAATTTAAAGGTTCATTCACAATTTAATTTGTTTATGTTCGTTGAAAAAAACTAAGGTTTATATTTAAAAATAACATTTTTGAATTTTTGGTATGAATGGAAAATTAGTAATTTGAAAATGAAACTTTTTTTCCTTCTCTTTCACTGCCCTCAATTTTAGATCCTAAAAATCGTCCAGTTTGCCATCCCTATACACATTAGAGATGAGATGGGCTCAGCCTGAGTCCAAAAATCTGACATGGACTCTGTGGCTCGTTTACTGAAAAAAGGTTTCGGGATCGGACTCATGATAAAATTTCCATTAGCATTTTTACTACTTTTATATATATGTTTGGTTCAGTTATTAAGTATAAAAATTTTAAAATTTATAAGGTATAAAAAATTACAGCTATCTACTACTTCTGTTTGGTGCTTTTGCTTTTAAGAGGCCATCACTATCACAACTTTAATTTAGCTTAAGAGTTTGATTTTCATTTTTAATTTTTGTTTTAGTAGAGTTTCAGTCCTAACCTTATCAGGCATTATACATTGTTTCCAAATGAGTTAACATGAGTGAAAAGCAAATAGAGTGAGTGTGGTGAACAAACTGTGTTCAAATGACATAGTGAGAAATTCTATTAAGCCTCTTGAAGTAAAAAGTACATTCAATGTAATTGATAATAAAATAAAAAAATTTATACTGCTCTTAAATGTTACACTTTATTTAAATAAAAGCTTAAAGCATATTAAAAAGCAAATTATTCTTACATATTACAGTAGATTAAGAAGAGTGAAATAAAAATAATTCCAAAATTTAATGGCTTACAAATTTTGTTTCTGATTGGGAATATTGCAGCTGATAAAAAAAAATTGAATGTTTGCAGTTATTGAGAATTCCTCTTCGACATTTGTCAGTCAGAATTTTTTCATAACATTTTAAAAAACAGGACTATGGCAAGAAAAAAATCCTAGATTAACACCTGAAAACATACTAACAACTTAAAAATTTACCTCTTCTTTTTTATCAGCAGTTTTTTGAGAAACACTTAAAGATCCAGAAATGACATACAAAAGAGCTACATCCTCTACATTTTCTTCACGGATGATATAAGTATTTGCTGGTAATTCTTTCACAGTCACATAATCTTTGATGAAAGTGTCTTCCTACAATAGAAATAAAATATTTTTCCCAATGGCACATTAAAAGACAGTTGAATATCAACAAGATAACAATAAATCTATAAATAAAAGCAAGCAGCCCAGAAGCGTTCCCAGATTGATGACCGAGGATGAGCAGGGCATCAAAACAGGTGAGATAAGTTAATTTCTTCATGGAGATCACACATGGTATGAAAAGCATCAGGAACCACATTTGATGTTTATTCAGGCAATTGTGTCCAGTTATTAGACAAAACATGGCGAAATAAAATATAGAAATTATATTTATAATGATTCTACTAAATTTTGAAAACTATAGGTGCTCCAGAATCAGATCTTTGAAATTTCTGGGCCCTTTCTTATCAAAAGTGGGTCCAGATTAAAACCAGTACAGTTTCCTATTTTAAAATACACGTGAAGAGTACATATTTTATGGTACAAGTTTTTAAAGATACTATTTCAACCAAAAAGTTAAAATATAAAAACATTCCACATCTTCATTAGTTACAAAATTTTATGTGAAATAAATGAATTATTAAACAATGCTAGAAAAATTAAAACACAGAAAAGGAGGAAATCTACAAGATTTCTTTTCTTCAAAAACATAGATACAGATGATCTGTGATATTGGGTAGATAATAATTTCTCAACATCTTTTATCCATTGAATTAATATGCTCATTCATGAGCATTCCTTCTATCGATAGATAAAACTGGTAAAGAGTTATATTTGTAGAATTATGGCTTTTAATCACATACAACTAATCCATCACCTACATCAAGGAAAAGTAAATGAGTAATATGTCATTCACAGAATTATTTTATCCTTTTGGTGATACAGAAGTTAAAAAAAAATTTTTTTTAATTTCAAAGTTTAGTTAATTTTTACCAGCTCAAAATAATTCTATGGTACTCATCCTATTTTTTCTGTTCTGAAAAATTACCATCCTAGGGGACTCGTCATAACTTGATTTGGCGTCCTATCTACGAGTTTTTGGAATGTTTGATGCACTTATAACTCATAAGCGAAATTACTTAATTGCATATTTTTAAAAAATTAGGTTTTACTTACATCAAGGCCTAACTGCTGAATAAATCCTTGGACAGCAAGTGTGTGCAAATCTTCTTCAGCTGGAATAGGTATTTGCTCAGGAGGGAAGTAAAAACTGGCTTTTCTTTTGCGTGTACGCTTACTTTCAGACAAATCTACATCAGATGATACCTAAAAGACATTATTTCCCATCATTAGAGGATCTTTAGCAAACCTAAGTTTTAGACCATTAGATACCTTATCCATATCCAAAATTATTTGATAAGTATTATTTATATTTCTGCATATAAGCTCATGCTTTCTCTTAATAAGCACATTAAATAAATTCTTTTAAGATATATACCTTATTGGATCCTATTGTGGAACCATAATAATTGTGAAATAATTCCTAATAATTGTAAAACCACAAAACCTGCATGGTTAGCCCAAATGAAAGAAGAACCCATGATCTGTCTACCACTGAGGATATTTTAAATCAGCACTGTGCTCCAATACAGTTTTTGCTATGGATCTGTATCGACCAGTCATCCCTGGAATTCAAACCTGGGACACCTCATTTTAAGGTAAGTGCTCTATGCCATGAGTCACTGCGATTCAACAGAACATTTTGACAAAACTCTAAAAAAGCTATCAATAAAAATTTCTAGAATTGAAAATAAAGCTTAAAATTAAAATTGTATTAAAGTTAGTTATTTCATTAAGACATTCAGTGTCATGTTCTACTGTTGAGTTCAAAATTTTACTTACATTAGTTACTAGACATATATTATAAACTTCTTATTCTATTATTGTCAAATTATTTTATCTTACACTATGATTGGATACAGATGTTGTCATAGCATTTTGATTGTCATCACCATGTTGTACACCAGCATTTGATGTGTTTGAAGAATCAATATCTGAAAAATAATTAATACTTCATTTACAAAAAGCAAAAACAAAATTTGATAAATGACTAATTACATTTCAATACTTTTTATTTTGATCTGCAACTGAAATTATAATAATTACAGGACGTTAACACTTAAATAAAAAACTTGAAGCACCAAAAACATATTAATATAGACAAATATTATAAGCTTTTGTTTATCAAATTTTCTTTCTAAGATATGTCACAATAATAAACTATAAATTAAATTGTAAAATTTAATAACTTTTAAAATTTGTTAAATGCACTTTTCAAAACAATTAAAAACAATAGTGTTTTAAAAATACTCTACTACGACTATTATAGAATACTTTTACTAAATCAAAATTGCCCTAATTATATGATAAATAAATTACCTGAAGGAACTGTAGTTGATAAATCAGGAGGATTTGCATTAATTATTGTGCTGGTGCGGCGAGATGTTGACCGGGACGGGCTATTTTTTGGTGAGCAGGCTGTATTACGTCTTGTTACAGTGGATGACTGTAAAATGTCATTACACAATTAAGTAAGAAAATGTAACCAATTATTGAAATCATAATTTTTATACTGTATGCAGCATTTGACCAATGGAACAATAACAATCATTTGACCAATGGAACAATAACAATCTTTAAAGAAATTTTTTCACTAGCAAAATTTCATGCTTAACAACCCAACCCGACCTTTCTTATTTAATGAGAAAGTTATGTATTAACTAAAAAAATTTGACATAAATTTGCTCAAATGCAAAATATTAGTTCACTTGTTAATAAGAATTGAAAAAGGATTATAAACAGAAAGCAAACAATACAGAACTATTCATGAACTTTGCTCAACTTAACAACAAATCAAATAATTCAATCCTTCTCCCTATCTTAACCCCTGTTTCAGTAAATTAATAATTTAATAAAAATACAGTAATGAAATATAAATTATTCAAAATTGTTCTAATATTTAAAAATGTTATTATTAAATATTATAACTATTTCATTTCATTTTATTAAAATATTACTTTTGAAACAGCAAAAAAGTATTAATTAAAAACGTGAGAATGAAGAAAAAGGTTTTAACAATTTAGAATGACTATAAAATAATGCAATATCAATTGGGAAGAAACAAACACTAGATGTTCAATTAGTTTTAAGCTGTTGAATATAGAACAAAATAATTAACACTGTACTCAGTGATTTCATTTTGTTTACATCTATATGGATCTAAAAAGAAATACTGAGTCTAAATCTTCAAGAATCTGAATTTGCACATTTTAAATAATTTCTAGGTTGATTGTTTCAGCTGACAAGTTTAATGCTTTTTATTATATCAGTCATCTCTAGAAATGTCTCAAGAGTCAGTTTATTTATTCAGTATTAATTTGCAGGAAAAAAATATGAAAAAATATGAATATAACTTGTAAATATGAATATATTTACAAGTTACAATCTGAGGATGAATAAAAAAAATTTATGAACAATATATTGCGATATACTTCATTTTGTTATTGAAAAAATACTTCATGAGGAAAAAAAATAAGTCTCTTGTGTAAAAAGTTCACTACCATGTTCTAATTTTGAATCTAAAACTTTTATTACTAATAAAATAAAACACATCAAAAGTATTTTTTTCAAAAATTCTTCATTTTTAATTATTAAAATTTATAAACTAAATTTTAAATTTTCTTGGGTTTGCTTAAGAGTATGAAACATATTGTGAAACTAATTACATTACATCAATAAATAAAGATACATAACTAAAGAAAATGTTACTTACAGATTTTATTAGCTGTTTCGTCAACCCTAAATAATTATGAAGAGCTGTAAATGTAACCCTTTGCAAACGAACCATTATTATCTGAGCCACACGCACTAACGATTCAGGATTTTTTTCCAACAAGTTTTTAAAAGCTTCAACTTTTAATCTAAAATGTAATCAAATAAAATATATCAAAATTAACATTAAAAAAATCAGTTTATACAATTAATAAAAACATTTACTTTTGAAACGATGTGCATCAACCCTTGCAAAAATAAAACTAAGCAGCTTTTAAACAATAGTGAGAAACAATTCATTATGAATTTAGAACAATATTTTTTGTGTGTCTATTTTAATGAGAATTAATGCAAGAAATAAAGAAATATGAATAAAAAATAGTGATGAGTCGCCAAAATACATAGTTCAAGTTCTATTTTGCTCTTTCCTTTTTTCTAGCAGATAAAGTACAATTAAACCCCGCCATAGTGAACACGGTTTATAGTGAACTCCTGTATATAGTGAACGAAATGTTAGGTCCCGAGCCTTTGCTATACACGTATAATGTTATTTTTTGTGGATATAGTGAACCAAAAAAGTGAGGAAGTTGGATATAATGAACTTTTTTCTGTCGTCAACTGATTTTTTTCTTCATTTTTTTTTGTAATAATTTTGAAATTTTTACTTTAAAATAAATATATATACCGATTTTTAAAACCATTTATAGAGGGGAATTTAGCGATAAGCTTCTTTTATCTCACTTTCCCATCCCTAAACGAACCAAGCAGATACTTCCAACCCTGGCAGATAATGCACCTGTACGGCGTCAGTGGGATCAATATGAATTTTCAGTCAGGATAGCTCATCAGCTAAAAATTACTAATTTTTTTTTTTTTTTTGTAAGCAAGACGAAGAGTAATGATAAATAACACATTTTTCGCTACTAAATAATATTTTTCAGTCATTTATTTAAATAATGTGTAATAAAAGGGAGGGGTTTGGGAACGATTAGTTAAATTGCCTGCGGAACGGATATAGTGAACTCCCGGTTATAGTGAACCAAAATTTCGGTCCCTTGAAGGTTCACTATAGCGGGGTTTGATTGTATTTCCTTATTGAAAAACTTCTAAATTTAAATCAAATTTTTATAATGTAAAACTGTTAAAATATCTCTGCACATATTTACATTTAAATAAAGAAATCCATTATCATAAATTTACTAGTTAAGACAGGAACAACAATTTTATTAAATTAAACTTTTAAAAAAATGATTAAATTGAAATTGCGAGTTTCAATGCATCAAACATCCGCTTGGCTTGTAAATAAAACATTTTATCTAAGAATATAACTGTAAAGTTGAACTTTTGAGAGTAACATTGGTCACTTAATTAAAAAAGTTTCTTATATAGTCTGCAGAAAATCTATAGGAAAAGACTTAAAAAATAATTAACTATACCTCAAAACAAAACAATCCTCAAGAGCACGGGCAGACACTGTTTTATATGGAGCAATGCATCCCTATAAATAAAAATGAAAAAATTTAACTATTATTAGTAAATTAATATCTCAAAATGAGAGAACGATATCTGAAAAAGAATGTACAATGGGCAAAAAAGTAAATGAAACACCATGAATAATTTTTGATCTAATGATCAGAATTTCACCTACTGGGACCGAAACCTTATTGTTCGCAGGGGGCCTTGAATATGCCAATTAATTAGTGCAAACAATAATTTAAGTTATGACATCAGACACAGAAATGTACTTTCTCTGAATAAAGATACCTTTTTTGTTGGATTGGGACCTCTGATTTCAAAAATATAAGGGGTAGCTGCAAACTTGGAAATATAATCCCCATAGTTTGGTCAGGTGGGCGATCCAAAGTTTGGACCCCTTAATGTTAATTTTACTTTTTATGCATTTTGAAAACGGATTATAAGGATGCATTTTGATAAAGGATTATTGAAAAAGGATTATAAACAGTAAGCAAACAATACAGAACTATTCATGAACTTTGCTCAACTTAACAGCAAATCAAATAATTTAATCCTTCTCCCTATCTTAACCCTTTCGACACCCACAGTTTCAGTAAATTAATAATATAATAAAAATACAGTAACAAACAATAAATTATTCAAAATTGTTTAAATATTTAAAAATGTTATTATTAAATATTATAACTATTCCATAACATTTTATTAAACTATTACTTTTGAAATAGCAAAAAAGTATGAATTAAAAACATGAGAATGAAGAAAGAGGTTTTAACAATATAGAATGACTAAGAACTTTTCAAGCGAATTGAAAAATTTGTGTACAAAACTAATAAATTCATTTATCTTAAGATAATGTCATGAAAAAATAACTCTTAGTAAATAGTTATTATTTTTCATTGATTTATTTAAGAATGGTCAAAAAGGTTTTGATTTGCAAGGTACACAATTTTTTACATCATTTTAAAGAATGCAATTTTTTAAGGCAAAATACGAAATACAAGTGAAATATTTAGCGATTCATCATACATCTTAATAATTAATGCATAGTTTTTACAGGATAATTTCAAAATATTGAAACAAAATATATTAAAAAGAAGAATTAAAAAGAAGAAAATAAGTGCAAGTTTTGTTGTTAAATTTCAGCATAACTGGAATGAATTATTTCACTAATATTAATAATTTGATAAATAATGTTCAAATTCATAGACATTACATAGTTGAATACTGAAATTTCAAGCTTTTAAAACAATAATTTTGAATTATAACTGCAATCAATGGATAAGTGAAAGAATAATAAACATAAACAAAGTGAACATAAAATAAAAGTACAGTAATATTTGCCCCTTGAGTTTACAAGCATGTGTCCATGCTCAGTTTAGTGTGGAGTACAATGGAAAAAAATCTAAATAGGACATTATATCTTAAACTATAAATGCGATCAGTTTAAAATAAAAAGGGAGATAGTAATCATGATATCAACTTAAAACAAATGAAAGCTAATACATTACAAATAAATACACTGACAAACATATTTTCAATTTTCAACTCATGTTT
Source organism: Parasteatoda tepidariorum (assembly GCF_982258835.1). Lineage (NCBI taxonomy): Eukaryota > Metazoa > Arthropoda > Arachnida > Araneae > Theridiidae > Parasteatoda > Parasteatoda tepidariorum. The sequence goes on along the minus strand of NC_141762.1, from coordinate 39,038,953 downwards.
AACAAAGTGGAAAAATATTTTTATAAAGGAGCAAAAAAGTTGCTTATTATTGTAAATAATAAAAAAAAACAGAAAAACTAAATTAAGGAACTTACAGTTAAAGCATCCATAACACTTAATAGACTAGTAATATTTTCTCCAGAAATAACTTCTTTAAGCACCAGTTCACTACCATCCTTTTAAAATATGTAGAATAAAAAAAGGCATAAATGTATGGAACAAAACTATATTTAAAGTAAGTTTAAATAAATACATACATTAAAACAAAAGCTTTTGTTTCTCTCAGATTCTTATTTGTTTTGTTTTAAATAAAATATCTCTTTACATGAGTTCATTCTAGGTTTATATAGGGACAGAGAGATGGAAAAAGAGAATACTGACTTAAGAGAATACTGACTTTATGGTGCAAGACATTTAACCCTTTCTAAACCTACTAAATTTGGTTTAGTGATGGTTATGATGGTTTGTTTGAACAAACAATCATAGACATAAAGACAAATATACAATTAAAGATGGTGGTGTAAAAATAAAATACATTTTATTATGAAACTCACAAAAAAAAAATTGCCTATAAGCAACCTTATGAAATTTGTATAATATTATTTCAAATTTAATATATCCATGAAATTTGCCAATTTACTACAATATAAGATCAGTATTAATCTTGTTTTTGGTGCATAAGAGAAGTCACATGTTTGGAACAAGAAGAAGGCCCTAGTGGCTGACATAGAATTGAAGTGTTAACATTATTTTTTATTACCGTGACTTTTTCATTTTATATGACTCCCTTTACTATATTTTTTCACTGGTTTTAAACAGTCGCAAATTGTCATATTATTCTTAAATAGCAAGTCACAGCAGTAATTATTACTATAAATTATTCCTGATATAGAGAGTGAATGAAAGAATGAAGAGAAAAAAGAATCACTGAATCAGCATATTCGTGAATCTACAAATACCAGTGAATAGGAGAATAATTGTATGAGATAACCAATTTGCTAATCAGTTTATAAGTAAACAAAAAAGTTATTAATCTATTATTCGGGTACAGCATTCAATTACCAAATTACATATCAAATATTTTTTTTCATATATTGGCTGAAATTTACGAATTCTCTCTCTTCAAGGAAGCAAGATTGAATAAATAAATAAAACCAAGCAAGAATTTTAAAAAATATAACAAAACTAATACATAGCATGGCTACCAGCATTCTCCATAATTTTTTACTCATGCAATGCTAAGTTTACACATGCAATAAATATAATCAATTGACTACTCTCTTTTGTGAGAAATACACTTTTTTATTGTTGAAATGAGCAATAATATTTGAAAAATGATAAAATCGAAAGCTTCATTATTATCAATAAAGAAAACAAAAAGGTAAACACAATTTCATGTTTACATTCATAAAGTTATGGGTAGACAACCACTTGCTAAGCTATCTTCCTCCTAATCAAAGAAAAGTTCTGCTATTTTTAAGAATCCCGACACTAATTTTTTCAAAAGAATAAGACACACATAACTACAATGTTCTCTTACTTCTCTATTTAACATATTGAAATCAATATTTAGTATTATTTATGATGTCAAAAACTATTACACTTCAATAAAAAAAATTTAAAAATTCTGTGTTTGCAAATTACAAAAGCTTCTAGTCCTTGTCTGCACTCTGCAGACAAAAGCAACCTCTACTTTAGGTAAGTATTTTGAATTAAAATAATTGTTTAAAATAAGACAGAAAGAAGTAAATTAATCTAACATCTTACTGTTACAACATTTTTGTCTACTATTGTGAATTGACCGTATACAGTGCTTCCATATGAAAATAACAAATAATTACTTAAAAATGTTTTTTATTTAATATTTAATCATTAAATAATGAGTATCAGAGCAGTAAAAAGAATTTATATATTGCTGACAAACAATCATTGCATACATTTCAAGGAATGAAAATGCTCAAATTTTTCATTATTTGCTGAGAATTGTATAGAGTCATGAATTTTCTTTTTCATATACATGGTCTAAAAAAATATTAGAAACGGTCAAATATCTTGCGAGAAATATACATTGAATCAAGAAGTGGAAAATAGAATGCAATCACAAATCAATATTTTTTTCAAAGCTATCCCAATCATACCAACTAAATTTTCTACCCCACCCCTAGGGAGGTAGAAGACTTTGAAATCTTAATTATGAATCCTTATTTTTTATTGTAGATTCGGGTTTTCCAAAAAAATGTAACCCTATCTGAATTTTGGTTAAGCATTTTGCTTCACAGGTGGGGCTGTAAACGAGTAAACTATAATAGAGAACAAATTGTTTAAAATGGTGTTATCTCAAACAAGCTTATCAAATAGAAAATTAAATAAAAATGTTTCCATATTGTTTTTAAAGAACAAAAAAGAAGAAAAAAAACACAAATTTCCTAACATGTTTTTTTTTTGGGGGGGGGGGTCATGAGATCCGCCTTTATAAACAGTTTGTACCCACCCTATTTTAATTTTCTTAGTTACAGCGACATCTGTGAAGTAAAATGCATAAACTTATAGGTCAAATAGGGTCTCATTTTTTCTACAGAATCCAAAACCAGTAATAAAAGATAAGGGTTCATACTTAAAATTTCAAAACTGCTTCCCACATTGCTCTCCAAGATATCATTGGATATCTTTTAAAAAAATATTGAATATGTCTATTTTCAATTTTTCAATTTGATGCATATTTCTCAAGATATTTGACCACTTCTGATCTTTTTTTGCCCACTATATAATGTAGACAACACAAGCAAAAAAATTATCCTTTTTTCACTAATATTTGTAAATAACTATCAACACAGGGTACTTAAAAGGCAAATGGTTCATTGAAAGATGAGAAGTTCAGCAATCTTATTTCTAATTGGGGGAAAAAATATTTCTTTGCTATTTTAATAAATGATAATTTTGACGATTACATTATTAATGAGTTAAGTGATTTCTAGAATAATTCTATTAAAAAAATATACATGCTTATTGAAACCAAATTTGTGCTCATTTATCTTTTTATTCAAACCCCATATAACGTACTCACATTTTCAGTAAGATAGACTACCAGTTTTCCACTCTGAACAACATATATGCTATCATCTGGCTCTCCAATTGAGAAAAGAAGATTACCTGATGGCACATGAAGAGTTTCAATGTGTTTACACAGTTGCAAAAACAATGGCTTTTCAAAAGATCCAAACACCCTACAATAGAATGAGAATAAATCAACTCACACAAATTACAGCTGTTACAGCACATACGATTTCAGAAAGCGAAACCAACCATTAAAATGAACCACAGTATATTAAATGAAGCAAAGATAAATTGTGAAATATAAATACTCTTTTTAAATTAAATTAATTTTTAAGTATGATAAATATTCATAACATATTAAAATTCTTTACTATACTTAAACATTTAAAATAAAATTCATGTATAAAATAAAGTAAAATATGTTAGGTTGAGTTTTGTTGTCTGTATCTGTTTATCTGAAAATGGCACAAAATGTCAAAATGAAGAAAATCAGTTTTGTAAGAATGAAAAGCCTTTGTTTCCTAATTTTTTAGAGACTTAAAAGCTTACTCCAACACTGTATTATCTGAGATTCTAAAAAATTGCAAAAATTAGGAATAATTAATTGATTTTAATAATTTTTAAAAAATTGGATTGGTGAATTTAAAAATAAAAAGTTTAAGAACTTTTAAAATATTTAGGCCATGGGTTTATTCAAAAGCCTAGATAATTCTTTACAGTTTAAATTATATCTTTGCCTAGGGTTTAAGACAATTGAACTGCAACTTTTTTTAATTCCTTTAGAGAAAAAAACTTTGAAAAACACCTTTTAGAAACCTTAAGTAACAATGCTAACTAAATCTTAAATTTAAAATGAATTATTTCAAAGCTTAAAATGCAGTTAGAGAAATATTCTAACATACCTTATACTTTTTAACATATACATGACATCTGGAGGTAACCTTTGTTCAGACTGTTCAGATATTGCCTCTTCCAAAAAGGCTTGAGACGGTTCCATCACTTTTAATGTTAAAGGCTGCTCTCCCTTCAAAGGAAGAATTCTAAGGAAAATATTAAAATTAGATACAATTTTCCATAAATTTTAAAATTAAAAAAGAAAAACATAAAAGAAACACCTTTTCAATAACATAAAATAAATTTTACGAAATATTTAAAAATATTTATTAATGTGAATGCAAGTTGACAATAAAAACATTAAAATAAACTGAAATATTTTTATTTTTAATAAAAATTATCAAATATGCAATCAAAATGTAAAAGTCATTGTTTATGGAGGGTCATGGTCTTAATATTTATATAGTTTTTATTTAGAATTCAAGTTGATAACGAAATGAATTACAGATAAACACAAATTTTAAATGCATTACAAAATCATATTAATCATTCTATAATTCCTTTTATTTAATGCAGAAAAAGTTAATACAATTTACATAGCAATTAAATATAGCATAGCATTGGACATAGCAATTAAAACATACTTGCGAGCAAGTTTTAGCACAAGTTGACGCTTTTTAAGACGAGGTCTATTTCCTGTTGCTTGAGTAGCTGCAGCTTGTACCTGAATTTAACATGTTCAAAAAAAACACATTAAATATACAATAACAAGAATAAAATCAAATTAAAATCCACATTTTAACAATTAGTTACATTGGGAATTATCATTGAATAATCATACACTCGAACTAACATTTAATATCACATTTTTGTCGAATATCCACTGCAGAGGAAAATTTATAAATGATGTAGAATTATTAAACGCCAACTCAAGTGAATTGAGCAAATGAAATGTATTAACCCTCTCCTACTCAGAGATACATTTTTACACTTCTAATAATTTAATTTTCGCCTGTTTGCTTTGCTTATTTATTTTGCTCAATGATTGCTAAAGCTACAACCAATGCCTTCTTAAATATAATTTATGCTTATTTACATTGAAAATTTAATAGTCATAAACTTTAAATGACATTTAATCACTTCATTTTTTAAGATCATTCTCAAACACAAGAGAAATTTAACTTTAACACAACAGATAAAATAAATAAAGCAAAAGATCAAATATCTTAGATTAAATTACAACCATAACAGAGAAAGATAATTTATGAAAGAATATTATTATCGAAATAGGTAATAACATTTTAAAATCAGGAATAAGCAATCATCATTACCAGTCTTGTAACCAGACTGTGGATAATCAAAAGTTCACAGCACATCAGGATTGAAAGGTTATGAGGGTTTTAACCATTAATTCAAAAACTTTTGCCAAATACTTACCACAAAAAAAATCTCAAATATTATGCATTTTAATTCAAACAAATATTAATAATGATATTCTGAATGATATCATTAACGCCCGACTTATTTTTACAGGTCATTTGTTTCTTATTACTAATATTTTACATTTAATCAGCAAGGTAAAAACACTAATTTTAATTTGTCTTGAAAATACAATTTTGATAAGTAGTTTTGATAATTATTTAAATTCCTAATTTGTCAAACCTATGTGTCATTATAACATACAGCAAATTGCTAAAATTCCAAGAATTTTAATAGTTGGTTGGAATTTTTCTGAGAATTTCAGATTTTTCCATATTTCCAGAGAAAGTTGTTACGCAGATAACAAACAGAAATACATAAAATAATTCAATTGACACATAATTAATGTCAACTATTAACATTAATTAATTAATGTTAACTATTACCTTTCTGAGCATTTTTCTTCCATAAAACATCACTTTGTCTCGTTTTCTAAAGCGAGCACGGGATGGTCCCATTAGTTTAGCCCGAACTGTTTCCACTATATAGTAAGAAAATAAACAAAAACTTTGTTTTGATGAAGAGAAAAAAGCAAAAATAATTTGTTTGTAATCAAGTTCATACCATGTTTTTCGTGGATTTTTTTTATCGATAAAATTTAAATAATGAAAAATGTATATAGGGAAATAAGAAAATTAATAAAAATTATATAAGAAAAAATCAATATTTATAAAAATGAGATTAAAATTTAATTAAAAAGCAAACTAATATGAAAAATTAATAAATTCTGTAATACAATGGCATTCGATAAAACTGGTATGGAAAAATACAAAAGAATAGTGGCTGTTTATGCATTTCAATTTAGGTTAGAACAAATAAGAACAGCTAAGTCATTAAATAAATAATCATAAATAAATTCTACAAATTTTTAGCTTTGGTAAACACTAGAATCTTTATTAATTGATAATACTAATCACTTTTATGTCAATACTTCAGTAAACACAAGACAATTCTAAAAAGTTTTTTTTATTATTTCTAACTGGAAAAAGGATTTTTTTTCCCCTCCTTCTTCCTATTTGAATAACATATTGTCAAAATTCAGCCCCACAAGAATTTTATTTGCAACATTCATATTCTTTCAATTTACTACTTCCTTTTTGCTATCTGAAAACAATTCTGTTGTACTTAACCACTAAAGTATTGCACTCCATATACTAGCGTCTGAACAAAGCAATAATAAGAAATTTCATTGCTATATCACTATAGTCTTAGAAAATTTTACCATTCTTGTGGTTAAAGGAATAACTGATTCAAAAAATGGAAGGGGTAGCTATTTGATTAACCCTTATGTATTAGATATCAAGATTTATATGAAGAAAATAAAATTTTCACACATAATTTCAAACAAAGCTCAACAAACTATAAATTTAATACAATAAATTTTCATTCTTTAATAATGAACCACATATATTAAAATTTAGTATCATCTGTATCATTTAGTATTAACTAATTGCTCAGCTGTAAACAAATTAATTTCATTTTTCTTCACCTTGATTATTTTGGCAAGGACTGTGGTTCACATATCATTACCTTTACATGTTAATCACATATCATTACCTTTATGTGTTAATCACATATCATTACCTTTACGTGTTAATCACATATCATTACCTTTTGTTTTCCATCTCCTTGAAGCATAAACTGCCAAAGTAACAACAAATATCAAGACAACCAACAAAGTTGACTGCAAATAAAAAGAAGAAAAAAATAGAAGAAAAAAGTTTATACGAATATGATAATAATAAAACAAACAATTGAAATAGAGTTAGATTTTAAATTTAAGGAAACAAAGTACACATGTTTAAGAATTTTTATTCTAAGGAATTAAGACAGAATGAACCCAATTCTAGGTCCTGAAAAATTCAATATTGGCTTATGCTTAAATACTGTAGAAAACTTTTACATAAAAAAGACTGAATATTAAGAACAAAAATTGATATACACTTTTGATACGAGAAATCTATTTTAATCATACTAAGTCAAATTAGTAAATTCAGTTTAAAAATTAATGTTTTGCGTGTAACTATAAAATATCAATACATTTTAGAGCTTATTCACACTTAATATGGTAATCTGCAAAAGCTAAAAATGAAGAGAAAATCTAGTCTTTCAACTAAAGTAAAAACCTATCAATATTGTAAGCGAACATAAGGGTTTGAGTTTCTAAACCAAAGTACAATTAAAAATACATGCGATAAAACCATTTTTTAAATCATTTACCCAGAATATAAATTTTTCATTAAGCAAATTTTTAAAGCTCAATCAAACATTTTTATAAATTAAATAATGAATTACTATTTATTAACTACAAATTGCTAATTAATAATAAAAAATATTGATGTCTTTTTTTCTAAGAATTTAAAAAACTAGAGAGTTCAATTTGGAGGAAAAAATTGTCTGAAAATAATAAAGCATTATCATAACAGCAAGATGAAAATTTAAATATATATTAACTTACAACAGTAGATGGAGTAAAAATATCATTTAAAGCTAAACTGCCAGGAGGCAGCCAATTAAAATAGTCTAAAAAATGGTGAGAGTAATAAATTAATAGATCCATCGCTTGCTTTTTTATTTCTGGTCAGAGAACATATTTATACTGTAGAGTTTCGAAATACGCGACATTTCACTTAAACTGATAAACAAGAACCAAGGCCAAGTTCAGAAATGTTTTGTAAATAATACATGAAATTAGCTGTTGCCATATGCGTAACAAAAAGTATTCTAACTGGTAACTCGCATATTCCCTCTACCCGCGTTGATATTTGGTCAATTTAGGAATTGGTAACTGGGCGGAGTGAGCTTGACGCTAGCTTTTATCCATCAATCTTCTTATAACCCTATATTGATTGTGTGACCAAACTTTTTCGCCAAAGCGATTGGCGTTGTTTAAACAAAAGCTATTGTTAGAGGAAGCCATTTTCTGTATTTGTCTGCGCGGGATTTCATATTTTATCATCATGAAAGTTTTAATTACAGGTAATTCTTATTAATTAAAAATTTATAATATTAGTGTACGTTTCATAGCAGTATATAAAAAAATTACATGAAATTTTTAAAAAGATTAATGAATTTTATTAAATATCTGTGAATACCACGCGTTAGATTTTAAAGTAAATAGTTTGTAAAATGTATGTATTTTAAGAAAATCGTTATAAAAATTCATTTATCAAAGTTTTTCTTTGCTTCCTTAGAAATCCTTTGTTTGATCTGCCGAAAATGTGTGAAGCAGTTTAGTAATGAAATTTCATTTAGTTAAATTACTTGATTTATGTTTATTTTAGTGACATAATACAGAGGTATCTTTTTTTTCTATGAAATATATTGCTAATTAAAATTTATTTTATGTAGAAAGATTAATATTGAATTTTCTTAAAAATAGTGAAGAGGGTTTTGATCATGTCTAATATAATTTGTTTCAATTTTGTTGTAAACTAATCTAAAAAAAAAAATTCTGAGAGAAATGGAACAAATTTAGATAATATTTATCATTTTCATTCACAGTTACTGCATTCATTATTATTCTTTTAGGTTGTCTTAACTATTGAATAAATTATGAGCATGCATACTTTCAAAAAAATTTTTTAATTCTATAGGTGTATCACATTTATGTGCAAAAAAATTTGTACTCAATAATTTGTTTTATTTAAAATACATAATACAAATACTATAATAAATTAGAAGATAATTCAGATTAGCAAGTTATCTTAAATTTAAGTTATCTTTATTGGATATTAATATGAAATTGAATTTTTTCAATTATTTAACTTCTCAAACTATATCTATAATTGTATTTTTTTCATTACCCTAAGATTTTTGACAGTTTACGTGGACAATGTAAAGCAAACTTTTCATATTTCTTCTTTCTCTTCATAAAATACTTTTTTACTAGGTGATTCCCTGGAGAAGTATTTGGCTAATTACTTAAATGCTGAATGAAAATGGGATATCGATGTTTGCACACCCTGGAATCGGTGTGGACAAATTAAGTGTGCAGTTGTGAAGGGACGATTGTGTTTTTGTCTTAATTCATGTTGGTAAGTTGAAATGTAATTTATTTACATATTTAATGATTATGTATCTAAACCATTTGTTGGCATTGTTAGTATCTTGTGTAACTATTCTAATTCAGATACTTATTTATTTTTTTATTAATATTACTTATGGTTGTGCTATAAAATAATAATTTATTTTGCTTTTCTTAAAAATAAAGGAACTAATGATGTGCAATTGGGTACAATGCCCAACTTTAAAAAACTGGCTTGTGTGGTTAATAAAATTTGTGGGGTTATTGGGGAGATTTTGTTTGGTTATCTGTGGGAGAATAATTCTGGGTAGCCAGCCGCCAGGAACTAATAAAAAGAGAAGGGAACTCAGAAGGTATAACTCGTAACCACCCCCGGACAACTATCTACATGTGTTTTGTTTTTTTTTTTTTATTAAATTTGCAAGTTTAAAATCTGTTTAGCACCTTGGCGATTGTAGTTGGCATGGCAGATCACAATACAGAAATATTTCTGAGTTGTTTTTCTCGAACGAAGAGTTTAGAAATTTCTCTTGCTGAAAGATCAGCGTATGCATCAACATTTTGTTAATCTTGAAAACGTCACTATAAAGCGATTCAATGAAGTAATTAAAACTTTGTGAATTTTACTTGGGCTAATGTTCTGTGAATCAGCTTTATCTGTGGATGGATGTATTGGTTAAGACCACATACATTTAAACTGCCAGGGCCATATTCAACTGGCAAACATCTTTGAAGAATGCATAGCAAAGTTGCTAAAAAAAGAAGTGTATTTATTCACAACTTTATATACTAATAATATAAAAATGTTGTAATCTTGTCTTGACATTTAGCCAGATAACCAGAACTCATCCCATACAAATAAGAAAGAGTAGTCACAGTCAGATATCTGTTTAGAAGAGATTTGGGTCCGTTAACGAACTATTCACAAAATATCTTTTCATAAAAACGGACATTTCACAAAATAATTTATCCTTTACTCAGACCCTTCACAAATTCGTTTATCTTCATTATTGCTTTGTTAATCGAATAAACCCTTCCGGGGGGGGGGGGAGAACGACAGATGTAATCTAAATAAATTTTGTCTTCGGCAGACACTTCTTCCTTTATTCGTCCGAAATGAATATTCTGCGTTCAGCAGTATAGGCAAAATACCAAATATTTGTGTGTTGCATCTCTAATTTAGTAGCAGCAATTGCTGTTTATTTTTTAAATTTTAATTTTTTTAATTATAATTTTACAGTGTTGGGCATAATCTTGTAAGTCTTTACAATTTAAAAACTCCTTGAAAAAGTTTTTTTTTTTTTTTTTTTGCAATAACAGACCCTATTTGCACAAATTCACAAAAGCAGGACCCTGGTTGAAAGAATGTGACTTAACATTTATTTTATATTCACAAATTACAAGTAATTTTTTTCCCAATTTTACAAATACGGACCTTTTACAGAATGTCTGGACAGATCCCTGACAGTACTTGAACAGATTTACTACTATGATGCTGTAAAGAAAAATATTCAGTAGAGAGTGTTTTTTTCTAATATTCTTATCTGTGCTACTTTACGCAATGCAGAAAATTTTTTAGATGCAATAGAATATTTTATGACTAGTTCTCTCTCAATGATTCTGGTTCTACCCTTAAAGGACAGAGGGAAGATTGTTTAGAGCATTGTACCTGAATTATAAATACTCTGCCACTTTAAATGCCTTTGGTAAAATATACTAAATTAATAATGCTAATAACGCTAATGAATAATGCCAATTGCTATTTCTAAATAGCAATGGTTAATAGCAACAAATTCAACACTAAAAGAGATTATAAAAAATTTTAGATTGTACGGAGATTGGTCTAATTCTATTCTTTGTTAGCTTAAATGAGATCTAGACTCAACAGAAGCTAATATGAGTGTCTCAGTTAGTATCTTTCTCTTTTATTACTATAATGTTTTGATTATTCGGAGAATTGTATATTTTTAACAGTGGCATTATACCTTAATCGTTGTGAGTTTTTTTTCCCCAACTGTATTGTTATAGTACGGATTGTTTACTGTTAGTACAGCACTGTTTATAAATTATTACAGTATTAATAAAATAATTAAAGTCAGAATGAATTAAATGATCTTTTAATGTTTATCAGTATTTGTCTTTAATCACACCGTGGTTAAGAAAAAGACAGTGCCCTACCAGTTAGTATATTCCTCTTTTATTAATAATATATATTCTTTTACTTTGATTATTTCAAAAATATTTATTACTTTTGTTTTTATCAGTGGCATTTATTGCATTCTAAATAAAAACTAATTTAATGTTTGATCTAGATACTAATAAGTTTAGAAAATTAATTTATGATTTTATTTTTTATTCTTGTAAAAGGTTTAGAAAATAATATTCATTAAGGAACTGGTGATGTCGACAGAATTTAGATGATTAGATACTAAAAAACTGGGAACAGTGCAATCAAACCTGAACAATGGACAAACACATCAACATGTACTGGCTCATCATTAAAAGTCAGCGTGGGGATAACACAACATGCACATTCCATGATCCATCATGGACTTGTGCCTTTAAGAAGCCTACGTGGCTGTCTCTAGGGTAAACAGTGACTCAACAGTGCACACACCAACTGAACAATTGGCTGTGGGGTCATTTATGTTGTGTAAAGAAAATATAATAAAATCTGTGCTGTGACTAACTATTAAATGCTGTGATGTAATGTCCTGTGATTGTCTTGTTCTTAAAGCCATTAGTCTTTATATGTAAACCCTGATTGATGCTGCAATAGAAATATTAAATAATATTAATCAGACACTTTCCCTCTCTTTCAGATGTAAGTAACCTGACTAAATTGGGGATCTGCAAAAAGAAAAAATCGAGCAACAAAGCTAATGTTGCAATAATTTACACTCCTTTTTTATGTCTTGATTTTAAAGTGACAGATGTGTCAAATCCCCGAGTATGAGTTTGAGTGATGCTTCCACCCAAAAGAGTTGTGAGACCACTCTGAAAGTGTCGCAAGTATGCCATATGCGTGGAAAAAGATGGATATGCCAGATTTAATAATATTTAAAAAAAATTCTGTTAATCTGTGCTTATAACTTAAAACTTATACTTCTGTGCTAAATGTTCTTTCACTCTGTAATTCAAATTGATTCAAACTAATGTATGCAATCCTTTATTAGATTCACAATTTGAAGAGTTGTGCTTTTATCTATATACTTAACCATTGGTTGAAATCTTAACAAGGTATCTTGATTACAATATTAATTTGAAGCAACTTGTTCTCTTCTAGCTTTTGCCTGGATTCTGCTGATGATTCATGTTTGTCCCGGGGAATGGTCTCACAGCATTGTCTGCTTAAAGCTTTTCTGTGAGATATATTTACCAGGACTTGATTTTCTACAATGGTTTATGCAGTCTCATTTAGTTTGAAGAATATCTCTGTACCGTAACAAGATAACATTTCAGTCATTGATTTTGCTATATGTATTAAATATAATTGTATATTTTTTAAATTCATAAAAATAATTAAGCTCTTTATTTTCCGGCACGGTTGTCAGTTATTAATATAACTGAAGTCTTTGATTGGATTCTGATCCACTGTAGAATTTTAAAGTAACATGATTTCTATTTTTTTATCTAGAAAAATGCTTTTATTTTACAGCTGACTAAGCAGACAATAGCATAGCTGCCAACTGTTCAGAATTTTTCGGATTTGTTCCTAATTTTTAAATCCAATCTGATATTTTTATAAAAATTCTGAATTTTCATAAAATTTTTGATTTTAAACCAATCCTTTTTTCTGATCGCCACAAGCATGCATCCTGTGATTATTGTGCTAAAGTAATTTTTAGTAGCTTTTTATTGGAAAATATTATTCCAATAGCTGTCTGTTGCTGATTATTTCACTACATTATTATTTTTGGAAATTTTTTTTTTGTAGTATTTAAACACTTGCATCAGAAATATTTGTTTATGATGTAGATTATTATTTACCAGTGTTTTATAATTTGGAGATAAATAATTATATATTAATAGGTAATGTTTGTTTTTAATATATTATACCGGTATTCCTAATTATAAAACATTAATATTATAAGTTTCCCACAAAAGATAGTGTTTATAGTTTTGTTTTACTAATTTACATATTTAAATATATGTCTATTAATGGTATGATTTAATAATTAAATTTTTATCTTACTCTCGTAATTAGTGCGTATAATTTTGTCGCATATAGTGTTCCTCATTTTTGATTCCTAAGGTTGGCAGCTATGCAATAGTTATAAAGAAAGACTTAGCTGCTCTTTTTCTCAGGATGATGCCACTGGTAGTGGTCATAGACCTTATATGATTGCATCTGCAAGCACCTTCATAGAGTCAAGCTAGTTACCATACTCTGTCTATTGTGTAAGAACAAAAACAAATATACGTGCTTCAAATTCTCAGATCCAACTTGAATAAATTTTTTTTCTTCCTTTTTTATACTTTTTACATATGCTGTACTCTTACCACTAAAAATAAATATATTCAAAAGAAAATTTATCTCATTTATTTATTCTTTCTTGAAGATGTATATCAAGAGAAAGATACTATTTTATAGTACATATGTATCCAAGGTGCTACTACTATAACACTGCAACTATTTCAGTTTAAATGAATCTCAAGTTAGAATTTAATGCTACTATATTTAATTAAAATTTTGAAAATGCGTTCAATAGTACGTTTAGAAGTTATTTGACTAAAATATTGATAAGTATTGTACAAGGGCTAGCTCTTGACCTGAGAAAAAAACAAGAGTTTCGGGAAACGAAAAGCGTTAGTTAACTTATTTTTAACGAACTGTAATTCAACTTTTTTTTATTTTCAACTAGCTGAATATCCACTCTTCGAACAGGATTAATAAAATCAAAAAAACAATAACTCGGTACTGAACAACCCAATGAAATCGTGGACAAAACTGAACGGTATATACTGACAAAATTAATAAGCAAAAACATAACAAAACCTGTTTTTTGTTGTTCAGCCCATTAAAATTGAGATTAACTGTATTCAACATTACTAGGCATAATATCGAAATTAACCATTAACTTGGAATTTTTGTAAATAAGTAATTTTTTTAATTTATATAATAGGAATTACCCATATTAATTAAGCATCATTGGCGACAATAATAGTATGGCGCTTGTTTACGATTAATCTATACGAATAAGTACCTGAACTCCATAAATGTTGCTTTTTGTAACATAATGGCTTGCTTTTTTAGTATTTCAATATGCATCTATTTCATTACTTAAATGAACTGAGCGTCAGCATTAACACTTTGACTCAGAATTTTCATTAAATATATTTTTTTTCATTATTTCTTTGTATTTATTCATGTCAGGATAGGTGAGAAATAAATTTAGAAGTTTAATAATATTTGGTGAGATGAAATATAACGTGAAACACCATGTCTTTTCCTGCATAAAAAGTCAAATATTTCAAACGCGGTTCACTTCCAAACAATTTAACTAATATGCAGTTATTTAAATCTTAGCGAAACAGTTATTTATAATTGAAACTTCTTTAATTTACAAAATCATTAATACATTTTTGAATATGAATCAAAAAAAGATTTTTCCAAACTAATTATTTTGAATTTTATATTTCAGTAAAATATATAATTCCGTAATCTAACAAATATTTTTTATCAGCTGTTTGACTTTTTATTTTTAAAGAGAGAATACCAAAAAAATATATATATATTCTTACTAGGAATTAAAAGGCCAGAGAAAAAGAAAAGAGGGACAGCGGTTAATAAAACTGAAGTAATTTTCTACGTTTTTCCTAAGCAAATTGTACCACTTTCCCATTAATTTTGCCTTTCATTGCAAAAGAATTTTTTTAAAATTTTAATTACCGCTGTTTTTAAATTATTTACTTATACCGAAACACATTTTGACAGACGTGACAAATTAAATACGTGATTTCAGATAACTTTAGAGATAATTTGGTGACATAGTGCTACCACGTAAATTTTTTTTTTCATTGTTGTTGTTTACGTCGCACTAAAGCTGCTCAATGGGCTATTGGTAACGGTCTGGTAAACATTCCTGACAATCATCTGAAGACATGCCATCACAATTTTGAACTCTGCCGAGGTGAGGCTCCCTTCGCTTCGATAGACCGACGACATGCGCGTGAAGTCAAGTACTTACGTATAACATTTTAACGAGAACCAATACCTCACACCCTCGGTCCCTTCACAGATTCATCCAAGTAGTTTTTCACCCGCACGCTGACAGCGGCCAGTTATGCTCGACTTCGGTGATCTGCTGAGAACGCGTCAACAATCAGTCAATTGCGGAACTGTTGTTGATTGAAATTATGACGTAGCGAGAAAAAAAAACTAAATAAAGTACAAGCAATAACTCTTTTTTATTGTTATTAAATAGAGCTATAAAGTATCAATGATATTATCTTTAAGATTTTTGAGGAAACAACGGCTAAGGCTTAACCAGTCAACCCCGCTTAAAGAAATATCAGTTCCAGCCAAATCTATGCAATTGAGCGGGTTATTCGATTAAAAGGATAGTGCAATATTCTATCCTAAATTTCTGCGAAATTTTATTTTTAATGGTATTTAATGCAAATTATAGTGTTTTGATTAAATAAACTTAGTTTTATGATCAATAAACAATTTTGATTACTAGTATCTGTGTTAGTATCATAAAATATAAATGTCATTTAAAGTTATATAAAAATAAATCAATATTAGTGAATAGTATAATATATAGGTACTAAAATATTATTTGATCCCTTCCGAAAAAATCTATAATTGAAGACTATTTTTATACCCGTTTAATTCGTCAATTTATCAAAATTAGATTTTCCCTTTCAGTTTCTATTAAGACTTTCATGAATAATTGCGTATTCCTCTCAAACGCATAGTCAGATAATTTATTTTAAATTTTTTTTTTCTAACCTCGTCTTGAGAATTTCCAAATTAATGAGCTATTTTAGTTTGGAATTTTTTTTAATATATCGTTTCTCAGATTCATTGCCCCCCCCCCTCGATTAATTCAAATCCATCCTTTTCTCGCTGAACTTGCAATCATTCTCAGAGTTATTCTCGGGATTAAGCAATAATTATTCTTACTTAAGAGAAAGACACACTGTATACTGATTTGTTACGTTTTTGAAATTTTTTCTTATGAAAGCTAATAGCGCACCAGGAGGGGACCACAAATCTTGACTACAAAACAAATCACTCTGTACCTTTTTAAAATTCTAAATGATGTGTAAGTAAGTACAATTTGTCTAAAGTAAGAACTCCCCTATTCGTCTGGACCTGTGGGGGTGACTATGGTAACAAGGTATAACTATTTCAAATAGGGATGTGGGTCACTATTTAGGATATATTTTGTCTCGGGTGGGGGAGAGAAAGGGAATCATTTTTCTTCATATTGCCCTAAAGCAGTGTTTCCCAAAGTGCGGTACACGTACCCCCAGGGGTACGGGAACAGTTTAGCGAGGGTACGCGTCCTTATGCGAAATATCTTGCAATAAACGAAAATTTCAAACAAACTTATTTAAAAACAAAGCTAGCCTTGAAAATTTACGATTACGTATTTTTCTATTTGCTATTTTTTGCGGAGTTTGCAGTTAATAATTAGTGGTGTCAACAGCCAGTTGTGATTTTTAACTTTTGTGCAATTTTTTTTTTATAGTAAAAAATACACTCATTTTTTTATTAGTGGTACACAGCATTACGAAAAATTTAGAAAGGGTACACAAAAGTCATAAGTTTGGGAAACACTGCCCTAAAGTAAAGAGAAGCTACCCTCCCTGAAATTCGCTATTCTTGTTTCCTTAGCAGCAGACGGCCTCAGATTTAGTGGCGGGGGGAGTTCTTAGCTTAGACAGACTATAAATACTCTGTTAAATTCTGCATCCATTTATAATTACATTCATGTTTTTAAAATATAGGAAAAAACAAGTGAGTGCGAGCGAAAAGGACACATAGCCTCTAACATAATTGGATATAAATAGGAGAACAGATTTTAAATTATCTTAAGTTAAAGCTAGACGCCCGGTGGCTGAGTGGTAGTGCTTTGCGCTCCCGTGCCACCGGTCCTGGGTTCGATCCTCAGGCCGGGCAAGGTTGACTCAGCCTTTCATCCCTTAAGTGGGTAGACAAATGAGTACCAAGCATGCTTGGGAACTAAACACTTGGGGTTCCGCGTTCGGCTGACCACCTAACTGGAACATCTGCTCCTGTACCCTAGAGCCCAATGTCAAGAAAACTGAGATGGGCCCAGTAGGCCTTGGCACCCTAGGGGCTGTCGCGCCACTGAGTTTAGTTTAAGTTAAAGCTACGTTTTTTTTCCTTCGGCGTAATTTAGTTAAGCTAAGATTATAAGAAGTAAAATTATGACAGCGGCAGTACCTATAGAGTGGGGGGAGTCTCTCCCCCCTCCCTATATATGTATGTGTGTGTGTAACATAAAGCGCTTCAACTAATCTTTTTATGTCATTCCTTTGTCGAAGTCTTTTTCTTAATTTACTATTCTAAACTAAACGCTCTTGCACTTTAATATTCACATCCTGTCTTGTAATCTACTTTTGGTTACTCGAGTAACAGTTTTGATTTTTCCCCTTATTTGAACTGTGAGAAAGACTTTTTCACTCGCCTTATTTAAAATATAGATTTTGTTTTATAACCGTCGTTGAACAGCCGACCCAATTTTAGGTTTACGACTCCTAATGTTCAACTCTGTAACCTTGTAATTTTGAACAAATTCAGAAGACAAGGAAATTTTTGTTTCAGTACCCTCAGAGGTATTGATTTGTTGTAGGAACATGGAGGACTTTGCAACTCGGTAGATTTAACTTGCATCAGTCACCATTTACTACACGGGCAGTCTTCGGCCGGCTGTGGATGAACCCACGAACTCTTGGGCATGGGTTCAGTGCCCTACTATCCAGGCCTATAATAGATAGATTTTATTTTATTTTATATCCGTCGTAGAACAGCTGATCTAATTTTTGAGTTTACGACCACTAATGTTCAACTCCGTAGTTTTGTAATTTTATAATTAAAAACTGGAAAGTTCCGCCCCTTGTTTACGTTGCTGATCAACCCTCATGGTTGCTTCTCATTAATCATTGCGGATTAAGAGAAAAAAACCGTTTATTTCCATAAATTACTACAGTGAAACCTGCCAAGTTGACCACCCTTGTAAGTTGGGCACCTGCATAACTTGACCTCAATTATCAAGAACGGACTTTTTCCTATATTATATAAAGCAGCAAAACCTTTGTAACTTGACCACCTGTCTATCTTGTATGTTGACCACTGAAATAAGTCAATTTTGTCTAGGAGTATTATGAAATTTTATTCTAAAACCCTCATAAGTTGACCAGGAAAAAAAATTTAGAAAATTTTCTGTCATTTTGGCAATGTATGTTAAAATTTCACTTGTTTGGTGAAATAGTGTAAAAAGCTAATCTAAACCCTTTTGTGAGTTGACCATCAGGGGAAACTGTAAGGGGTCAGCTTTTGACCATTTCTTTCATCCGTTCATTGAAAACAGGTGTGTTAGTTGAAAAGTTTCTCTTCCAGTTACAATAGTGAGCATTTGAATAAATGAATGCTCTGAAATATGCTTTGATCCTTTATTTATGGTCTTTGATCTTTAAGTGTAGTAAATAAATTTTAAAGTGTTCAAATAATTTTATATTTTGTTGAAGTTTTCAAATTACATGTTTTTGTGTTCTGATATTTTAAGAAATTATATTTATTAAAGACTTTACATGCATAACTAACGAAATAATTTTTTTTCCTTCAGGTTTAAACACATTTCTTAAGATATTCATTTGAATATTTTCTGAATCAAGTAAAAAAAAAAATTAAATATATAGCAACATGGAAACGAAAAAGTAAACAATGACCCACCCCCTCTATAAGTTAACCACTTGTCTAAGTTGACCACTAAAACAATGCACCACAAGTGGTCAACTTACACAAGTTTTACTGTATTTACATTTTGAAGATGACTAAATTTAGACAAAACAATAAAATTGGTACCAATCAATAAAATTGGAACATCATGTAGAGTTAATACTCAGTGAAGATGGAACCAAGGGAAAGAGTATTCGCCTCCGAATGAGGTGAACCAAATTCGAATCCCAATAATGGCTGGTCGATACGAATTCCGCACCCGGCTTGCACCTATTACAGTGCTGATGCAAAATATCCTCCACGATAGACGGATTATAGGATTTCGTGGTTATTTTCTTCGTGTAACGCAAACGCGGGTTAGTTTCAATAAAAATTTTTTCCCAAAACTTGATCCAAGAGTTCCCTTGTCTTCTGGATTGGGTACAAAATTACAAGGCGACGTTGTTGAACATTGGTAACAGTAAACCCAAAATTGGGTCGGCTGTTGAACGACGATTATGAAATAAAATAAAAACCACGCTCTCCAATCACAATATTTTTCAGTAATATCCCGATTTTTTTTTTTTTTTTTTTTTGAGAGTCAGATTTAAAGCTCTTAAATATCATTACTTAAACTGCATAACATATTTGAGTTTGGATGGAGTTGGATGACTGCATTCAAATCATCCTATTACAATCATTGTTGTCGAAACTGGTTGTCGTAATAATTTCATTTAAAAACAATAAAAGGTTTCAACTTAAACAGGGCATTTCATAAAGTTCAACCTTAATATATATTTTTAAAATCCTTGATGAAATTTAAGTAAAAAAACGAGTGCACACATTAAGGGTCATAAATTAATATTTAGGCAAGGAAAAAAAATCAAAATTTAATGAATCACGACTGATGAAGGTGGGATTGACTAAAAACTTGTGATTACTAGAGAAAACAAAACTTAGAAGGCGATTAAAACTTAACACGTTCGTGTGTCATCGGCCATTCAAACTGGTTTTCTATTTTTCATACCGCCTATTTACCAATTAATTTAACTGATACGATGAAGTTGTCACTTTTTCTCCTCTATGAAATATCAATTTGCAGCTTTTACAACGTGTTTGATGTAATTACAGAACACCCTGTATGATATACAGTATTTTACGTGATTATTAATTAGGTAATTTTCACAATCAAATTTAAATTTTAATAAGATAAATAGCTTTTCTAATACCTAAAATTTAAAAATATCATTTTTTAACTTCTTGTAATTACTACGTCTCTTCAAAATTATGATGTTAAGAATGATATAAAATGTTTCATACCTTTTAAAATACACTTCTTTTTATAATCATTAATGAATAAAATACAAATAATATTTAATTCTTCAAGGAACTTCAACATTAGTTTTGGACAAATAAATTTTACTGTAATGTGAAAATATTTTTAAATTCTTGAATTTAACTTCATAGATACGACGGAAATGCGAATTGTCATAGCATTTGTGCTCATATTTTCGAACGCTCTTTAGAATGAGCTATTGTAAAAAGTTGCATAGATTTTACGAAAAAAAGAACAACTTAGTGCTCAAACGATATTGAGGAGCATTTAGAATGTCGAAGGCACTCTGGAAAAAAAAAAAGTAAATAAATAAAATTCTGCTGCTTTTATCCTTGTGTTTCATACTAGGTTTATCAGGCATGTTGCAAATATTGATGAGCTTTCTTTAATATCATTGATGTTTGGAACAGTGTAGTCGATTCTGGTAATGCTGTCATTAAACTATAACTGAAATTTCATCTAGAAAGAGTCAGTCCAGTTTGAGCTTTATCCTAAGCACACTTCTCTTCAAATACAATTAATTCATATATAAAACGTAGCAAATCAAAATTGAAACATTATTTATTGATTACCAGTTAACCTCACTATTTTCCTTAGTAATAAGCAATGAAAACTCACCACTCATGCTCTAAGGAAAATCTTTTTCAATGGTGCATTAGAGTTCAAACAGCGATTTTACAAATAAACAATTAAAAATAAATAATAAAAAGTACTGTTAAATTAATGGGGTATGCCTTTTTATTCTATGCATGAATCATGGGGATAAGTATAGGCTTACTGTTTGCGGGTTGCAGCCCAAGGATAGTCAAAGGGTCATCTAAGAAATGACAAAAATAAATGAAATAAAAAAAGCTATATTCAATAATTTTTTTGAAAAAAATGTCAAAATTCCAAAACTGCTAAACAGTATGAGAAAGAGCCTTAGTGCAGATTATACATAAAATGCCAATTCTATACATGCAAATAAAATAAAAATTATATATATATTTTTTTTCATGAGTAAAAAATTAACTAAATATTTAACAAATCTCATTTTCTGTATTAAATTTATGAAAATTTATTTTAGCCATGATAAAAAAATGAAAAAAAAAATTATATATGTGTAACATGTTATGAAAAAATGAAACTTTACTTTACTTGTAGCTTTTTTTTAAGACTATGTACAAATGCAGCTTCTTTTTTATATTAGGTTTTATTTCATACCAAACTTTGAGTACATTAACATTGATACAAATGGTAAATAAATTAAGAATTTAATATACTTTTTATGACCATTTAAACTGTAGTTGATTTAGACTAAGAAGAAATAATACACTTCTCCATTTGATTATAAAACAAGAAATTATTATTTTAGGCTATAAAGTAGCAGTAACCATGTAAGCATAAACAAATACTGTTAATTCAAATAATAAAAAACAATTTAATTCTATTTACTTAAGCTGATTTGAAATGAGATCCACAATCCCTTAAGATGTTCTTTGGTCTCTTTATGTTTCTAAACAAAGCATAAAAAATAAATGCCCTTTTAACATAAAACGAGACAGTTGTACTGTAAAAAAAATTTCTTCCTTAATGTTTCAGCATTCATACATAACTTTTTCAGAAAAAAAAATATATATATATATGCTAGCAACATTTAGACCAATTTAAATTAGATATTCATCCAACACAAAACAATCCTATAAAAAAATTTAAAAAAAAACTTTAATGAAATAAAAATTAGAGTAAATTATTTACACTTTTTAATATTGTCATCAATAAACAAATTTTGTGTATTATAAAATCATATTATGATTGTGAGAAATAGAGACACTTTTTAGAAAAGCCACACAATCTCCGGTACACAAAAAAATCAATTAAAACAGACACGAAAGCCACACATCAATTAAAACGAAAATGTATTCAAATTCATCTGAAAGTAAGATCCAGTCAGTGGTGTTACATCCTTTAGAACTGCTCTTAGACGATATTAGAGGGTATGTTGTTATTTTGCAGTACAGTCAATGGTGGATACGATGTATTTTAGATGTAAATATAAACTACGAAGAAGTTAAGATACGTTTTCTACAGCCTCATGGACCTTTACTGTCATACTCGTACCCACGGAAGCCTTTGATATTGAAAGTAAATAAATCACGGATCATTTAGAAGGTTGAAGTACTAACAACAACAGGTTAAGACTTTTTCATACCGTCTGATGAGATAAAAATAATTAACAAAAAAATAGCACTACATCATTCCTAACTATTTCAAAAAATTTTATAATGCTTATATGTTTAAAAAATTACTAATTCTGTTCATAACATATTGTAACAGAGTTAATAATCATAATTTTAATTTTATAAATTATTTTCTATGAAATAAATGTTATTCATATCTTGTAACTATTTTAAATATTTTTTGCATATCAAAAGGTAAACCATTTTTTAATAAGAAAAATATAATACACTTGCTAAAAATAAAAATGTTATTTTCGATACATTTTAGGAGCCAAAAGTATGGGATAAATATTACTTTTGGTATGAATGATCATTGATTTATATATTGGTTTAAGAATTTTAGGCTTTTTACTCAGTTTTCTACGTATATTGTATGAAATGTCTTAAAGGGGAAAAAAGTTGTACAGCATACCACTTTCAATTAATAAAAATTTTGGTTTGCAATAATTAATATTTTTTTTTTTAAATTTCAATTTCTATGCTACAAATTTGAAAGGTGTAGAAGAATGTTGCAGTCAATAAAAAATATTTCTTTCGTAATTCTTTGAGATCACATATCACAGGTCAAAGGCCTAATCAGGTTGCTTTGAAAGTTGACCTAGCCTCAGAAAGTCATATAAGGTATCAAATGAAAGGTCTATTGCAATGGTGTTTCAAATCTTTTTTTAAACACCATTTACTTTCTTCTAAAGTAAAAAAAAAGTAACTTATAAAGTAAAGTTCTTAAAGTAACTTTTTTTAAGTAAAAAAAAAAAAGTTGCAGTTATTTATATGCATGCAAGTTAGTGGTTTTTTCAATGAAAATTTTATTTTTTCACGTGTTTATAACTTGGACAAATTTCAAATTAAAAACTGTTCGAATTGTTTACATTATCATGTGTGCATGCTCCACCAAATTTCATTAAAATAGTAGGGGGGTCAGTTCAAAAGTGATTGATCTGTTGTGGAATGACTCATTATGAAATTTTTCCTTTGCTAATATTTCCTTCTACTTATTATATAAATATAATTCAAATTTTAAAGGATCTTTTTGATTGATAGTTTCTAAATAAAAAAATTTTACTCTTATATGCTTCAAATATAGATTTTTATATATTTATTATTTGATTGTTACAAAATTGTTTTTCTAATAAGGCAGTGGTAAGTTTAAAAAAAGCAACATTTTTATACTTGCCACTTGATGCACATTTGACCTAACTCTTAATACACAGCAGTAAATATGTAATCAAAAATCTAATCTATCATCATAAAAGTAAGTAGTCAACTATTTCGAAAATAAATTTCATGTAACATGAATTTTTTTCATTTCCAATATTATTGTAATGAAATTATATACCACAGAATTTTTATCATTTCAATATTATTGTTTATCATGATGTGCTTAGATTCACAAATATATTATTACTTTTCATTACTTCCAAATAAATATATAATAATTGATAACCACATAAAAATTTTATCGATAATTTTTAAATCTTGCCATAGTTTTATTAACTAGCCATAATTTTATTTTATTAAAACTGCTCGTTACAAATTCATTTATAAAATGTTATAAGTAGAAACACTTTTAATGTCGAATAAACATAATATATAAACACTTAAACATCAATTTGAACTTTACTGCAGAATTATTTTTTATGTTACAATTACAATGCTTAATAATTAAGTACAAATGTTAGGAAATATGCATAAGATGATTAGACATTACATGGCATAATTATTCTTTTAATTTAGATCCGAATTTTCTTTTCCTTACAACAGAACGTAAGAAAATTATATAAATATTGCAGCTAAGCTTTTAAAAGAGAATACTTAATTTAAAAGTTTTTAAGAGCACCCGTTAACATACTCTTAATATCAAAATGACATAATTTTATTTAAAAACAAATAATAAACATAGCAAAGAAGACATTCATTTTTATTGTTACATTTATAAATATCGAAAAATTCGAAAACATTTTCGCCTAATTTCTTTTTTAAGCACAAATCTCCTCTTTTCCAGTGGCTGTTTACGAAATAAATGTAAACACAATCCATCAATGAACCAATTGTTTCATCACACCAAGTACGAGATTACGCGAGAACACAGACAGGCGTACACAAAATTATTGAAATTTTTATTTTAATTCACAATAAACGCGATAACTTCTCAAATTCTTGCAACCATGAGTGATACTCAACAGCCAATCACAGTGCGAAAAGCCCATTGATCCGACGTTATCATCTCCTTGTTGCCATTCTGTAGTAGAAACTATGGTTTAAAATTAGTTACCAATTCCTTAAAAGATAGAGACCCACACGCGTTTCGTGTAAACGATTTCAGGCAAATCGTATCCGACGAGAAAAGAGTTGATTCCCACGTGACGTCACACTCCCGGGGTGTAGGAATAAACATTCCAATAACTACACGTGTTTCTATAGTGTGATAATCATAATCTCCTGTTCTCTCTATTTTTAATTTCTTTAATTGTACAAATAACATTATGTATAAACTTAGTGAAACACCGTTATATGTTACAAATTTTAATTCAATGACGATTTTGAATTATAGAGCGAAAGTAAACGAAAGTAGACAGAATTGCAACAGTGATACTATGTTTATGAATGAAAATACTAAAGGTTTTAAGATGTTTTTAGAGCATTTTGTGAGTAACGTAGAATTTGTTGATTTTGTGTGGGATAATAAGTATTAAAAAATTCAATTTAAGCATTTGAAATTAAGAAAACATTCAAAACAAAGGTTAGTTTACTGTTGTTTTCAACAAACATTAAAGACAAGTTTAACAGATTTAAAAGTTTATACGATGCATCTATTCTTATAATCATTGATACAGCACAATATCACTATATATAATCATTAATATTAAACAATATAATTAAAAATTTGCCTACCTCCAGTTATTGGTCCCGAATCCCGATAATTAAGGATAAGAAAACAGAAAAGTAAAACATGCAGAAAAAGGTTCGTTAAAATAAATTTATACAGAAGATTAATTATTTACTACAAGATTTACCTTAAAACATAGCAACAATAATAGATATTAAAGTGTTTTTAAGAAAGGATAAAAGTAAACACAAATGTGAAAGATACAAGATGGTTATAGAATAATAAGAAATAAAAACTTAGTTATTATGAAATAGGAAAAAAATTGCTTTGCGAATATCTATTTACAAAATAAAGTGAAAAGTTTATGGAGAAAGAAATTTTTTTTAAAGGAACAATAAATTAAATTCAGTTTAAATTATGCGTCTGCAATGTTAACAATGGACATTACAACACCACGTTGGAAAACGTCACAGTGTAGGGCAACACCAATGGTAGTCAGTCGGGCATTACAACACCACGTTCGGTCGGGCATTACAACACCACGTGACCAAACAGACGAAGTTGGGAAGAACCCATTAAAAAATTCAAAGGCAAATTTGTTGGTAGGCAAGCATAGGAGAAATGTACTTTCATTCTACTACAGAAGAGAATTTGATAAATTTTTCTTGAACATCGGTTTCGTTGTCAACACAGCACTAAATTTTCACCAATGAGCTGCAGGCTATTGACGACCTTTTAAGTCTTATTATTTATGATCCGAAGACAATTCACCATAACCATAATTTAGATAGACGAGCGATTAAACCTCACTTCGGCCGGATCACACTATTGGTTGAAAATGACTTCACTTTTTGGGGGAAAACCCATGCTGTGTATTGCATAGTATTTTGGCGACAGATTTTATATTTATGATAGTTTTCAAACGCGCTCTGTTTACACGTGGTATTAATGTTAAGTAATAAAGACAAAATTCACAGTTTTGTGGTAATTTTTATCAGAATCTAAGTAAGTGATAGTAAACTATACTGCTTTTACGTCATGGGCAACTGGGGTTGATCTAGAAATGCAGGGGGGGGGGGGGGCTAGCCCAGAATTTTGGTCTTTACTTTGAACTAAATTTACATGTTGCTTGATTATGAAGTTTTTAAAATTATTCATAACACAACTAAATTACGATGTATTAGTAAATTTGAGCTTATATTTATTTCAATTTTTGTTACTTTATAACTGTAAAAGATAAAGGAAGGAATACCAAGCGAGCATGTGTGAATACGAAATTTGTCGCCAAAATCATGCAAACACCAGTCAATAGCCACCACATCCCTGCCCCCAAACAGTGATGTCATTTTCAACCAATAGCGTGATCCGGCCGAAGTGAGGATTAATCACTCGTTTTAGATAGCAGCAGTGGCGTACGCAGAATTTTTTCAAGGGGGGTGTTCATAATTTCCTGAAGCTACTAAAAGAAATTCGAGTATGTAATAAAGAACTATTAGTGCCCTAATTTAGACAGCTTTGACTTTTTATTTAGACAACATTGTTTAGTTAAATTTTGATTTGATTTTTTAAGTTTAAGAACATAATGTAATATCTTCTCGCATGTAATATCTTCTGAAAAAAGTCCAATGTCATATGGGTGGGAAGTAACACTTTGAGGGCCACTTTCACATTCATCAGATTTTGTTATGCTAAGAACGTTTTCTTCAACGGAAGTATCTGTACAAAAGTAAAAATTAAATTGTACTCCGTTCCCCCTTTTATATAATTTTTCACCGCATCTCCAAAATTCTCGAATTGTCTCAAAGACGACAGAACGTCTAAGATTCCAGAATCATCGCGTAAAGACCTCGCGAATGACAGCCAGTCTCGAAAACTATCGCGACTGGCAGAACAGAAAGAAACCAGTCCATAACAGTATCACGTGAATTTGGTTTCAAAAGTACAACCCTATTATAGTAAATTTTTTTCCTTCAGTATTCTGAGAAATACCGTGGGAAAAAAAGGTAGGCATAAGGCAAATGAAATAGTCTTAAAAAATAATACCCGCATAATTTCTACTAAAATTTTTATTTTTGCCACTTTGTCTGAGCTCAAGGGGGGTGTTCAAACCCCTAAACCCCTCCCTTGTGTACGCCACTGGATAGCAAAGCAAGTAGTGCTATGAATCACTTGGTCTCCGTACAACGCTCCCCAACCACCATCATTCGGGTTCTTAGAGGGTATTCTAAATCATTTTTACAATGATTCACACTGCATCCGATTGCCATATATGAATGAGTAAATGTTTAGAAACTACATGAAGACGAACCATTCACGCATGGGTGAATCGTTTTCACGTACAGTCTCATAAGTGAATCAAACGTAAAAATTTGTAATTTGATGTAAATTGTAGTAAATCTGTTGACAAAATATACCCTACATGGTGCTAAGGGTTCCCTTGATCACGAATAAAGGGCAAACAGCTCTCATAAAATGGGCAAATTACAAAATCTCATCTTTTACTACGGGAAATTAAAGTACGTAGGGTAATGGTTTTTTATTTTGGGGAAATATTGGAGAACAATTATTCTTAGAAAATTTTGAAGGAAGTTTTTTTTTCCTTCCATCTAGGAAAATTTCATAAAAACTCATTTATCAAAAAAAAAAAAAAATTAGTTTTTTTTTCTACATGTGGATTTTGGGTGAGATTTTATAAAGATTTTATGCAATTGTCATCTATACAAATAAAATATTGTTTTATATGTGTGACCGGCAAAGTATGAAATGCCGACATTATATATAATGCCTAGGCATTATATATAATGCCTGACGTTTTTAGTCAAAGTATGAAATATGAGAAGTATTACATACTTTGCCTAGGCATTATATATAATGCCGGATACTATTCATGCAAAATATGAAATTAACGTCCTGATGAGGTTATTATGTAAATGATGTGCATGTTACTGTGAATGACCGAAGTAGTTGGATAAAGAGAGTACGGCGACCGGGATCCGGGGGATCCGAGGGGATCCCGCGGGTGTACTCTTGAAGGGGGTTGGGGTGATCCATCAAATGTGACAGCTACTATAGTTGAGGGTGTTTTTTTTTCATAATTATTTTTTTTTTAATCTTTATTTTGTAATTAAATCTTTTTAATTGATTTTTATTAACTATGAATATTAATTTAATTATAAATTTATTTTTAACCGAATTATGGAAAA
Organism: Parasteatoda tepidariorum; assembly: GCF_982258835.1. NCBI lineage: Eukaryota > Metazoa > Arthropoda > Arachnida > Araneae > Theridiidae > Parasteatoda > Parasteatoda tepidariorum. The sequence continues at coordinate 39,010,058 of NC_141762.1, read as the reverse complement.
AAAGAAAATGATTCATGGGAAAAAAGCGCAATGACATACACATGCAAGATCATGTTTAAACACGATAACGCAAAAACTGATCATGTTAATGACTCATAAAATGGTGAAATGCGAAGCGCTTCAAGCTTACTCATTTCACCACTAGGGGCTCTGATGCAGATCTGTGATCAACCAATCAGAAAGGAGTATTTCAATGACATCACTATTTTTTCAACCTATGAGCGTATAACTTTCAAGAACCAATCAGAAATGAGAGAAAATAGTATAAAAGTATATGTTCTTACCCAAATCGTCATTTATAATTTGGTTTCTGCCTTAGTGCCTTTTAAATATTCGTAACGAAGGAATGGCTAACATGAAGCGAAAAGCTGATCATAGCGAAGTAAGTATCTTTTAAATTTTTTTATTTTAGAATATGCATATATTTCTATACTATTTTATAATCTCATAAATGTTTTTGATTTTTTTTTTTAGAACAATCAAGGATCTTTCCACGAAAGCAGTATTCCTTCCAATATGTTTATTTTAGTAGAAGATGTCTTTATTTCCACTACTATTTACCGTGATCGAATTCTGGTTAATGTGAGACGATATAAGAAACATATTGGAAGGAATACTGCTTTCGTGGAAAGATCCTTGATTGTTCTAAAAAAAAAAATCAAAAACATTTATGAGATTATAAAATAGTATAGAAATATATGCATATTCTAAAATAAAAAAATTTAAAAGATACTTACTTCGCTATGATCAGCTTTTCGCTTCATGTTAGCCATTCCTTCGTTACGAATATTTAAAAGGCACTAAGGCAGAAACCAAATTATAAATGACGATTTGGGTAAGAACATATACTTTTATACTATTTTCTCTCATTTCTGATTGGTTCTTGAAAGTTATACGCTCATAGGTTGAAAAAATAGTGATGTCATTGAAATACTCCTTTCTGATTGGTTGATCACAGATCTGCATCAGAGCCCCTAGTGGTGAAATGAGTAAGCTTGAAGCGCTTCGCATTTCACCATTTTATGAGTCATTAACATGATCAGTTTTTGCGTTATCGTGTTTAAACATGATCTTGCATGTGTATGTCATTGCGCTTTTTTCCCATGAATCATTTTCTTTTTTTCCATAATTCGGTTAAAAATAAATTTATAATTAAATTAATATTCATAGTTAATAAAAATCAATTAAAAAGATTTAATTACAAAATAAAGATTAAAAAAAAAATAATTATGAAAAAAAAACACCCTCAACTATAGTAGCTGTCACATTTGATGGATCACCCCAACCCCCTTCAAGAGTACACCCGCGGGATCCCCTCGGATCCCCCGGATCCCGGTCGCCGTACTCTCTTTATCCAACTACTGACCGAAATCGGTGGTTGTTGACTTTCACCGGTAAATGTTAACAATCACATAGTCGTTTTGGTGAATGTCCGAAATATTTATTACATCCGATTTGATATTAATTTATTCGTGGATATAATTACATTTATTCGATATTTTAATACTTACTAACAGCAAAGGGCCTTGTTATCTTCTGCGACTCGAAGGCCGCCCTCCAAGCAATTTTAAAAGGGGACTCTTCTATCACCCAAGAAATCATTTCAAATCTTCATGATCTTCAGGACAAGCAGAACCTGTACTCTTCAGTGGATATCATCATACGTTGACATTGCAGGCAATGAAAATGCAGATGATTTAGCCAAGGAAGCCAGAAATCTCAACATTAATGACCGTAACGTCTCCATCCAAGATGCAAATGCAATTGCTAAATCTAAACTAAGAGAAAAATCAATTCCAGCGAAACACATGATTTGTAATATAAATGCAGATAGATCCACAACAAAAACTATTAGCCAGGCTGAGAACCAATCACCACAGAGGCATGAAGATTGACACAGAGGGCAGGAAAGTATATAGGAATTGTGAAGACTGCCCAGATGCACAGCTGACACCATGCCACATCTTTGAGTGTTCAGCAATGAGTGTTAATCTGAGAGAAATAGGAGTCTTGCCGTCATTGATTGACCTTTATGACGATAACATCAAGCAAATCGTAGAAGCAGTAATCAAGACTCATGGAAACTTTTGATTCGACTATGTCATAGACACGACAAAAAAATAATAATAATACTTACTGACGATAGATTAGAAGAAACATCAGTGTTTGGACTATCGGCAGTGTATACCGGGCAGTGGCCCTTGACCTTATAAAAACATCAGTGTAGGGTATACTGGGCAAATGTATACCGGGCAATGGTCTTTTTAATGTCAAGTGCCATTGCTCGGTATACAGTTTCCCGGTATACCCTACACTAATGTTTTTTTTAAGGTCGAGGGCCACTGCCTGATATACATTTGCCAGGTATACCCTACACTGATGTTTTTGTGAGGTCAAGGGTCACTGCCCGGTATATATTTGCCCGGTATACCCTACACTGATCTTTTTTAAAGGTCAAGGGTCACTACCCGGTATACATTTGCCAGGTATACGGTTTTGAATTACACTAAAATAATTTATTTCTTCTTCAAACAGCTGTCTTTTTAAAAAAGACATGGGTGAAATAAGCTAAAATCTATTAAATTAAGTAGAATGAGATGGGCCGGGCATGTAGTGAGAATGAGCCCAGAACGAACAGCATTGAGAGTCTCTAATGCAACCCCCTCCAATAAAAGGCCAAGAGGAAGGCCCAAAAAGAGATGGAAGGACTGCGTAGATGAGGATTTTGCCATCCTAAAAGCAAAGAACGGGAAAACAATTGCTGGGAGAAGGACAGAATGGGAAAAGCTTCTGAGGAAGGCCCAGGCTCACAAAGGGCTGTCGTGCAAATGCTGATGATGAAATAAGCTAGTGAAGATATCGCAGTTGCGCAGGTTAGTGAGCAGGTGTCTGAGTAATAGTTTTCTGAGGTCCCCTCACTTTCCACCTATCGTGATGGTGTATTTTAAGTTTAAAGCATTTTAAAATTACTAAAATTTTTCTACTCTCAATCGGATTCTTTCTAACGAATTTTAAACACCCCATTGAATGAAAAGTGGGCCAATTTTTATATTAGTTTTAATTAATTTTCTGTCACTAGTTTGTAACCTGTTCCTGGCCCTTTCTTGCTATAAACCTTGACTTAACGTGGCAGACCTACGCAGATTATGTGTATGAAATGTAAAAACTATTATTGACATTGACACTTTTTGACGTCGCAATTATGACTACATGCATGTTTACTGTTGACATACAGTTGCTTAAATGTTTAAATTCATTATTTTCTATTCTTTTTCTTTATTTTTTAATGCTGATCATATTGACTGTGTAATTTGTTTCATAATATTGGATCTTAAAATTTTTCGATTATTCTTTCTTAACTTCCAATTTCAGAGAATATTTTCGCATAACACATCACTATAACGAACCGTAACATTGTAACTAAGTTCATTTTGTCAATGAAAGATAGAATTATCTAATTACGCTTCAGTTTTGTGTATTATTTCGTAACATTGTTCAAAACTGATTTGCTGCATGTTTGCATATTTTTTCAGCCCATACAAAAAACGGGTATTCAGCTAGTAAATAATAAAAACTTATCATCGATAGATGTTTCCCTTTATGCAGGAGAAACCTTTTGATAAGAAATCATTTAACTCTGAATAATGTTATCAAAACAACCCGAGACGATCATTCAAAGTTTAGACATTGCTATCAGTTATCAGTAAGAATTATGTGACTTGATGTTTATTATCAGTTCACGAGGCACAGAGAATAAAAATAACTGTTATTCAATTAAACAGTTATATTTTAATAGTTACCTTTTCTTGGAACAGTTTCGAAAATGACTGGCTATTTACGAAGATACGTTAAAAAGCAGAGCTTCTTAAACTATAAGGTCTGGACTACGGCTAGGAATTTTCGGGTCACGATTAATGTGTGTCATAACATATATGCTACACTGTTTAAAAAAATAAACTTTGAATAAATATAGGAAAACCGGGACAGTTTCAGAGCCTCTTGTAAAAATTTTGAATGAACTTAACATGAAAAATTTTGTTTTTATGAAAAATTTCTGTTACATAGTTTCTATTATTTTCTCCTTGGGATAATAAGGAAATGCTCAAGGAAAATTAAACCTCCTGCCCAAAACGTTTTGAAAGAGTAACTGAATGAGCAAGTCCTCTTTAACACATAATTTTCATCTATATTTATTACAGGGAATAAATTTTCAGTTCTAAAGACTTTAGCCGAACTAAAAAAAAACTATTTTAAAAAACTAAACACTATTTTATTTTCATTGCAATATATTCAACTTCACTTCCTCAGTCCGATTTCGAGGAAATAAGCTACGAGATCGCAAGCTAAAAGTTGTAGATTACATCCACATTAGGCGTTGCCCGGAGTACACCACGAAAAGGATGGTCTACGTTGTACTCCAGGTAGCGAGCAGACTGATTTCCTTGCTCGGAAAAGTACTCAACTACTTTAATAAAATTGCCTTAGGCTGCCTTACTACTCTATAAAATCCGGTATAAAATACATAACGAAAATGGGAACCCTTTCTTTGCTACGAGAAAGTATTAAAAATAAGAATTGGAGAGAGGCAGAGATAGAAATAATACCAGATAAACCTCGCCGAAATACAGTAGCCCTTTTCCGACTCCTAACAGGACATGACTGCACGGAAAATCACTTGTATCGTTTACATATATATGAACATCCTGATTTTCGTCTATGAGACTTTAAAGAACTCAAGAATCGAAAGCACATCCATCGCTGGCAAGCAAGCACTTCACGTATTTGACTCCGACACTGCAAGATATTGGCGTGCTAGAAAGCTTCGAGGACGATGAGTACGGCCTTTCTTCTTCGTCTTATATTTTTTGTTCTTCTTTTGTTGTATTTGTTTGTATTCCCCACCAGTAAAAATAAATATATTATTTTCATCAAAAATATGAACAATTTTTAAAATGTTAAGGAACATAGTAGTTAAAAAAGTTCTTTTTAATTTTTTTTTATCAGAACAGAACTATAAATGAATATGGAAACTTAATCAAATTATATTAAATGCACTAATAATAATATTATTAAATCAAAATATGGTTTCAATGTTTCCAGAAGCAATGATTTCTTAGGTGAAAAGTAGGTGAGTGCTTTTTTCTTGTTTTAAATCAAAGAAAACCTTTGACTGATTTCTAAACACTGCTACACGCCTCTTGATTGAGGAAAAATAATTTAAGTGCATCTACTTTAATTTAAATCTCAAAAACATGAAATTTTATCTCCAACCTTAACTATTTGATCGCTAATGGCGAGATGGAGAGAGGAAAATTCGAGTCCTGATTTATGATATAATGTATCTTTACTCTTTTCACGGAGTTTTCGTAAAATTTTCCCTGTCAAAAAACCATCTGTGCTCGATTAGAAAAAAAATTTCCCCAAGCTTAAAACAAATAGCTTTCGCTCGAGAAAAAAAATGAAAAGGTTTTACCTTTTTCATCAGGAAAGTTGTGTTTAGTTAGCATATTACCTCAAGCATTATAATTCCTGAGAAGCTCGAAACTATAACTTCCAGATTTTTAAGAGCCTCTAAAATTTTAAAAACGAAGTTAGTATTTTCCTTTTCCTCAAGTATTATTATCAGTTAGAATTTCTCGATTAAAAAAATATTAATAAGAGAAATAATAAGAAATTAATGAGAAAAAAGCAAATGGCTGCAGACTATTTAATTAAAAATATATACGGTAAACCACATTGGCTGATATTTAGGAGTGAATTGTTAAAAAAAAAAGTTTAATGACACAAAAGCCAAATTTGGCTTTATTGCAACAATCACAACATCACAATTTAAAAATGGAATAATAATAATTGGCTTTTCCAAGGCACTTTTGCAGCCAGCCACTAAATGAAAGATAATTACCCTAAAGCAAACCAATATTCGGAATCGTGGCAATATTTTTCACGTAAACCAATAGTTTTGGTAATTGGCTAGCGAGCGAAGCGAGTTGAGATTACGATTTACGGAGTAATTATGAGAAAGCTGTAAGAATTTTTAGGATTGGTGACCAGCAGCGAACAGAAGGTGGAGCCCGCTAGTACAGCGGCTAGTACAACCCATGGGGTCAACGTCTCGTTGAAGAGAGAAGACCTGAGCACGTGAGTTACCATAAACGAGAATTCCGATCTTTTAGTATCCTCTTCTGTATTTTTCCTCTCGTCACAGTTTGGTAGCCCAGTTTATGTTCACTGCCCAGTTTATGTTCGTTAAGTCAGATTATTAATTTGGTCAGCGTAGAGACCTTCTCTCTTCCAAGAGGTGTTTATGAGGCACGGCTCACAAATGGATTTTGACATTCCAGGTTTGTTTGTAGTCTAATCGTTTTTACTAATTATCCACAGTTTCGTTCATTGTATTCGTCATGCGTATACACGTACGTATCACGAATAATATGTGTATAATTGTAATTTTAATCCTTCACTTGTACATTTGGTAGTTAATTAGGCCTAAAAGCTTTTTTCTACAAAGTTTGCCGAGTACACAACTGGAAAATTTGGGAACCATGATTTAGTATATCATTTTTATTATCCGCTTGAATTATTCGAAAGAGTTTTGAAGAAAAGTATTTGCTTCAAAATAACTATTAGTGAGATTCCAGACTGTTTTTTGCTTACACTTTATCATTGGATTCAAAAATGTGGTCCTAGCTCTTTAGGAAAATTTTATTGCGATTTCGTGTAGAGGCTCTATACTAGAAAAGTAGGAATTATGTTATAATTATATAAATAGACTTGTACTATAATTTGACACATTTTTTAAACTGTTATTTATATGAATTTTGTATCAATTATTAGTATTTTTTTCTTAATGCATAAACAATTTGTTGAATTTTATTTCAAATTTTCATATTGTTATCTTGTTGGTCAAGAAGAAAATTTCAAAATTATTTTATTTTTTTCCTTTCTAGTTTTGGTCTAACTCCCTTAAACGACATCAAAAATCTGTATAGTAAATCAAATAACATCGGACATCCGCTTAGTATATCAAACGGCATCAGATCTCGTCTTAACGTATTAAACGACAATACGCATCATGGAATTAGTATATCTAACGAAATAAGGCCAGTTGCACACTTTTATAAATTCCGCTTTTAGATAATCCTTATCGGTGTATGGCATGAATAGTTAAAACTGATGTATGCTTTTTAATGAAAAATAGTTGGTGGAGTAAACTGAAATCGTCATCATAAAGAATAATCTTTCATATTCTGTTTCAAACAACATCGCTTTCGTCCCATATGTCAGTATCCGTTATTCTGGAACAGTTACTTACAATGGTTATGTTTTGGGAACGGAGCGGTTAAAACGTGTTCTTCAAAAAGAACTGTTTTTCCAAATTTATCATATACTAAAAAAGAATAAAGTAGTTGTGATGCTGTGAAGTCACTGAGATCAGCTAGATTTAGAAGATGGCTGTTCTATATATTTTATTTCTAATTAGTTTGTTAGCTGCGAGCTCAAATTGCTCAAATTATGTTGAAGATTATTTTGACCAACAAATAGATCATTTTAATTTCGAATCAAATAGTAATCAAACTTTCAAGCAAAGGTTTCTTTACAACGGTAAGTTTCATCTGAAAATTTGTATTATATGTTATTAACAAAAATTAAAATCATTTAACTTATACAGTGAAGGATTATTAAAAGAATTAAAAGATACGTTATTTATTATTTAAGAATTAATATCTATTTTTTTATTAATCATCTTATTTATAGATAACATACAATTGCTTATTTATTTTTATTTTTATTTTAAGTGGACTTTATATTTACTGCGTTGTTTTTGTATTTTTTTATACATAAAAGTTTAGATTGGAATTTATTTTGAAAAAAAAAAACTAATATCGAAATAGTTTAGTATCATTTGCTATGGCGATTATATTTAAATTTATCTAGAAGAAATTTAAAGAAATTACTAAGTAGTTTGGCAATAATAGACGCATTATTGTTATACGTAAAATCTATTAAATTCGTATTATTGGCACTTGGTAGTTGTCTAGTAAACTATACGGAGAGTAAGATAGAATAAATGGTGTAAACATTTTGAGATAAGCTGTGTAATTTAAAAATTCTGTACGATGGATTTTTATAATAAAATTGTTGCAGGTGAGATAGCTGATTTTTCAAGTACTTTCTTACACAAAGTATAATTGTAAATAATAATTATAAATAGAGTTTCACCAGCTTTATTTTCATATCAATAAAACAAATATGATACCTTATATTAAAATTGAAATCAGAAAAATTAAATTTCTGATATGCATAATTATGTAAAAAAGTCTTTTGAATATTTTTCTATGCATACGAGCTTTATTATGGTTGACGTGAAAAAATTTTAGAGCATGCTAAGTTTTTTTTTCTTTCCATAATTTAGAAACATTAAAGCATTCAAAAGCATTCCCAATCATTATTTAGACTTTAGAGGTGTTGAATCAGAAGAAATCCAAAGTTAAAACAAACATTTAAATTCGTATAAAATTTAAACCTTCTTGTTTCGATTCTCAAGTGTGACACCTGGTTTATCAAATTTACTATTGCGTACAAAGTGTCAGGTTTACGATCAAGGTGTCAGGTTACGTACAAGGTGTCAAGATTTCCATATATTTTTAAGAATCTTTGTTGAAAATGAATGTAAGAAAGTATACACAATGGAAGGCGAAAATTAATTTTTAAAAGAGAAAAAACTAGAAAGCTATTGGAATAAGGATAAATCACTATTGAGGAAGGAGAGTATACGGAAAATCAAGATCTGATTGATTATCGGTGGAACAAGGGTTTGAAAAACAGATATTATAACACCAAACGGCAACCCATCACGCTTTGAACATTTATACAACAATTCTCTTTATTGCTTCGTCAGATTTCGATGGCATTTTTATTTTCGCCCCCTTAATTATTAATTGGCAAAACCCAATGTGAATCCTTTTTTTCTCCATTTTTGGCTAGGATTTTAAAAGTATATACTAAGAGCGTTTATTATGGAACACCGTGCATCATAGCGTAATTCATTTTGGACTTTCTATGCCAGTATAATGCACTTTTGTAATATATTCTTTGTTATTCTTTTCTCTATGTGTTGTATTTAGTTATTTATATTTTGCAACTTTTATAAAAAAATATTAATGGCTATTACATCCGATATCTCGAATTATTTGGAACTCTGCATTGATAGAAATTTCTCGATAACAATTTCTTTAATTGTGATTTTACCGCATTCAACCAAAACTTTCAAATAACCATAAAAAAGATGGTATTTACATTGTTAACTGTGAGGAAAAAAATAATTTATTAACTGTTTTCAACTAACATGGCTAAGCAACTGTAATTTTAACCGTGTCAACTGGACCCACCTCATGAAGCCACTTAGTTTCGAGCAGCTGGACCTGGAGGGCAAATATGTTAATCTTATGACCGGCTAAACTGGAGCTAATGCTGGGATTATTAAAGAAATATGGAGGGAGAAATAACGCTGGGATTCGAATTCTCTGACCGGAGAGTTCGAATTCCATCGTTGATACCACAATATTTATTTAATTCCTTCAACACATGAAGAATCTTCAGTGCCCTACCCTCTCCAATTGGTGACACTGGACTACTAAAATACGGAACTCTCATTCACTCATAGATGGCAGCACCACAGAGCTGCTTAACACATATAGTCTATTTTTCATCCCTCAAGATAAATAAAATCCATCAAAAACTCAATTAAGCAACATTCCACGATTCATTTGACAAAGGTTATGGGGTCTTATGGTTAATTGGATGGATAGATTGCTGCCGGTTATTTTATAGAAATATTGGAATTAAAATTCCAACAGTGTAGGATAAAAGCTTTGAATGAATGTTCATAAACGTTTCATGTTTTAGTGGGCGTAAAATTATTTCACTACTACTGTGAGCGCGAACACAAATATTAAATCTTATTTATTCTCCTTTTTTTTAGATACTTGGTGGGACAGAGGAAGAGGGCCTATTTTCTTTTATGCTGGAAATGAAGGCGATATTGTAGGATTTTGGGAAAATACCGGATATATGTTCAAAATTGCTCCACAGTTTCAAGCACTAGTGGTTTTCGTTGAACACGTAAGAATTTACATGAAATATTTTTATCTATGTATAAAAACAACTTTACCGCATTTTTGAATTAAAATTAAATTTTAAAACAAATCATGATAAACGTTTTTGATCACGTAAAGCTTTTGTTATAAATTGACTAAATGGGACAACTAAAGTTACCTCTTCAAGCATTGCCCAATCTGTTAAGCTTGGCGACCTAGCAACTAAAACATTTTTAAGTAAAAAGAGGGATTTATATTTTTTGGTATTTACAGCGATGTCCATTTTTTATCCTTAATACCATACGAAGCTAAATTTGTTTTTTAAATTGATATGCAGCACATGCAATCATTAATCCCTATGAACATTAAAGAATAATAATTTTGATAAATCAAATTATGTCTTGCAAAATATTTAATTAATATATTGAATGACGAATACTTTATCCAATCAAAAATTTTCACATTTGCAATGGTGCTTAGTTAGTACTAGTATTAAATTAAGTCTGTTTCCATGGATGATAATATTTTCCCTGACAAATTTGACTACAAGGCACAGAATGTCATCAAAGCACTATAGCACTGTCTCATTCACTGAGCGTTTCCCCCCACCCTTTTTTTTTGCAATAAAATTTCCTTACCTTTTAAACTGTGATTAAAATTACCAAAAATAATTAAGATCCCTATCCCCCATATGCATACGTCAATTCAGAAAAATACTGTGATAATATAGTGATAGTATAATGATAATATAGTGATAAATTTAATAACATTAAGGTTATTTTTAAATGCTAAAGATAATATTGCTTTGAAAGTTAAATTAATTTGAATTGTGAACTGTTTCACGTCGATGGCATTAAATAAAAAGTAATAAAGTTACTTTTCGGATAACTGGGCGCATGGGAAAAGTCGCCAAAAAATGTAGACCTCCACTAACTTTTTTTCTATTTTTTTTACTTTATTTATTTTTTAAACATAAAAAAATTAAATAAAATAAATTAGATTAAATTAAAAAAATAATTGAATTTCCTTGCACACGGCTAACTGAAAGGTACCTAAGTAAATTGCATTTTCAAAGATACAAATTCAAAAATTAATGAAGCGCTACCCACATGAATGGAACTAGATTAACAGTAACTGATTATTAGATAATTAGATTAGTAACAGATTAACAGATAATTAGATTAGAAAGAACAGTTGCTAACAAAAGCAAATGTCACGTTTCAAAAACCAATCAGGATCGAGATATATTAGTAAACAAACAATCCTTTGAAGTCACCATATGAATCATTTGGCTAATTTACGAAGTCCCGAAATATAACCGGCGATTTGAAAAATCAATGAAAAAAATTCAGTTAAAAGAAAAGGAAGAAGTTTTAGAGTTTACTGAGTTCTACTTAGAAGACAAATGAATCCTTCAATTCCTTAAAAAAAATTTCTTAAATTTTAAAACTAGCTTTGAAGTTTATGTATGTATATCGCTGCGGACTGGAAAAACAATAAAACAATATTTTCTGCTACATGTCAGATCATTTATTGCGATTAAAATATTTGTTCTTTTGTTTTCAAAGAGCACCACGCTGTGTAAAAAATTATGTTTATTTCGAAAATAAAATTTGATTTTTTTTCTCCGTCATTAGAGCAGCTCAATTGGCTGATGAATTTTGCTACTAATTTTGAATTTGATGTTAATTAAGATATTGTTTCCTAAACAGAACGCAGTTCCCGCTTTCTTTAATTTACGACTTCGGTATTTATTTAATTAATTTTTCAAAACATATGTTTTGTGACCCTGTATAATAAAGTACATGTGACAATGAAAGTATTTTCTTCTGTAAAATTACTTGTAAATCTAATGTTGTTTTCAGAGGTACTATGGAAAATCTCTTCCTTTTGGCCAAGACAGCTTTCAGCCTAAATCCATTGGACTTCTGAGCATTCAACAAGCACTCGCGGATTATGCATTTTTCTTAAAAAGCTATAAAAAGAAATTGAATGCTGATGATTGTCCAGTAATTGCTTTTGGTGGAAGGTGAATAACTCATGATTGTTATCTTTATTATTATTTCGAAAAGGAATCTTTTATATTTTCACCAATTAAGTTTTATAGTTCCTTTTTTTGGGGACTGTTCTAAAACAATAATTATTTTTCCACTTAATTTGGCAGGCATTAGTTTTAGTAATTTTATTTTTCCGCAAGTTCAGAAGTTTTTTTCTTCCGCAGAAGAATAATGTTAGTTTTGTTTAACTGTTTATAAATTAATCTACAAATATTTTTGTAAATAGACTGTGAATTTTTTTCTTTGAATCTGAAATTATGTTAGATTCTAATACTTTTTTAGCACTTAGTTAGCGCTTAGTATTTTTATACCAAGATTTTTAATTTTGATGATTTTCTAGAAGATATTTCAGCTATCAAAAGGTAGCCTGTTAGTAGCCACGTGCTCACCAATACTGTTGAACGCAAAAATACACACAAAAGAGTTGAATGTTACCCTCAGTGATTTTTCTAATGACCGGATTTTAGCGTTTTAAGTTTCAATCTTATTGATCAAAAGTTTACCACCTCATATATTCCAATTAATCAGTGCTAATTATTGATTAAGTTACGAAATCAGACACTAAAATATACTTTTGCTGATTAAGTCATTTTTTTCGATGGGTTTGGATTTTTTACAACTCTTTCTTTGGATAAATGAATTTTATAATTGTGTGCAAAAAGTTTTCGATTTTTCTAAAGAAATTCTCTATATATGACTAAACTTGCAAAAAATGAAATTAACGTTATGGGGCCATACTTAAGAATGGTATTTTCCCAATTGCGTCTAAATCTCATGATTTGATGATCAAAAATCCAAACGTGTAGGGAAGAAAAAAAAGAGAGAGAGGAAGAAAGTACGTTTCTGTATCTCTCATTCCTTAATATAATTAAAAGTTAGCGCAAATTAATCAAGTTACTTAATTTTTTTCGTATTTTTTTGTTTTTTATTTATTTAACTCACTCTACGGAGACAGTCGTGCCCAGTCAGTAATTGTTCCAACTACGAAGCTGTTCTGAGCACACTTCAGAATTTAGAACTTTAGAACATAAGAGTACCGTCTTACACTAAGAATTAAAGAGCGTATTTCTATTTGATTTCTAAATTAAATTGTGACCTCTTTTGGTAAAATGACCGCTTTCTACTTTGAAAGCAAAACTTTAATTCTCATTTGCTTAATAGTATGCTTTCTCATTTGAAAATATAAATTAAATTTTCTTTTACTAAAAGATCCACGAAAACAATTGAAAATAAAACTTAAATTCTCCTCCACTAAATGATCTGTTTTCTCATTTGAAATTGTAATTTACAGTTTTGTTTGCTAAATGTTTCTCATTTGAAAATGCAACCTAAATTCTCGTTTGATAAACGGCACTCTTTCTCATTTGAAATTGAAAGAAAAAATCTCGTTTGCTGAAAAGCTTCACTTACACATTTAAAAATGTAACTTAAATTCTCGTTTGCTTTCTCATATTTGAAAATATAATTTAAATTCTAGTTTGCTACATGGTACAAAAATAAAATTATCTTTCCCTAAAAAGTTCTCTTAAAATCTAAATTCCTTTTCGCTGAAGGTCCATTTCTCATGGGAAAAGAAAACTGAAATACTCTATTGCTAGCTGGTCTATACATGCTGTTGATATCAAGTCGTTTTATATTAATGTAGAAAATATTATTGAAAATTTCAGGCTTAGTCTTTAATATAACACAGCTTAGCATGTAAGTTGAACAATTGAAAAACATTTCTGTAGAAAAAAGAAATATTTAATATTAATCCCCCTTTTATGGAACTACAAATTTTTCTCGATAAAATAAGAAAAGCTTTATTGACCGTCGCAAACTTTTCATATTTTTCTTTTTACTTTTGTAGACGTAAGTAAGCCGAGTTTTTCTGTGTGAATAACTAACCTTTAATTATTAATGAATATTCTAGTTCGTGACCTGACCTAAAAGATGAGAAACCACAAACCTAATATATACGCTTATAGACATGCGTTTACTTCTTTGGCAGTCAAATTATAAACGACGCCATAATTTCGTGTTAGTAAGAAACGTCGGAGTCATCATAAAAGTTAATTACTAGAATCACTGACAATATGTTCTTTTTCAACAAAACAAAAGGTTGCTATCACCTGATGTTACTGTCTAGGCAAACTCTGCTTTCATACTATCTGAAAAAGAATTTGTAAAAAGTAGTTTTCATAAATTTTTTTAATTCAAAATGTGCTTTTATATGTTACAGTTTACCTAAAAACAAAAATTTAACATTTTCGAATAGAAAACACAGTTATGGAAACTAACAAATTGTTGATGGTTCAGCTTAAATTTGCTAAGAAGGTTTTACTTAATATTGTAATTACTATCGCAAAATCTTATTCGAAACATTTATTACTATTTGTTACATAGCATCTATTATTATAACATTTAATATTATTATAACATTTATTATTATAACATTTATTATTATACCATTTATTATTATAACATTTATTATTATAAAAGCGAAAACCATTATATTTTTCATGTTGCACTAGGCGACTCTATCTCTAACTCGCTTCTCTCGCCTACCCCACAATTGCTACACAGCCAATTTTGTTTCTTAATCATAAGCAGATTGCGACGCCAAAATTAAAAGTTATTCATTTAGAACGTCCGGAACTTCTTTGCTATATTGACACAGGTTTGGTTCTACAAAGTTTTATTTTATTTTTTATGGGTACAGTTTAAATCTAGTAATTTTTGATTATCATTGATTATTCGATAATTCAATTTTCACTTCATAAACAAACGTATTTTTGGGTTTTTTTTAATTAATTTTTGGTTACAATAAAAATTTATGAAATATTTTTTTCACAGGAGATATTTATGCAATTATGTAATACAATGACTCGCACTATTGCATAAATCTCTCTAGAATTTTAAATATAATTATTTTGCATTATTTCACCCATGCTAATTTCTTTTTTAAATTGACTGTTAATTCTTAATATTGCTTTAGGATTTAATTTTGATTACTATATATATTTATGCCATTCACAGTTTTACGTTAAATTAATTATAACTTGTTAAAAAATAAATATAACTTACTGTTTAATAATAGCAAACCGGTAACTAAATATCTTTATCATAAAATGCTGCATAATGGGGTAATATCACGCGATTACTTTATAACATATAGGAACACCACTGATAGTTATAAGGCTTTTAGTTTGGATAATAATTACAAAGAATAATATCAAGAAGAGATGGTGTATAAATATTACTAGTAAATAATATCGTAAATGAAGGATAGATCAGTAATTTACAACAAGTACCTTTATAATTTACATAAATTTTATGTTGATAACAGCCAAAGATATCTAGATCTTTGTTCCTTAATGGTCATATTATGCAATTTTTCTATCTATTGAGATTGCACGAAACGGTAGGGCAATAGTTTTATTTTTATCAGAGAGAGAATGCAGTGTAGGAAAACTGATTTTAGTATGGTAAAATATGCATTTATTTGTAAGAAATTTAAACATGAATTAAAATAATTTTTTATTTGTAAGAGTATCTCTTCGTAAAATATTAATTTGCAAACCAGTGTTCTATACTATAATTTTTCAAACACATTTTGAATTTAAATTTAAGAAAGAACCTGTTTCTGAGAACATTGAAATAAGAAAAAAAAATTCCTCGTTGAAAAATTAATTTATAATATTGCATCAATGCCTTCTAAATAATATGTTTACAATAAGTGTAGAAGGTTCGTTGTAAATCTGATCTACGATCAGCTTATTTATCATTATCAAAGAACCTAAAAGAAAGAGAGAAAAAAAGCACCAAAATGATGAATGTCTTTTTTTCTATTCATTATATTTCTGAAAAAAATTGCCATTTCAAATTCTTTTTTTTTAAAGTGCAGATTAATTATTGATTAAATTATACGAATAAAATAATTAAATAATGCAAATTAAATTCAAATCAATCCCTTCACATCGTTGTTCTAAGTTTTGAGTTGTTTACATACTGTTACTGCTGATGAGGCAACCTTAAAGAAGGTCTATTAATTTTAAACCTATCTAAAGCATAAGCAGTAACTGACAATAATAACAGTCAATTTTCTTTAACAAAATACTCTTTGAAAACTAAAAAAAGAAAAAATTTTTGAAGAAGATTAATTACGCAAGATTAAAGAATAAAAATACTAGACGATACAAAAAACAAAACCACAATTAAAATATTTAAATAAATTAAATCAAATTCGATATAACAGAAAGAATTGTTATTGTAATGATGTTTGAGTAATGAAAAACATTCTGCCGCTTTGTGATAAAATTTGATAAAAAAAATTGTATAGGCAACGATAAAAAAAATTTTCAATATCGAGGGACTATATAAAGATAACGAAAATAGTTTTATATTTAAAAAAAAAGAAAAGATTATTTCGGAGCATAATTTATTGTTAGATTTTTTTTTTTTTTTTTTGCTTGTTCTTTTTTAATTTTTGTCTATCCTGTACTGTTTTTTGTAGAACTTTATTAGTGATTTAAAACAAATTTCACATAACTTGTCCTAGGAAGTTACCATGATTTTATCCTTATTATTTCAATTTATTTATTTATTTTTTTCGATAATTTTTAAAATATTTCAGAGGAAAATTTAAATCTTTTTTTCAAACACATATTCTTGAGATTTTTATAAGCTAAGTAAAATAATTGAAGAGCTGAGAGTAAGAAATAAAGCAATTGATAAAGAAAATAAAATTAAAAATTAAAAAAAAAATTGCGAATTTGTAAAAATGAACTTTATAACGCACCGAAACATCAAGAAGCTACTAACAGTTTTTTTTATTTATTTAAATGCCCATATTTTAAAACTCAGATTGCATGAATTAAGACTTGTAACAGATCTTAGAATGCTCTTGAAATTTATACAACGGGCGAAATTCTTCTTGTCAAATTTTCTTTTAACTAACACAAGTAACTAAAATTAAAGTATACAAAAAGTGAGATAAGGTTAACTTAGAGTAAGCTATGAAGTTTCAAATTCTGAAAAAAAAATTTCAAAATATCAAAATGCAAACAAATTATGGGCGGATTACTCAGGATTACGCAGTGGAAAAATTATCTTGCAATAATTTGTTAGCATTTTTAAATTTGGAAAACATTTTTTTCAGCCTTCAAAACTTCAGGGTTTATCTGAAAGCACTCTAAAATACCAATGAAGGTGAAACAGAATTTACCACGAGAAGTTTTTCCTCTCGGTATAGCGTTCTCTTAAACCCTGAAATTTGCTAACATTGAAAATATTACTTGATGTGTTCTTTACCTAAATTCCTTAATCAGGTTGTTAAGAACAAATTTCAAATTTGCGTAGTTTGAAAATACCCTTGTACAGGTTTTTCATTGGTCTCACCTACCATGTCATGAAAAATACTTTGAAAATATTTATTTCGTTTCTCATCAATTATGTAATCAGCAACATTGATACATGAATATTTTGAAAATGACGCTTGAAATAAGCCTGTTCTTTTGTTAATTTCATCCATAATGTTCTGAACAGCTTTGAACTGCGAGGATTTTGAAAATGTCGCTTCATTTTAAGCTCATTGATTATATTATGAGCATCACTAAAATTATGGAAATGTCAACATGTTCTTTTCATGAAATCTTCAACTATGTCGTGCAAAAATCCTGAAATTTGTGTATTTTAAAAACATGTTATTTCTCTAAGTATTTGCATTATGTTATGAGATTTGTTTTCTAATTGTTTTAACTGATTGTTTTTGAATCGGAAATAAGTCATTTGTAAAATTATTTTGTTTGTTTTATTATAGTTATGGAGGAATGCTAGCTGCTTACATGAAATTTAAATACCCAAATATCATAACCGGCGCAATTGCTGCAAGTGCACCTATATACCAAGTGGCTGGAAAGTTATCAGGAGATATTTTCTTTCAAGCTGTTACCAAAGTTGGTACCCTTTGAAAAATAAAAAAAAATTTTGATGAAACAAATTTGTCATTTAAATTTCGGTAAATTTCGGTTCGAATTTATTTTCATAAATATTCTGTTTTGGGATAAATGCTTTTTTGCATAATTTGGCCTTTCAACTTACGAACATTTTGACGCATTGTTGACATAAATATTATGTAAAAATAACTTACTCATTCTTACCAAGAAAAAAGTAGTTCGTAAAATAGTCGTAAAAGAAACAAATTTGTTTACGTAAAATTTAACAAAAATTTTCCATTTTCGAATTACCATATTTTGCTACAATTCGACGTTTCAACTTCCATAAATTTTGACGTATACTTTCAACGTAAATAATATGTAAAAATAACGTACTCATTCTTACCTAGTAAAAAGTGGTAGGTAAAATATTCGCACAAAAAAATGAATTTATTTATACATAATTTTACTTGAATTTTAAGTTTATTTGAATAACCATTTTTTGCTAGAATTCGGCGTTTCAATTTTACCTAAATTTTACAAATGCTTAGTGAAATTTAAAGATTAAATATACTTATTATTTTTTACTTAAAATTGATGGTTCTCTGCTACCCGGGCTGAATTTTGACGGACGTGGCGTGCTCGAAATAGAATTTAAAGAACAGTAGCTAACGTAAACAATTGCCACGTTTTAATAACCAATTAGAATAGCGATACCTCCACTACGTCACTTACAGGTATTAAAAGATATTTTTATTCTTTTTTCAGGATTTTCAAAAAGAACCTGGATGTGAAAACCAAGTTCGAGCAGCATTTGGACAAATACAAAAGTGGGCAGCAGAAGGAGCATCAGGTGATATTTTAATGCATTTCTATTGGTGATTTTTTGGATAAACTTTAACGTTACACATTCTTTTAGAAAGTGAGCTTAGAAAGTGAACTTAGTGTTCCCACTTCCATAGAAGCACCTCTGTCCAAATTTACAGAGAGCAAAAATCACCTTCGTGACTTATTGCACTGGATTATGTAGCCGGACATACTCCGTTTGTAACTATATACTGATTATATTAAGGGGTCACAGTACCGAAAAAATGGCTGAAGCATCGAAAAAAAATTTATTGCTTATAATAAAACTTCAAACTATTTCAAATGCACTGAAAAAAAAATCATCTCCTTATCTACATTTTTAAAAAAGTTATGAATGATTTTAGATTGCCCTAATACAGAAAGCCTCAGCAGACAAACTTTACAGTTCTTTTCTTCTCATAGATTATAATTTTGTGTTTTAATCTTAATTAAAAATCCCCAAGGAATTTTTTCTATTTAAGATAAAGCTTTGAAGAAAGCTTTTTTATCTTAAGTATAATGCACTTATTTAAACCGTTCATGGAATAAGCATTTTATGAGGTATTACAATTTTTACAGCATGTTCTATAAACCTAACAGCAATTTTTAACCTTTTTTTTAACTTTTTCACAAAATATTCTATAAAAAATATTCTAATTGATATATCAACAAATGAATGTACAAAACTGCTAAGATGAATATTATAAGCACTAAGGAGAAAGAATATTTGAAATATGCTAAAATAAAAAAGCCTTAAAAGTTTAAACATTTTGAATTCTTTCAATAATTTTTACAATTTTAAAAAAATTAAACAGTTTAACTATTTTTTGATGATAAATTATTGATTGTAAGTTAAATGAGCATGTAAAGCATTCACAAAATGAATGATTATACCTTTATTTAAAAAAATTATTGCAAGGGTACTGTGACCCCTCAAATTCATATTTTAAAACCTAAAATCTTAACCACTACCAACTAAATCAATTATGATAGACTGTGTTATATTTGTATGATGTAAAACGAAACCGTTGATTTAAAAAATATTGCTTTATGTGCGTTTTGTAGTTCAGTAAAATTAAAATAAGACCCTTCCATCAGAAAAATTAATACCCAAGATATTTCTTCGTAAAAAGTTTTTTTTTTATGTTATTATTATCGATACCTGAAAACTTCGTTACTCTTCTCTGTACTTCTCCCCTTTCTTGAGGAAAATGGGTGCGATTTGTGGGAAGAAAAGAATCTCTTCATCGTATAACGCAGTTTCCGATGTATTTTTTAACGCTGAATTGAAGGAGACTAATCTTGAGACGATTAGACTATTAGTTTAGAAGTTTGAAGTGTTCTTTCGACGAAAAAAGTAAAAATTGTACTTTTACCTATATATGCACCTTATATTGCTAACTAAACAAGTAAAACATTACTTGTATGCATTTTTTTTCACACCCAATCGAATAAGACTTTTCACAAGTCAATAGAACAAATAGCTCAAAAGTTAACAGAGAAAACATGAGAATACAGAGAATGTACGGAAACTATTGCCTTTGTACGCGTACGTGTGTACACTTTACATTGCTATCCGTGAACTATCTGAACATGTAAGATATATTTTCCGCTGTAATTTTTCTTGCTTAAATGAATTAAACCGATTGCTAAATGAACAGAGTAATAATTTAGATGTAATAAGCGTTTTATATGCAAAAAGTACAATTTTGTACTTGCACTTAATTGCACATTTTATATTGACAGCTATACAGACAATAGAGATATTGTTCCTTATGTATTTTTTTTATCATTTAAGCAAATGAGACCAAACATGATTCAATGACTGATTTTTCAAATATTTAAAGGAATTTTTTGAACGAAAAGCACTATTTTTGAATTGTACTTAGTATAAAGTAAACGCTTATAACTTTTCAACTATTAGGCTAATCGTGTCGTGATTGGTCTCATTTATCTCAGCGAACCGTGGTTGCCCAGTGGTTAGAGAATCGGACTCCGGTCGGGAGGTGCCGAAGTTCGATCCTCGACTCCGCTATGATCCACCGAGTGCATGCGATATACGTGCTCGTAAAATATGTTACATCGAAAGTCTTGTGGTCAGTTGGGGAGCAGTACCTTGGGTACAGGGATCTGGAGAAAATTTCCTGCCCCTTCAGATCTATGTCTAAATTGAGGAAGAGGTCTCTCTAAAGGTCTGGTTTCTTAGGACAAGCGCCTTATCTGGGCGTCAGGGGGACGTCAACTTCGCGCTGACGCCAACAAAATACTGGTTTGTTAGCTCAAGGCCTGGTTTTTTAGAACTAGCGCCTTATCTGGGCGTCAGCAGAAAGTTGACGTAGAGCTAACGCCAAAAAATTACTTTTTTGTTAGCTCAGCGTGAGCAGTCGGTTCAACACAGACATTATCTCTCATTGCGCATGCGTTAATAACGTAAACAAATATTTATTTCGAATTTGTATTGATTATGTTATTGTCGACCAGTGTTTTAGAGAACAAATAATGACTTTGTCCAAGAAAGAACACATTATAGCTGAGTTAAATGAAGAGTGCTATGTTTAATGAAGAAGCTATGTTTAATGTCAAAATCAAAATCTTGGCTGATTTCAATGTGCTGTTGGATGTTGTCCGCCATTGCTTCTGTGGTTAACGTCACGTTGTAATCCAACTGCAGTTGAGTTGGACGGCAATTGTAGTTCAAGATGAACGTTCGATGACGTATACTATCAAACTCACAAATGGACCTATCAGAGGTTAGCGCTGATTTCCAGCTGACGCCGTCCTGTCCTAAGAAGCCAGGCCTTTAGAGAGGGAAGCATATAAAGGAAAGTATCATTTAAGTTTTCAGGTGTCATTTATTATAACATTGCAAAGCTTTTTGTCTAGATATTGTTGTGTATAGATTTTTTTCAAAGAATAAAATGCACGAGATTTGTTTCAGGTCTTCGAGATATTTCTCGAGCATTTCATCTGTGCAAACCTTTAGCTGATAATAAAGACTACGATCATTTTTTACGATGGATTCGAAACTCATTTGTGTCTGCTGCTATGATGGATTATCCTTATCCGGCTACATTCATGGGCAATTTTCCAGCATTTCCAGTGAAAGTAAATATTTAGATACAATTGTTTATTTTCTATCTAATTACGCTTCATTTATTAGAACATTATCACAGTACGACGGCAACGAGTCAACAATACGATTACCAACCCAATCATTACTCTACCGAGAAACCTTCTTAAAATTACACTTAGGTTCAAATCATAGAGCAAAGGTTCAAACATCTTATAACTTAAAACACTCTTATAACTTAAGACAGCGTTTAAGAGAAATTAAATATTACTGTTATTATAAGTAAATTATTTTACATTCTATTGCTTTAACCAATACGACTCATGCGCAAATATTTTTGTATAATTAAGTTTTTAAAATCTGAACCTTGCAAATCATCGTTAACTAAATACCACTTCTTAGTCTCTTATTTTGCTTTAACTTTGAAATCATACATAAAAAAACATATTTATCTGATCCAAGGGTCAACAAATAATGCAATATGTTCAAAAAGTTTCTGTCTGCAACGCTTAATATTAGAATAAAAACAAATTTCGAGCATCTCGATACAAAGTTGGTAGAAAGTTTGATTTGGTTAAAAAAAAAACAACTTTTCTTGACATCTGCTTAAAAATTTAAGTCAATGAATTGTGATGCACTCTGTCCCGTTCATAAAAATCTAATACATGCATTGGCAAGCTGCAAAATTCGTTAAAGAAGAAAAAGAAGAGTCTATTTCTCTCTGTTACGAAAAAAACTTATGAATCCTGATTGACTTATTTATTATTAAGATAACTGCAAATATCCTAAGTTTCTCCTAATTGCACCTGGATTTCAATTTTTAATTGTTTATTTTGCCCTGTTTTCTAGCCTCTAGACCAGAGGTCGCCAAAGTGGTCTATATAGACCCCCAGGGGTCTATTTAACAAAAGCGGGGGTCGATCTGAGCCTGGGGGGCGAATGGGGGTCGATCCGAATCGGGAGGGTCGATTGTGGGTCGGAAAAAAAAACAGTTCTCAATACGCAAATCACAAATACCTAATTAAGTATGTAAAATTTGTGAATTTTTTTTATAATTGACTCAATATCAGTTTCTTTATAAAACATAAATTAATAAACGTATATTTATTGGGGTAAAGCAAGTATTTACGTACCACCGCGCAGAGGCACGAACTCAGTGCAGTGTATAAGTCATATGCATATGTGCGCTTGTCCAAATGTCACGTGTGACGAGCATTGACGTTACAAATGCAAATATCATACGCAGTTTCAGCTATCTTTGCAAACTGTGTTGAATATTTGCAATGTCATTATTAAAACTTTTATGGTTTTGGATAATTAGTTATTGTTTCGATAAAACCACTCGTTTAGCTTAGATATTAATCTTAATTATCAATGCACAAAAAAGAAGGTAAGCATTAATAATATGGATTAGTACAGCCCGCGTCAAAACTATTGCACATTTCGTATTTTTTTACGAAGATTACAAAATTGACCATTTTTGACGAAAATTAAAATTGACCAATTTTGAACCCAATATAGCGAACCTTGCAAAAAAACACCAGGCACACCCATCTCATTGATCAAGAAGCAGTACATTTTTAGTTACTTTACTTAGTATATCTATTTATGCATAATTACTTATTATTTAATAATAAGGTATTTAAATTTCAATGTTAATATATTTTTCATAAAACTATTGTTACACAATGTACTATTACTTTAATAAATGTTTAAAATCATAAAATAAATGTACAAACACAGTATCTAATAGAGTTTTATTTTAATTAACAGAAAATTAGTTTTTTGGGGGTCTATGGAGATTTCGAAAAATTATATAGGGGTCGATGATCAAAAAAGTTTGGCGAACCCTGCTCTAGACCTACAATAGGACAAAAAACTCTACAATAAATTTTTAAAACTGGATTATAGAGTAAAAAGTTATTATCAATAAAATATACTTACAAAACATTAAATTAAAAAATTCGTTATAACGCAAAAACTTTTTCTCTTCCTTTATCTAAAATCTAAATTTAAATCTATTCTATACAATCTATTCAGTGTTCAGGTTCAAACTTCCCTTTAAGGAAAAGTTAACCCTTCGTATATTTTTAAGATATTGATTAAGTCATGTTCTTTCAAGGTAATGTGTTCCCGTCTTCTGAATGCTACAAGACCAGTTGATGGGCTTTATTCTGCTGCAGCTTTGTATTACAATGCCTCTAATCCACCAGTCCCATGTTTCGATATATATCAAGAATATATTTACTGTGCTGACCCTACTGGATGTGGCTTAGGATCTGATAGTAAGGCTTGGGATTACCAGGTAGATGTATACGGTTTCTAAGTAGAAAAAAAAAATTTCTTAGCAGCCTAATGTGAGTGCTCCATGATAGATTTCGAAAAAAGTGGCTTGACAACTATTTCCTTTCTGTTGTTAATATTGTGAGAGATAAAAAAAAATTTCAAAAATGGATGATACAATTTATTTTTTTAAAAAAAAGTTGAAATAAGTAACTTATCATACAAATATGCAAAATATATAAAAATCTCAATTTTTAATAGCATGACAGCCCTGTCACTAAATTTAATGGATACATCACTACTTTTCCTTTCAAATAAATGCATAAAAGGTGGCCATAGTAGAGAATTTTTAAGTCTGAAAAGGAGGAAACTGCTGAACAAAAATCGACCTAATTTGCAGTAGATACTATTTAGATAATTAGAATTTGATTTTTATAAGAAAACAAAATGAGTTCGATTTTTCGCTAAACTGCTTAGTAAACCTATTTTCAAGGGGTAAAATACGCATAGCAAGAGTAAGTACAGAAAATTAACATTTCACTTGTATTTTGATATTGCATTGCATAATTGTACTTGGTGCTAGCATTTAATGTAACAATTAAATAATCATATCTACCTTAGTCCTTCATCTCTGAAAAAATTCTTCCTCACTGGCAATTAATTGAAATGGGAAATACTTTAATTAACCTTGTTCCTTTGTGAAAATCTGCATATAACCACTTCTTCTGAGGACAAACATATGCCTGCTATAATGCTGTTAAAAATGTAAGTTAAAATTCAATTGTAAATGTGATGCCAATATCAAAATGTATGTGAAATATTCGTTTTCCATTCCTGTTTTATCTATTTTAACTCGAAAATAGACTTAGTGTAATTTTATTCTCTGGTGATTAAAAATCGAACTATTTTTTTCTTCCATTTTTAAAATCACTCTCCATAGTCAAAACACATTCAATTTATTTATGACCCCCGTCACCATTTATTTACTAACAGACTTTTGTTAAGAATGACAGGGTTCCAATATCGGAGTCAAAATTTGCTCAAATCACTTATTAAAATTTAAAATGGCCTTCAAATGCTAAAAGAACAACTATTTTTCTACTAACAGACGATAATGTTATTGATGTGGTCACTCGCTTATGAGATAACTAAACAAATAGTACAGTAATTGCCAAATATAGAGTCCTAGGTTATCACGAACATTTTCAATTTTCTAAATAAGTATTGAACATATGATGTTAGAGGTCTGTTATAAATTTTTCGTGAGACCTCCTTTAGTTTTTTTTAAAAGAAAAAAAAAACGCATTTCTTATGTGCTTTTTTCAACAACCTTTGTCTCTTGAGTTATTTCAAACAATTTTTTAAAAAAATAATAAATTGTACAATTTAGTTTAGGGAACAATTCCCAGTGTTTGAAAATTTTTGTTTTCAGCCCTTTTTTTAAAGTAAGACAGAATGGAACTTGTTTGTATAGTTTTTATTTGTGCTTATTTTTATTTAGTGTTTTTATTACGTGACCAATAGTAAAAATAATATTTCCTCAAAGTTCCTAAAATTACTAAACAATTGCTATCTACCGTTATCTCTCGTTCTCTAACAGTACTCATAGGTTAGATCTTTGTTCAAAAATGGAAGTAAACTTGAGTTAATATTCTTTGCCAAAATACAGCACTAAGTATAGCATTTAGCAAGTCTAAAACGAGTTGTAAAATGTTGTAAAATAAAGCACGACATTATTTCTGTAATAATGTGAATTTAGAAATTTAGAAGGGTTTGTGTATTTCATGAACAGCTTTCTTTATTTAAAAGATAATTTTACAATAATTATTTCTTTAAAGTAGATAGTTTTATAAATTTTTTCTCTCATCCTAGGCATGCACCGAAATTAACTTAGAAGGAAATACCAATGGTATAAATGACATGTTTCCTGCTCTTCCTTTTAATTCCACAATGCGAGATGATTACTGTCTGAAGACGTGGAATGTACTGCCTAGAAGAAATTGGCTTGATGTGCTTTACTGGGGAGAAGGTATGTGATTTTCCCAGTATCCACCAACTATTGCCATCCACTTTTAAATAATGAACAGAATATATTACTAATAAATGATTTACATCCATATTCTGTAAGAAATATGTTCATATTAACTTCCACGCTTTGCACAACTAACAAGTTAGTGTAGTAAAATCATTTGCAACCCAAAAGTAGGGGGGAGGCGGGATTGGGAATCGCGGGAGGTCACTGGGACCTCCCAAAGTTTTTAACTATTCGTCAAATATTGTCTGGCCATTCGGCCTTCTTACAAAATTTAATACGCTCACTTTAATTTATTTTTAAAAACACAATTGAAATTATTACATGTTTATTTGACTTTTTTTAAATAGCTATGAGAAAAAGTATGCGTAAGTATAGTTTAATGTAGCCATTTGACAATTTTGTCTTGAAATCTAATCCTCTCCCTGCCATTGCCAATCACTCTTCTTGGTGCTCTTATTTCCGAATACCTGCAAGAACCAGTTTCTTCCGAAATAGAGATATACAAATTAGCTTATAATAATACCTTTTCGTATCATCCATCAAGGAAATTTGCAAACATATTATATTTCAAACTGTGAACTATTTATGAATGTATTGTTCAACCAGTTGTTAGTTTAATTCGCTAAGAAAGCAAAATTCCAAAACAGAAAATATTCAATACTTTATAGTACTAAGATAAACTGCTATTCTCCTCCTGCTATTGAATTTTACCGTTATCTAACACATGCGCTGCCCTCACGATTTCCTGAATTATAGTTGTGTGCCCACGTGTAGAAAAAGGCTGAAGATTTGTAGATTAATATACTTATTTGAAGATTTTATACGACACCAATGATACTTAATTTCTTAACTGCCATCATAAATTTCTTTAGCACCACACTTATGATTGCCAGATAATTAATGCATATGGTTAAATTGATTAGGTGAGCATTTAATATCAAAATTTTAACCTTTTAAATCAAATTTATTAAATAAAATATCTAGGTATAAATTTTGCTAACACTTCAAATATAAAAGTAGCAACTTATTGCTTCATCACCTAAAAATACTTTTCAGAGTAGCTTTTGATGTCCCTTTATATGTAAGAATAATTGTAGTCGCTAATTTATGATTCGATCAAAATAGGAAAATTCATTTCGCGAAATGGAAATTTCCCCTCTCCAAAAAATATAACTTCGGGGAGCCCATGCCAAAAAGATGCCTTTATGTATCTTATTTTCGTTAGAAATAATCATTTTAAATAAAAAAACTAAAATTTTTAGAGAAGATAATTTTAGATAAAAAGCAGGTTTTTAGGAATTTTTTTCTTATTTCCAATTTCAAACTTTTTCTGTGGAATAAAATGCGATACGTTATGGTTTTTTGGGGTAACTATTTCTATTTTCTACAATTATCTTTAGGTTGTACCAAATTCGAGAGCTAATTAAAAACAGAATAAAGAGATTTTGCACTTTCTCCGTCTAGTGAACTACTTTCTCTGGCTTAACTAGATCAACTCAACAAAAGCGCGAAGTAATTACTAGTCGAGTGGTTTTTGTGCAATGGGAAGAAATTTACCTGATTTAAAAGGGTGCATAATCTTTCTGATATAAATGAGAAGTTTTATTATACTGTAACTTGCATACGGTTTATACTGATATTAAGATAATATTTATGCAATGTAAAATTATGTATTTTTTCAATATTATGTTAATTATAGCTTAACAACAAACTTTTTTTCTAATAGATATTGCATCATCTTCAAACATTGTGTTCAGCAACGGAAATTTGGATCCCTGGGCTCCTGGAGGGGTAACAAAAATTGGCTCTTTTTTTTCTTTTTTAGCAATGTAACATTGCTTGTATATGCATTGTATGTATTGTTTGTATGTATTGTAACATTGTCTATAACATTTATCACTTTTTTTGAGTTGTAATTAATTTATTAAACAATAATTCATTTCTTACAAGGATTAATTTTTTGTTTTCCAAATAAATTTTAAAATTCTCCTCTAAACTGTAGGCAACGTATTTTGATTTAGCTTCTCATCGATTGTTACATCGATTTCATGAAAGTACCAGAAATGTCGAATTTTTAAATATATAATATGCATCTATGATATGGCACTGAGCTTGAAAACTGGTCAAAAGTTATTAAAAATGAAGTGCATAGCACCTATAAGTTCAGAAAAAAGAAAAGAAAAGTAGCTTGATGTAGTATCCCATGATTAATGAAACAATCATTTTCTACTTTTTACAGGTTCTTCAGGATATTTCTGACACATTGGTAACAGTTTTAGTTGACGGTGGAGCCCATCACCTTGACCTCAGGTGATTTTTACCTTCTTTTGACCTTCAACTATAGATCTTATAAAACTAGCTGAAAATAATATTATATTTCTTTTTTTTCTCCTTCCCATTTTAAATTCTTTCTCTTTTTTTTTTAAAAAAAAAGAGAAAGTTAGTTATAAAAGTTATTTGCAAGAAGAATTTTTTTTTTTATGTTAATAAAGGTTTAACATCTGTGTAATGGTGATCACAAAAAAATATACTTTTTTAGGTAAATTTATTGATTTAATAATAAATAGAAAAATATTTATATGAGTTTCAACTTGTTTAATTTTAGAAAAATGTTGTCGTATATGTTAACTGTCGAAACAGAAAAAATTAAAAAAATAGCTCTATGTTTTGGCATTTTTACATCAAACGCATAATATTAATATCTTTTGCTTCTCAATAATTTTACCGTCGTTTTTTTTCTTGTTTTGTCCAAATTTTTAACGAATTTCAAATTATCTATACTTATCATCAAATTAGAGATGGAGAAACTTAACTTAAAAAAAAGTCTGAAAATGTTATATCAAGTAAAATATTTAGCCCAGCGACTTTCACTTGTCCTCCCACCTGAGGAAATTTCTGCCTGATCATTTCTGTTTCATAGAGAGTTACAGTAATACGTTGGCTCCATTTCCAGGCTGCAGGCTTCTATGATACTCAACTATAGAAATTTGTCTCCTAAGATAAGTGACTCTATTCCAACAGTTTTTATGTGGGGAAGTAGCTGAAATATTGTTATATTTTCTGCAATAAACCTTTCCATGTTATTAGGATATGTTTCTATGCATGGGCTGAGGGAGACTTACTTTCTGTTTGACTATCGTACATTTTATACAGATCATTAATAAAGGAGCAGGATTTTTTACGGATGGGAAATTTCGATGAACGTTATAACAGGTTCAATGCTAATAATTTCTCAATCACAATTCATAATCGATAAATACACACTTTAACATTTTAGGGGGTTCTATGACGGAAAGCAATGAATTCCATTATTTCAATTGTTACCTTACATTGTATTAGTTATTAAATTTTAATTTTTTTAATGTGTTTTTAGAGCCGATAATTCACTGGATCCACCATTTGTAGTCGTAGCCAGACAAACGATAAATACACACTTTACAATCGATAAATGCACACTTTATAATTTTGGCTGCTGCTATGACAGAAAGCAATGAATTCGATTATTTTAATTGTTATCTTGCATTGTATTAGTAATTAAATTTTAATTTTTTGAATGTATTTCTAGGGCCGATAATCCACTAGATCCACCATCGGTTGTCGCAGCCAGAAGCTTCGAAACCAGAAATATACAGAAGTGGTTGCATGATTATTACGGCAAACATTAAAATTTGTTTTCATTCTAGACTTGAAAATTTGAAGTTAAAAGCTACCGAATAATGTTACGAAATGTCAACATATGTAATTTCATATTCTTAAGTGAAATAGCACAAGTTAAATTAAATAATTTAGTAAATGTTTCCACAGTTTGTACTTTTAATAAAAAAATTGTTACGAAATGATGTTTCTTTTTTTAAACAATGATTATAAAGTTACAGCAAACAACAAGTTAGTGTAATGATTATAAAGTCTGAAATGGAAGCCTACATAATAGAGCAATTTATTTATTTATTTTCTGAATTCTTAATGAAAATTTGAAAAGCAGACGAAAAGATTTACCATATGCTTACCAGTCATGTTTCAACGATAGTACGTATTAAAATTCTTTCAAACTTTTCTTTTCAAAATGGCAGCACTTCAGCAATATGATCATTCGATATTCGAAAAAGGCACATGGGGAGAGTAAATAATTTGAAATTCTCAATAAATTTGGAGCATAAATTAAAACCTTTTTGAAGTTTGCTATCATTTAATATTTAAAAAGGTAACAAATTGAATTTTTTTTTTAAGCTAGCCCATGTTCGAATCCAAGTTAAATCGTTTTTAGCAAATTACCAAAAATGTAAACTTTGGTAGGTGAGACTCTCTCTAGTTTTAATGAATGCAATATACTGGTTTATCAACGAGCTCAAACAAAGCATAACATCTAACTTAGACAGAATAAAAAGACACTATTTTACAAAATTATTTTTTCATAATATTTAGAATGTAAAAATAATATTTAACAATATTATTTTTTTTAATAATATTTAGAATATAAAGATAATATTTGACATTAATTTATGTCATTTCATGAACATAAAATGATTATGCTACTGTAAAAGTCAGAAAATTTGTTTAAGTCCCAAATACTTAATAAATATCATTATCTCTCACACCTGCAAATGTTGACAATGTGAATTTAGAAAAACGTTTTTTGTTCAATATAGTTATTTCTCACTTTAACTCTTACAACTCTTCAATCTGCTGCATGTCGACATTCACTTATGCTTCTAGATCTTAAAGACGAATGTCTTATAAAATAAAATAAACATAGAAATAAACAAAATATCATGTGTGTGAAGATTAAACTATAATTTCTTAGATTCAAATATTTTACATATTTATTGTTATTAGAAACATGTAATGATTATTTTGATATCCACTCTAAATCTTTATGTGAAAATATTTGATAATTCAAATTATTATAGATCACAAAACATCTAATTTTAAGAATCCTTAAAGACACTTCAGTTGAAACTTTTTACAAGGGAACAGTTGTTTGAGATTTTATACAGCATCTAAATATCAATCTTAATCCTGTCTGGCATCTTCTATACCAACTTAAAAGAGCTATAGGCGTCCATAAGGTATGCATTTCGCCAAGAAATAAAAGCCAAAATCTTGATGTTGGATTAGCCAAGATTTTACTGGAAATAAGCTCCAATATTCTAAGTACTCCCCACGGAGTCCAAAGTATGTTAAACCCAACAGTTACCATAAATGTAGCGATGTGGTCAGAGTTAAACCCTGCAACCTCATCTTTCACTCCCATATCTGGTGTGGTAAATATGTGAAAGTACGTAAAACACAAAGTCGAAATACTAGGTATTAGGACCAAGCATCCTAATGTTATACAATAAGGTAGCATGCTTCGGATGTTTAGAAGGCATATAAAACTCTCGGCGTAAAAATGTCCTTTGGAATCACCTATTAGAGGAGGGCAGCAAAGACAGGTGGCCATGACCCACGAAAAGAGAATCCAGCACTTGCATCTGGTCCGTGTTTGGATAACGTCGTAGCGGCAAGATTTCCTTCTGGCAAGATATCGATCCACTGACATCCACATGAAGGTGTACATGTAAACGGCTGATAAGCTGACATGCAGGTATCCACTGATACTGCAAAACAAAAAGCTGTACACTCCTAATAGATCTGATTTCGCAGCGATGGAAAAAGGAATGACTACAACTGTGATCAGTAAGTTCGTGGTTGTAATGGACATGATATAAAAATCCAGTACGTGAGTTCTACTGGAAACACAAAAAATTGAACATATCACAATTAAGTTGCTAGTTGTGGATGATATGCAAAGAGCAACTGCCAAAGCTGTTTCGAATATTTTATTAATCGATATGAACTCAATATGATCTTTTGCTACGATGTCTTTTTCAAGTGTGTAGTAGTCTTCATCAATAGATATGCTTGAGAAATTCATTTTGATCTTATACAGCGCTGAAATATAAAAACAAACATAACTATACATAACAAGTATATAAACTAGTATACAAGATTTTTCCTATTTATACAAAGTGTTCTTCAAAAACCTATATATATACTATTTTACATCTATTTATCGATATATATATATATTAAATCAAACACAATTTTCATATGAGTCAGGCATTAAATGAATCAAAATTTTGTGTTTTGCGATTTTCGTCCATCGAAGTAAGTATTAGAGGAAGAAAGTTACACTCAAGATAAATAAGCAAGAAGATTAAAAATTCTGAAATAAATGTAACATATACATTGGCTCGATTCAGAACAATGGGAATTAACTCCACAAAAAAAAAAAAAAAAAATAAGAAGAAAATTTTTAGGAATACCAAAATGCAAAATAATCATGAAAGATAAAAAATAACAAACAAACGAAAAAGACGGCTTCCAGCCACTATGATTTGAGAAGAGTGGCGTACAATAAAGACAAATCCAATATCAGTTGATACTGTAAAAGGTGATTACGTAGTGTTGGATTAACTAGCCGCATAACTTGCCAAAAACTTTTGCTGCGGTTTGTAAATAAACAAAAACATCTTCAACGAGCAAAAATAGTTTTAAAGTATGTATTGGATTAGTAGATGAAAGTGTTTTGGATCGACGAATCAAAATTCGAATTGTTCCGAACTAAAAGACCTCATTATGTTTGACGATTTGCTGGTGAAAGTGCAAATGATTACTGTTTTAGTTAGTCAGTGAAACATGGTGGGTAGCGTGATGATTTGGAGTATTTTTGCAGGAGAAAAAACTGTCATATCGAGAGCACAAGGTATAAAAAAAATTATTATTTAGATATATTAGTACATCAAGCAGCGTTATCTGGCATCCGTATATTGACAAAGGGTTTCCTATTAACAATATATTGACCAAAAGCACACTTACAAACTTTGCTCCATTTATTTAAAAATGAAAGAACAGCAAAAAGTTCTCAAAATCTTGACGTAGCTTCCACAATCATCCGTTATGAATCCTATTGAAAATATATAAAATGAATTTCACAAAATAGCTAAATGGGCCCAGTATGTGTAACAACACTCTGAGAATGTCAGGAGAAATTTAAGCTGCGAAACGTTTGAAAAATTGATTTATTGAATGCCTTGACTTGAATCTGTGCAAGGCAGTCATTCGCACTAAGAGGATTACATTGACGAATGTACATTTTAAAGAAAAATTGTGTGTGTGTATATATATTTCACAAAGTAACAGAAACAACAAAAAAGAAATATTTTCTGAAAAAGCTAGAAAATTTTGTTAAAAGGTTTGAAATATTTTTGCAAAACTACCAAATTTTTAACAAAAAGCAAAAATATTTTCATAAAAGAGAAAATTTTTTGCAAAAAGATAAATATTTTCTCAAAAGATAGAAATTTTTTATAAAAATAAAAGTATTTTCTGAAATATTAGAAAGTTTCCCTCAATAATGAAAGTATTTTCTGAAAAACTAGAAAAATTTTTGCTAAAAAATTTGAAATATTCTTACAAAACTATCAGATTTTTTACAAAAACAAAAAATATTTTCTTGAAAGAGAAAATTTTTTACAAAAAACAAAAATATTTTCTTAGAAGATAGAACATTTTTCAAAAAAAAAATATATATATATTTTCTGAAAAACTAGAAAATTTTGTTAAAAAGAAATAAAAATGTTACAATATTTCCTAGTTCTTAAAGATTTTAAAATGATTACTTTAAGTTAGATCAATAAGTATTTTCTATAAAATCATTTTAACATTATTTTAAATCATGAAGACAGGAGATTCCGTTGGTTCCGTGAACCATCCAGAGTGCGGGACGAGGATCCATATTTAAATACTCATAATATACAGTATTATTCTAGAAGTTAGCACAAATTGGGAAGCATCTATGCTGCACATACATCATAGTAAATGTCATTTTGGGTGTATTTAGTGCAAATAGCTAATTTAAGAAAAGTATGAATGCAGATGTGAACCACAATATATTTTTTAACTATAATATTGAGTAAAGTGAAATGAGTGGAGTGAATTCGCATATGCTATTAAAAAGTAAACGCAAAGTACTATAAACCTGTGTCAGTAAAGTAATTATTCAAACAAAAGTTAGAAGATCCTGAAACAAATCATTTTTAAATATGGGGTTGCTCAGTGTGGTTAAAATAGCTGATTCTATTAGAAACTACAAAATTGTACAAACAAAGAATAAATTTGAATATTAACTGAATTAGAAATAATCCCAAATCGAATGAGCTGTACTTTGAAATCTGTGTATAATTTTAGTTTATATCATAAGAAATAATGGATTTTTTTTAGTTATAATTTCAACGGAAAATGTCAAATTATTTCCTTTGTGATCAAAAACATCTAACGTACTTTTCTTTGTAGGAAAATATTTTAGATAAGTGAAAGTTTTAAACATAAATCTCTACTATTAAGTGTAAGATTAATGTAGTATTATGTTTAATTATTTGAAAAAGGTTTTCAGCCCCATTGAAAAAAATAATGGCTTAGTGATGAAATATAAACATGAAAAACACATTGGCTATCAACAAAAATGTTTCGTACATTAAGGGGAGAAAACGAGAAAATAGAAAAGTTTTTTTTCGTTAAAAAGTGATGAAAAAATATTCCTACGTTTTTAAAATTTAGAAATTTAAACTTGAGTTAGAACAACAAGTGCGAAATAATATTTACATTAAACATGTAATATTGAAATATTATAAATTATAAAATATTTTCCTGAAAGTCTTTTAACATAGTGAACTGGAGTAATGTGAGTTACCGGAATAACGGAGTAGCGTAAGTGTGATTCAAGTTAATATTAGAAAATAATGATGTTATAAATAATAGAAACAACACACTTTAGTTTTTTTATTCGTATCAGAGAATTCGTATAGTTTTCCGTCATTTGCTGTTAATGAAGGAAACTATTGCGTAATTAAATTATTGCGTAATTTACTAATCTATTATTCATTTTATATAAACAGTAATTTTTCCGCAATTAATCAATTAATGGTTTAATTAATCTGTTACGTCCTTGGTCAAGCCAAATATTTAATTATCCGCTATTTTGCAAGACCTTCAACACGTATTAATATAGATATTTAAGAAGTATTAATTTATTTTTTTCTTCCAATAAAAATATATTTTAATATTTGAAAAAAACTAATAATATATTTACAGTATATATTCAATTATAATTTTAAATATAATTTTAAATACATTCATAAACTTATTCCTCCTTTGAACTTTATCAAATATAAGAAATTAACTGTTACATTAAATTATAAATGTATTTATTTTTTGATCTTATGAAGAAGGAAATATTTGAATTAATTTTATTTTCTGTTAGAAAATGTATAACTACATATTTACATTTTGTCATCAATTATCTATTCATTTTATAGAATACAAAGGAGCTATTTTAAATCAAAGAAACACAAAATGGGTAATTTTTTAATGCCATAAATACTTTAATTTTCTTATTTGATATTATAATAATGATAAAAACTTACTTATTTTTAAAATTAGAAGTCCAATTTAAAAGCATCTCTCTATATATTAACTGATATTAACAGAACGTGGGACCCAATTTTCTATACGAATTCTAATACAAATAACAAAACTAATGTGTTCTATTATTTATAACATCATTATTTTCTAATATTACCTTGAATCACACTTACACTACTCCGGTAACTCACATTACTCCAGTTCACTATGTTAAAAGACTTTCAGGAAAATATTTTATAGTTTATAATATTTCAATATTACATGTTTAATGTAAATATTATTTCACACTTGTTGTTCTAACTCAAGTTTAAATTTCTTAATTTTAAAACCGTAGGAATATTTTTTCATCGCTTTTTAACGAAAAAAATCTTTTCTATTTTCTCGTTTTCTCCCCTTAAGGTACGAAAATTTTTTGTTGATAGCCAGTGTGTTTTTCATGTTTATATTTCATTACTAAAACATTATTTTTACACATGCGGCTGAAAACATTTTTCAAATAATTAAACATTAATAATCGTATCTTAGACACGAAGTCTACATTAATTTTACACTTAATTGTAGAGATAACTTTCTCTACAATAACTGTTTAAAACTTTCACTTTTCTAAAATATTTTCCTACAAAGAGAAGTACTTTAGATGTTTTTGATCACAAAGGAAATAATTTGACATTTTCCGTTGAAATTATTACTAAAAAAAAGAATCCATTATTTCTTATGAGATATACATATATATATATATATATATATATATATATATATATATATATATATATATATATATATATATATATATATATATATATATATATATATATATATATAT
Source organism: Parasteatoda tepidariorum (assembly GCF_982258835.1). Lineage (NCBI taxonomy): Eukaryota > Metazoa > Arthropoda > Arachnida > Araneae > Theridiidae > Parasteatoda > Parasteatoda tepidariorum. Next base: position 38,973,470 of record NC_141762.1, on the reverse strand, counting down.
ATATATATATATATATATATATATATATATATATATATATATATATATATATATATATATATATATATATATATATATATATATATATATATATATATATAGTGAGAATATTTAAATGTTTTTATGTAGCTGATAATACTCAAGTAACTTATTGCCATTAATAAGAAAATTTTAATAATTATTATATAGCATCAAAAGTATTAATATTATAAAAGAAAATATAAAGGAAAATAAATCACATTCAAAGATATTGTTCATTCGTTTTGAGCGGAGGGTAAGTTTCCTACTTTTTACATAACTTTTCAAATCGTGGAATAAAATTTGCTTATTATAAAAAAAATGCTTGCTTTTATGAACTGAAACCAATGAAAATCCAAGTTTGGGCATGTATGATTTACATAGGGTATGAGGGTCATAGCTTTATCACTTAGAACGTGATACTCAAGTCTTGCATACATTCAAATCTCTATTAGTTCTTGAAACCTCTTTTATTTCTAATACCAACAAATTATTGAGAAGGGATTAATAATAATCTTGAAGTTATGGAAACCTCGAAGCATCCTAAGGTATCACAAAGTGTCCCAATTGTGTCAGCTAAACTATAACCATAACTAAATCCTTTCACTTGCGTTGTCAGTGCATGTGCCGCTGCCACTGCAATGACGTTTGCGACTTAAGTAAATAAAAAAATTGTAAAGCTAAACGTCTAGCGTTAAATGAATAAATTTTATTTTTAAGTGAAGATCATTTGGAAATACTTAAAATAAGTTGCTTTCTGCTTTTAGATTTTTTGTTTTAACATTAAATTCTGATTTAAAGTGCATTTTCTGTTTCCTGAACTTCTTGTTAAGTACTCAAGGGATAGAGCGTTCGCCTTCCTATGAGGTAAACCGGGTTCGAATCCCAGTGATGGCTGGTCGATACGATTTCCGCATCCGGCTTGCATCGACAACAATGCTGACGTAAAATATCCTCAGTGGTAGATGGATCATAGATTATAGTCCCCTTGCCTTCGTGAGTGGCTTTTCGTGGTTTTCCTCTCCATGTAACGCAAATTGCGTGTTAGTTTAATCAAAGAGTTCTCCTGGATGGCAAATGTCTCCCAATACTTGACGAGTTGTACATTAGTAGTCGCAAACCCAAAATTGGGTCGGCTGTTCAACGACGGTTACAAAATATAAAGTAAAATATATCCACCATACTGATTGCTTCTTTTAAAAATTGCTACCTGTATGCACTGCATTTAGAGTTTCGGATTAAGAAAATACGTATTTTAAATACAAAGTTAAGCTTAATTAAAAAAAATATAGCGGTTTTACTAAAATTTAGCGTAATTCATGTACTCTTAAAGAACAATGTTTAAACATATACTAATAAAGCCATAATGAAGAACTTATTACACTAAATCACACTAATAGAAAAACTGCCTTACCTTATAAACGTGCTCTTAGGAAATCAGGCCAAAGCATATTTCTACATAACCATTTCCTAACCACTCCTGGTTTTGATGAGTAACGGTAACTATAGCAACAGAAACTTATTCTTTGTAATTGCTTCACTTAAAAGGTGAAAAAGATAGCTCTAGTGCCCACAAAAATAGCTGCCAATCGCTTTTTAAACCGCAAACTCAACAAACCGTAACATTGAGAGAGTTTCAGTAAAGAAAAAAAGAAAAAAAAAAGAAAGAAAAGAAGCGTACATGGTTCCCTTAATGATATAGAGTTTCGGAGGTTGAAAAATGATTACCGGAGCAGAGTAAATTTATCCGAATTCTCTTTGGATTTGGAATAACAGATAGAAGGGCTTTGGACAGGAGATTGTCAGCATGACAAATTAGAGATTCTCTTGAAATTTATAGCGTTCGCAGCTTCTATTAGTTGTACGTGATTTGCATTAATGTTGACCGCTATGATATTTATAACAGAGAAGAACGCGGGAAAAGAACTGCCTAAGATTGCCTGAACTGAAACCCAAAAACGAGAGAAAAGAAACTAATATCGACTGTGACTTATCGAATATTGCAAAATGTATATAATCACCTATAAACACCATTTCAAGCAGTGCAAACTTGGTATAAGCGCTGAAAATTTATTGTTAACAATTAGTTAAAATAATTATAAAAATTAAAAACAGGGATACAATGCACACAAAAAAACCACCTTAATGAATTCTAATTTAATTGGATTTTTCGGTACTAGTACTCAATCTCAGAGGTAAGAATGGCTAAACTTAAGCATTCTAATACATTTTTCTGACTACATTATACATTACAACAACAGACACAAAAGCGTATTCCAAGGAGACCTCTGAATTAACATCAACGTAATTTTATTTCGTTGTTTATTGTATGGAAATAGCGGTGAGATTCAAATGACGTTAAACTTTTAGAAATTTTTTAAGCCTATGAAAACATTTATAGTAATCTTCATAATCAAAATTAACATGCTTCTGAATTAACATCAACGAAATTTTATTTCATGGTTTATTATATGAAAATAGCAGTGAGATTCAAATGATGTTAAACTTTTAGAAATTTTTACATTTTTTAAGCCTATGAAAACATTTACAGTAATCCTAATCATGACATAAACCATCAATTTTACAACCTTAGTGTGATTTCATAATGTTTTTTATTTATGATTTTGTGATTATTAACAGACAAAATATTTGCGTACTTCCAAAACATAATTATTCATAATGCATTAAAACCCTTAACAAAATTATTAGCACCAAGTAATTGTTGAATTAAAACCTTTTTATTCTTCAGAAGAAAATAAAAACAGTACGTATCAAATGTTATTATTTAATTTTTTATTTATATAATTAATTATTCATTCATATAATTAATTGTTTATATACATAATAATTTAATTATTTATGTAATTAATTATTTCTTATTTTGAAAATTATGTTTTATCTTCCTGAAATTTTGAAGACAATTCTCCTGAACTCCTTGATTTGGTGGTATTTTCAGCAAGTGTTAAATAATTTTTGAAAAATGTATATTTCCAAAATATAGTTATTCAAAACACTGCAAAAACATTTAAGAAAGATGAGCACAAAGTAAAAGTTGAATCACAACTTGATACTCTAAAAAAAAAAAAAATGAAACAATCCGTTTGTTGAATATATTTTTTGCTAATACATAACTTTCTGCTGCTTTTACATGCTTTTTAATGCAGATAAATGCATGCTTTTTAATGCAGATAAAACATTAACTTAAACAAAATTAGGGTATGTAGAGATGACTTGCTTAATTTCCAGTCAGAAGAGAAGGTGGAAGGTTTCTGCATCAAGAGATTCTGAAAACATAATTCATAATTAAGAGCTACAAATGTAGTGATCCGTTGTTGAGATATCGCTTATTCATCTTCCTTAATATCTTCTCACAGATCTAAATAAAATATTTATTAGATAAATTAACATGTAATTTACTTTTAACCAATACTTTTCGCATCCCAACTATTTTAACAGGAAAGCCGGAAGACTATTTAGGAACATTATGATATAGATACCAAAGGAAATTTTTCAAACAGAATAAATCACGTTTAATCAATTTTTGTCTTTCACAATGCATATACAACACAATTTCCTCTCCATTTCATAACCCTGAGAAGCAAATATTTTGATGCATTTGAGCAAACACTTGATATTGCCTAATTCGGTTGTGGGGATTTTAAATCTGTAATTAGTTTTGCTCCTGTGGCTACAGATTTTTTAAAATTACATTTTAGTCAATTTTTTGTCGAAATGCACAAATTTAAGAACGTTATATACAAAAGGGAGTTGAGTTAGGTTAATCATCAGGAGAATTAGGTCTATCATCAGGATTTAAATTGCATAGAAACGAAGGCCTGGAAATGTTACTCTCCGCTAGGGGCGCTTCTCGATTATGAGCAGCTCAGAAACATGCCAAAGAAACAGTTCAAAATAGAAAAGTTTCTTCAGAGGTGTTTTCGCAACCTGCTGTTATACGTATAACGTTTTTAAACTTGTGCATTTCGAAGAAAAAAATAAACTAAAAATTTCATTAGAAAAAAAACAGAGCTTGAAAAGAGAACTTTGGAATAATATTGTGCTTTAAGTATGGAGCCGCACCTAAACTTCGAGCACAGAGGGACAACTGATGATTTGTTTTTTCAGTAAAATTTGCAAATGAGTTTTTTCATTAAAAGAAATGCCCACATAATTCGAACTGTGCGTCTGAATAAGAAAACATTTCCTTTTGTTTTCAGTGTCCCCTCTTAATTGCATAGACATAACATTCATCTTTTGCACAAAATGGAAACAAAACACTTAACGTTTAGGAACAAAACAAAAAAAATAACGTCATCATTCTCAATATTTGTCTAATCTATACAGGCGACAGCATAGATTAAAAGCGAAGCACTGTCACTTACAAAAATAGAACAAAACGTTAGGACACTAAATGCTTAGAAATTATTCTGCAAGATATGAAACTTACCGATGACTTGCACTGTTTTTCACAACGTTTGTGATATTGCTATCCTTAATACTCGGATTGTTTTCAATGAATTTTTTTTGTCACCCTAATTACCCATTGCGAGTTGATTCTTGTGCTTGATGAAGAACTACGAAGTGTTTTGCTCATCAGATAGCCCTTAATTCATGAAATTCCGTCTCTAAAATAAAATTGAAGAAAACCCTTTTAATTTTGTAAAGGACATAATAAAACTTCTGATAGCTATAAGAACTGCTATCAACCAATTTGTCGATATTTTATGACCACTTTCATGCAATGAGGATATACTACACGCCTGCGCTAATATTGAACAAATCACGGAATCACATCTCAAAGCATGTGTGCTAATGTGTATTGTTTATATTCGTGTCTTGCGTTTATTTTCGTATGACGCGAGATCCATCCAAAGAATAATCTGTTATACAATATTGTTATATTGCCATTATGTGAATAAAGAAAAAATAATAATTTTAATCTTCAAAAACTTGTATATATTTCATTTTTAACAATATCCATCAGTTATAAAATCGTTCCATTGAATAACATCACTTTCTCATAAGGGTGAAATTGACCCTAAATGGCTAATTTTAGGTATGTCCAAAATTCGGTTATTCTAGTGTTAAATAAATAGCTTAAATTTACTAAATACTGAGAAAGCACATTTAGTTTTATTCTTTTTGCAACAAATCTCATAACTTAAGTATTCTGAGCATTGTTAGACATTTACACGATTCACAATAATCTAAAATAACTAAAGAAGAAAAAACTCTGAGACAAAGTTTTTTAAGTGGACTAAATTTAAAATTTAAAAATAAAGTAAAACAAAAGATTTTAAATCGAAATAATAACAATAATAAATGAATTTTTATTCTTGAACTAGCTTTTATGCTTGTTTTTTCAGTTGCGTTACTTGCGTAATCATATACGTTTCACCTGGCAATGGTTCTTGAACGAATATTGAACCTTTAAAAAAGAGTAAAATAAAGTTGCAGTTTTTTTTCCTGTCAAAATGAATTCAGTCTTGTTATTTATTAAAAGTCTTAACTTATTAGGTACTTCCTGCTTCGTTTATAAACGAAAACACCCCAGGGTAAGAGATATAATGCAAGTTGCAGGTCGAATTCATATTCAAACAAATTTTTCGGGGAACAGAAACTTATAAATAAGATCTTGCGGGTCTTAAAAAAATAATTAGTAAAAAGTATTTAAATGGAAAAAAGTAGGGTAAACTAACCAGTGAAGGAACACTTAAGCTTCGCTTGCCTCTTAAAAAATCATATTAATTTCAAAATTCGTAATTTTAGTTAAATGACAGTGTCAACATATTTGTTAATAATTGCAAATTATGTTAAAAAAATTGTAGAGAACTTACATAATACTGTTTTAAAGTTTTGGAGGTTCAAATAACAAGTAGTAAGAAGACCCAGTGAAGGAACAGCTCTTACCATTGAAGGAACACAAAATTGCCCTTAATTTCGGTTATATTTTAATGCTCTTTATGAATTCATTAGCCATACAAATATATAAAAACAAGACTATTTATGAAACTATAACATACAAGTACTTGTAAAATGCTAACTTTATTCTGTAATCATGAACTAGAAATTAAAGTGATGTTAAATACAAAATAAATTTTAAAAAATCATTCTTTCTTATAATTTGACAGTCAAATCTGAATCATTGTGTCATCCGATGCTGTTTACTATCATTATTATTTTATCACCTTTTTGTTTACTCTTTTTCCTCTTATTTCCTGAAGCTTTTTTTCTTTTTTAAGTATTTTTTCTTTCTTTTTCTTCTCCATATTCTCTTGTTTCAACTTTTTTTTAGATCTTTCAGCCTCTTGAAATTTTTGCCATTTCTCTGAAGTTAGTGCAAAAGGTAATTTATTCATTTTTTTTCTTATTTGACCTTTCTTTTTATCATCAATATTTGGCCAATGTAAATGGTTTTTCCAAACTTCTTCTGATTTTTCAGCAACATTTCTATAATGCCTTTCTCGAAAATAGACGGGGGAAAGGTGTATTGAAGTTTGAGGAAAATCCATCTCTTGTTGACTTGTATCTAGAGGATCTTTAGAAGTACTGATTTTACTTACAGAATCATTTCTTTTTTCAACTAAGAGAATCAGCATGAGGACTCATTTCAAATTCGATATCTAATATGCATTCATTATCAATACTAGCTTCAGTTCCTAAGTTTGACTTAACCAAGTGGTCTTCTTCTAATACGCACTTCTTCCATATTGAAAAAAGTTCAGGCTCCTGAGCATTTTCGATATTAGACTCTTCAGTCAATGCTGCGTTAAAAATTTGCAACATATCTTGAGGGCTTTCCCTCTCAAGCTTCTGAAGAAATTGAGTATCGTTTCTGTTTAAGTCTGTTTTTTGTTGAGGAGTTTGCTTCTAAATTCTACCATAGTAAAGTAGTTTTTATAAATGATATAATCACGTTGCTATCCTATAATGATAGCTTATTAGGAGTTCTAGGTGCAAAAGCCAGCGAAAAAATGTTCTATTCAAATTTTTATGATTATATTTAATTAGTTTTCGATTTGTAAACATAGTTTATTAAGTTGCCTAACATTTGACGTAATTGCACGCCCCATTAATAAATATAAATTATAATTTTTTTCATAAATTAAGCTATTAAATTAACATTTTGAACTGAAATTATTTCAGGAATTATTCATACAATTTTTAACAAAATTTCGGTTGTCCTCTATATAGCAGAATTACTTATCCTAGAGTCATGTAAAATCATATTTCACACATTACTGTTCATTCACTGGAAGTATTCCCAGTGAAGGAACATGCCTGTTTCTTCACTGGTTAGAAGATGTTTTCTGTCTTTGAAGCAGAATTTTAATGTATAATATGACTAAAAGTACAAGAAAATTAAGAAATTTATTTTATTTTCATTAACTGGGAAAAGAACCTAGTAAAAAAACACTTGTTCCTTCACTGGTTTTTCATCGTTTGGTGATCCAGAGAAGGAACATGCCTGTTCCTTCACTGGGTAGAAGTTGTTTCTTGTCTTTTATACAGAATTTTGATGTATAATGTGACTAAAAGTACAAGAAAATTCAAAAATTTATTTTATTTTCATTAATTGGGAAAAAAACCTAGTAAAGGGAAACTTGTTCCTTCACTGGGTTTTCATCGTTTGATGATCCAGTGAATAAACACCCCCTTATCTCAGTACTTGATTATGCCATGGTGCTTTAAAAAAAATAAAACGTAACTTCAATAACTATATTTTAAATTCTCTTTTTCACAGTGAGAAAAATAAGACTATTACATGCAATTAACTCCACTTCAAGCATATAAATACAAACACTCACCTTATAATTTTTTCAGCGAAACAAGGTGTTGCAGTGATAATAACAAAGTCAAAAATTTTCCCAGAGAAGTATATTTGACCAGGTAATCCAAAACATTGCTAGATGACTTCTTATTGTTTGGCAGTAAGCTATTGTTACCAATCAATCTAAAGAAAAACTTTCAAATTCTTATTTTTATTCAATATATATGAATTGTTCCTTCACTGGGTAGTGTTCCTTCACTGGTTGTTTTACCCTAGTAATAACTTTTATTGAGTTGATTTGAATTCGGCTCAAGAACCAGAATTGGCAATAACGTGTCAAATACAAATGATATTACGTATTCACTATGGCTCACTTTTAGAAATTTTAAATTGTATTGAAGTATAATATTGTTTAAATTGGCTGAAACCTTAATAGGGTGCTGAGTTGAACCATATTATCGTACTTCTTAAACTTGATTACACGGTATTAGCGGCCAACTTGAACAGAAACAATATTCTACACTGTCAGAAATAACTGTAAATTCAACAGGCAAAAAAATTAAACATATTTTTCACAGAAAAATAAACTGCATAAAGGAAAATAGAAATTTTTTTTCTATTTTTAACCGTTATCCGCTCACTATAAAAAAATTTCGTATTTTTTTCGGACTTTCTCCGCGTAATTGATGATTTAAGGATGCTTTGTTCACAAAACCGTTTTTCTTTGTTTTTCATCCCAATCATAAACAAATTAAAAACTGACAGCTCAAATTCGAGTTTTTGCCATATAGCTTTGTTTACCTTAACGTGAAATAACTACACAAGTCATTTTACGAATATTTTCTATACTTGCTCTTATTTTTCAGCAATCATTTTATGGTTTTGAGCTTCGTATGAATAAAATTGTGATTCGACTTTAACTGTCAATTTGATACTTATACCCTGCCAGATAATTATCTGTTTTTATAATTGCTTATGATGAGTTAAAATTGGTAGACATTTTTATTAAGATGGACCACTATAACTTAAAATGTTTTCCTAAACAAGATTTCAATAAGTAAGAATTTTAAAATAAAAACAGTTTAAGACTTTTCTTCATAAAGGAACCCAGGAGACGCTGTAACTCAAAGAACATAACACTTGCCATCCAATGAAGTGCCTAGGTTCGAATCCCAACATTGATTGAATTGATTATACGAATCCTGCTCTCTTCTCGCACCGATCACAAGGATGACATATTTACTTTATAGAGTTTGTTTGCTTAAATAACAGTACTTATTTGATTAAAAAACAAATGTCCACTTTTAAATAAATGTTTTACTGTGAAATAAACTGTCTCATCCTGGTACACGAACCGATAGTTTTTTTCCCCGTAAATTTAACAGATTTTTCCTGCAGTGTATTTCACAACTTAGGTTGCATCAAATTTGTACTGCATTACGATTTAAGACATCAATGTTATAGTTCAATAAGCCGGTCGTTTTTTTTCCTTTGAGGATGTTAGTAAGTTGGCCGAAAGGTGTTGTAAAATAAGACATGCAAAACTAAGCAAACAAACAAAAAACTCACAAAAAGATTGTAAATTTCTGTGGTACTTGAGTCGTCAGGCTCATGTTTATCTACATTTAAGTTCACAGTAAACTTTACAATAATTGAAAATTAATGTCGAACCTATTTCTTTACGTGAATCTGTTCTTAAAGACATTTGTAAAACATTATAGACCTAGTATAAAAATTTTTTTAAACAAACATTAAAATCACATGCGGCATGAGTCACGTGAATGAAACATAACATAAGTTGATAAAATTGCAAATCATTTCAAAATCAGCCCATTTTATCAATCATTCTCTAGCAGTTATTCGAGTCCTCCTCTTCTTGTGTCAACTTTATGTCCAAAGATAAGAAAGAAAAAAAAGTTAATCGGTCTGTGTAACTTACGAAATTTCAAGACACATAGCTTCCATGACTTAATTAATTTTTCCCATCTATTTTTCTAATTATATGCAGAGTTATAAGAGTAGTGTAAAGTTCCAAGATTTGCAAATGGAAGTATTATTGAACTGGTTCACAGTGGATAGCGTGCTTCATTATATGGCTAAGAATATATATAATTCATTTCAGATAGTTTATTTCGGAGGAAAAAAAAAAGACATTTTTCTTGTGAATTTAATAATGAAAGAAAAAGCTTTCACCACAGAAATACCCACGATTGTTTTGTAATCATTACGGTTTGTTGACAATTAACAAATTGTTTCCTCAAAATAAATATATATATATATACAATTAAACTATATCCGAATTCTTTTACAGATTAAGATTCCATTCCTATCCGGAAAAAATTTAAACCCAATAATTTTGCTCGATTACCAATGCAACTTCATTACATATTTGTTTTTCAAATTTTTATTGACTTTTTATTTTATTGACTTTTTGGTTACAATAAAACTTCTTAAATATTATCACCAAAAGGATCATTTAGCAATAGTATTCAAAAGCAATAGTAAATAATTAATTCTTACTACAGCTTTAGAATTTTAATTAATTTTTTGCATTCATTATTTAAATTGCACATGCTGCGACTGAACTAAATTTATATACAAGTAAATACAATATTGAATTTTCTCAATTGATTTAGCGTGACATATACGTTACGCAAATTAAAAGTATTCTAAGAGAATTTTCTTATCTGAAACAGGACTGTTTTTACATCAAGCAAATGTTTTTGTATTCTTTTCAAACATCAAGTACTAGATAAAAGAAGAAAGAAATAATTAAGTTTTAAAAAAATCTTTCATATTTTGAGTATTTTTTTGCATCATGGCATATAAAAAATTCCGGCGTTAATAAGTTGAATGTGAATAGACCAATTCACTACTTAATAATTGTAAAAAGATAACTATATATAACTATAAAGATAACTATAACTTATATATTTATTATAAAAAGTTGCATAGTGAATTAATATCATACGATTATTTTATATTACAATAAAAGAACGACACTTTTAGTTTTGAATAATAATGAAAATTTAAACGCAATAATTACAGAGAAGAGCATCAAGAAGTTTAATTAACATTTAATTGAATACATAATATTTTTTACGCAGCCTAAAAGGTAAATATATTCGCAGAAAGCTGTCATTCATGATTTAATTGCCCTTGCTCATTGAACAAACTTTAATTAGAATATCCAGCATTCCATCACGTATGCACTAGTGATACCATTACTCCAGAAGTGAGATTTTTTTTCTCAGACGTTTAATTCCAGTTAAAGAAGCCGGTATAATGAGTAGGCCAGGGGCGGTCCCACTCTGGAGGCCTAATATCGTGTCCCGTTGCATCTTTCGACACATTGATAGCTAGGTCATTGGGGTGCGACAACCGTCCTTCTACAGGTAAGTGTTAATATCATTTTTATTCTCGATCTCATCATCTAAGTTTGTCACACTTCGGAGGATGCTTAAAACGGATTACTGAATGGAAAGATAATGGCATCGGCTTATCGGGATTTATCACTATCTAAATCACTTTCGCGTCTCTCTGTAATGTTTGTATTTATATTACCGTTTAATCTTACAATTGCCGAAATTGGGATTTTGTTCTATCATTCGAAAGCTGTGCCGTGGTTACATAAACGGATATTTCCAGATCCTGATTATCACGTGGTCCGAAAAAATGCATGTCCTCTAATTTACGGCAAGTTTCATAAAAGTTAACCTAGCTGCAAACATTTCTGTGCAAAGTCATTATAATTACAGGTATTTGCACGTCTTGATTACCACACATCCTGACAATACTTGCTCTGCATGTTCTCTAATTTACGGCAAGTTTCCTAAAAGTAAATCTAACTACAAATATTTCTGTGCAAAGTTATTATAATTACAGATATTTGTAAGTCTTGATTACCATAATACTTGCTCTGCATGTCCTCTAATTTTCGACGAACACTAATTGTTATATGTAAATTATATATATATATATATATATATATATATAATTATATATATATACATATATATATATATATATATATATATATATATATATATATATATATATATATATATATATATATATATATATATATATATATATATATATATATAAATCAACCATGCTTAAATTCATGTGGAAGGAAAGGAAAAAAGGATAATTAAAAAATTAAATTCATGTTTAATTATATTCGTTGGCTAAGGAATTTAAAAAATCGATATTAGTTGAGTTATAAAGATAATAACATAAATAGTTATGATTATGAGTTATATTATAATTTGAGTTCGAGATATCCAACAATTTTTTATGCATAAAAGATACAAATAAATTGAAAAAAAAGTTTTTGTTGTTGTTAAAAATGAGAGAATAGATGATAAAAATTGATCATTTAAGCGTACAAGTAGTAACTTGTTTTTGGTACATTTAAAAATGATCGATACTGTTATTTTCAATGGGCAAGATTTCTCTTTTTGTTAAATTCTCTAAGAACCATCGGAAAAAGTGAAAATGACTTAGCATAAAAGTGGCCTCTCTTGAATACTTATTCGGCATAAAACATGCATTACAGAAAAAATTTCATTTGCAGATGTGTAAAGACAAAATAGAAACATAAAAAAAAGTAAATTGAACTGTGTGGTATTTTTATGATAATTTTAAGAATAAACATATTGAACAATAAAGAAACATATGCATCTTGAGGTATCAGAAAATATTGCCTCAACAATTCTTCCTCCAGAAAATAAAAATCTTTTATGATTAAAAAAAGCTCTTAATAAAGCTAATAATTTTTGTAATTATTTGTGGATAAAAATCAAAAGTAAAAGCAATTTCAGATTTTAAAAAAAATTCCAAATAACAATGAATTGTGCCAGTTTTTTAATAAAATTAATAACTGATTTTTGTAATCGATTTTTATAATCGGTTTTTATTATTTATACGTTAAAATTTGAAATAAAAAAAATTACCGATAAAAAAGTAAATATATATTAGTCCCGTTTTCAATAAAAACTAATAAATTATTTTGTACGTTTATTATTTTCCATGTGTAAATAATATACAACAAAAAGAATCGAGAATAACTTAAACTTACATTAACACTCGTCTTTTATTAAAATAACTTAAATTTATCTAAAGCTTTCTACATCAGTTATTTATGAATAAAAATTGAAAAAAATTAGAAATAAATTTATAACTGAAAGTATTACCGTGTGCAATCAGTACAAAAATGTAAACTATAAATTTAAAATTATGAGCTTTGAGCTATATATCATGCAAATAATTCTGTAGGTCTTGATTTCCAATATAATTAACAATAGAAGATTTGTATGAAGAATTTAAAAGGAAAATACATGTGAACTCAAGCCAGTTTTGTTATCTGAAAAATTCTATTTTTTCATCCCAATAGTAAAAAACATTCAAATTTCCTACTTCAATTTGATTTCTTTTAAATAATATAACTCAATTATATTTTCTACTTGTTTACTTATATTTCAAAACTATAATTTTTAATAAATTTTGAAAGAAGAATTTCGTCAAATCAACAAAAATATTAGATTTAAAATGCTTATTTGAAATAGTAAAAAAAAAGATGTATGATTAATTTAAAATTCTACTTCTAATTTGCTTGAACGAATTCGATTTATCTAAATCATGCAAATTGTTGAAACAAAAATAATGTTTAAAATTTTTTAAATAAATTATTAAATTTATTTTCCTTGGGACGTTTTTTTCTTTTTTTCTTCTCTCTCTAAAGTACTTTATGGTGAACGGTTTTTCATAAAGCATATCCAAAGATAACCAAAGATAACAGTTTTCTTTAACATAGGTAACTCAAAATTTGAATAAGCTGCCTTTCATTTTCGTCATAATGATCTCAGGTATTATTATTTTAAGATTGACCTGTTTCATTCTAATTTAAATGCATTTTTAGTAAAATTTTATTTAATGAAAAACGTTTTCAATTTCAAAATGAATTAGACTATTATAAATGAAATATTTATTCAGGTGTAAATGGAATTAATTTGATTCAGAAATTTTTTAATGTTTCCTTTTTTAAAATTATTTTTATCAAACTTTATTATTGGGTTAAAGACGTATGAAATAAGTTATAACATACATTTTTAGACTTCACAAGAGATGGTATCATCGTATTTCTATAGAGCTGTAGCTCTCATGCTAACAGTCGGAGCACTTTCCAAAGTTCAGAAATATGACAAAAGAGAAAACGAAAGAGCAGAGAAATTAGCAAAGTTGATAGAATATGATGACAAAAGTAGTAAGTATTTTTTTCTTTATATAACTAGTATATAAAAAGTAAATAACCAGTATATAACCAGTAGTTCTGTATATAACCACTAAAATAGTTATTTTACTTTATTATTGAAACTAACATTTTTAGCAAGAAGAAAAATTCGGAAATTTTGCCTTCTAGTCGAAATTACTATTTAGTTTTATACATATTTGAATTAACTTTACGAAAGTGACATTGAAAAAATTTCATTCAAAATAAATGCATGAGACAGGCCACAAAGCCAAAAAATACCGTTAAAATATTAATTTAGATGGTTAGATTTCTATAAAATAAAAAAAAGGGGCTGTGTTTTAATGACATGCTAAACGTAACGTTTCATATGTTAACACAAGGGTTTCTAAACTTATCTAACCAGAGGCAGCCCTAAAAAGTTAGAATTTCTCACAACACCCTAGTCCTATAATTTCTAGCTGTAGTATAATAATAGACTTAATGCTTGGAATTTAAAGTCGCTCGCATCAAAAGTTTAACAGGTAATATTTCAGCGAGAACGTTTTGAATGTCGATTTCAATCTGATTCATATCCAAGTGTGAATGTTATTCATATCACGAATGTTATACGAAAAACATATTCTCAATTGATTGAAAAGTTTCGCCTGAAATATCCTGATATAGAAGTATCTGATATATATAGAAGTTATCTGATAAGGATTTTGGATCCATATTTTCCATTATCGAATGTCTAATACACAGCGGATGCCTAATATACTTCTACTAATTAGACCCGTAACGGTACAGAAATTTTCCTATAATCGTAAATTTCACAGTTAATTTGATGGGCAGACTGATGATGACCGTAATTTTAGAATGAATTTAATAACTTAAAGCTCATAGATAAAAAAAAAAATTTAAAAAATCCTATAAACAATAAATTATCATTTCTGAAAAAAAGGGCCGAGGTAGTTTAGTGGTTACGATTTCATGTTTCCATCTTGAAAGCCCACCTAGCTTGTCTGGGAAGTAAACGTGGTCGGAGCGCAATGGTGACCACGTTACCCATCATGACCTTCATCACGAAATTGTTGTTTAGCATTAACCTCCATGACCCTCCTGGCCTACAAATGGCTGTTGTGTGAATGCTTTAGTTTTTACAGAAAAAAATTGTGTTTGAATTCTGAAAATTTAAAGCATTAAAAAGAACTTTTTAGTTCCTTTATCCTAGGGAATTCTCCATTTTATGTATCTCAAATAATTACATCATCTAATTTTTATCTTTAACTTCATTGTTTAATGATAAAAAATTCGCAACACACATAATAAAGGCATTAATTTATCTGACATCTTGAATGTTGTATGTCAAAACAATCAGATTTGTATGAAATGATTACCTCGTTCTGCTTCTTTTGCATACCTTTATCTAATTATAATAGAATCAATAGTTCCTGGTTCGAAAACAATTTGTGGTTACGGTTGCTCTTTTTTCACAGAAAAGAAATACTAAAATAATCGTTTATCTTTTTATTTTATAGGTCGACCTGTCAAAGTTATTCTTTTTTTTTTTCATTGGGTGTAAACAAGTTTATGTTCACCACGCATCCTAATCATAGGCGCGAGGACTACGCGGCCCTAAAGATCCCTCTTGTTCCCTTTTTAATTATATCTTATTTATTACTTTTAGTTTATTTTTATGAAATAAAAATTTGTTCAACTGTTAGAAGTAACTGCATAATCGTTTGAGCTTTCCCGGCAAGTTGCGCAATTCAAACAGTATTTTAATATGCTATAAAAAATTTTGTTATTAAATTAATGAATAGGTGTTTATATATGTTGCATGTACCAACATTTATTATGCATTTAAATCATTTAAATATATGCTGTTACGCGTATTTAGCAAAAAATAACCAAATGACTGTTTTTTTTTTCTTTGTGAAAAAATCATTGCCATTACTCCTTTTCCTTAATAGACTTATAGCGTAAACATTTAAAATGTTTTCTCAAACACAAAAGTTTTTCTTCTCCCAATAATTATTTTTACACAATATTAATTTAAACCTAAAATAATGACTATTAAATGTTTTTTTTTTTTTAAATTTGATGTTTAAAATATTATTTATGGAACAACTTAGAAATTATTTAAGCAAATCCGCACCGTAACACCAAGGTCTTTTTTCTTCTTCTCTTTGTTTTTTGCTTAAATATTTTTGCTAAATGGGAAAAACGGAGCCCTATATTTTGAATTTGGTCTTAATTTTTCCTAGGTAGTCGAAAATGATAATTTTGAAGTGGTGCATTTAAGATGAAAATATGGGTAGCATTTTAACGTCAAAAAAAATCGAATCTAAAGTTTGAAAAATAAGCAAATGTAATTGATATGCACCGCGAAATGAATGCTTTATATATATATATATATATATATATATATATATATATATATATATATATATATATATATATATATATATATATATATATATATATATATATATATATATATATATATATATATATATATATATATATATATATATATATATATATATATATATATATATATATATTTTATGATAATCATTGTAGTATACACTTAAAACTAAATTGGTATACACTAAATTGTGGTACACACTTAATTTGAGGTATTTTTTTTTCTTTTCTTTTTCCATTTTTTTAAATGAAACTGTGGGCTCAATATCTTAGTTAAGATAGCGGTTGAAAGTTTAGGATATCATAATTAATAGTAGCTACAAATAGTCTTTTCTTTTAAAAGAAAATGTTATTAACGTATAACATTTTACTTTTTCTACCGTATTAAAATTTGCCTATTTTAATTTGTTTAATTATATTTTCTTTGTAATGCAAACTTTATTCTTTAGTTTCTCTGTCCCAGCTTAGGGCTTCATATTTTTTTGACACCTGCAATTTTTACTACGATGAAGTAGTAGCATTGCTTGAAGTTGTTACGAGATAAAACTAAAAAATTTCAAAATATTTACCTGCTCGACATTTTTTAAATTCAAATTTCGTATTTTAAATATGTAATCCTCTTAGAGTGAGAAACATCTGAATGTGCAGTAAATAAGTAAATTCTATTAAGAGAATATTCATTCAAATACTTAAAAATTCCTTAAACTAATATTTAATTCTTTTCAGCCGCGAATTTACATGAATTATGCAAAAGTTCAACGTGCTTTGATCACGAGGACAACTTATAGGAAGTTTTAAATCAATAAGTTCAGCAAAAGACGTATTCTTTTTTTAAGAAGAAAAAAGAGAACAAAGCAGGCGAGAGTAGTCATCTTATGCCGTCTTGAGCTTCATCAATAAGTCGATGCACGCAGACAAATGTCTGTCTTAAGCTGAAGAAGAGGTTAAACACAGGGGATACACCCATAAGGGAGACCTGAAGCAAAAGCGAAACGGATGTATAGAATTCGTCCTTACAGAGGTCACCAATCATGATACTTTTTTCTTGGTTTCTTGATCAGATAATTTTTCTTGTTTTCACTTACTAACGCAGAGCAAATAGGATTAGTGTTAGATCAAAAATAAATTCGGACTTTAATTGAATCGAGAGCACAACTAATGCCTTCTGGGTACAGTCAGTTTATACCTGAATAGTATTATTTTAAAAATGCTATGACTATTTCAATTCAACTGTAAACAATTATATATATATATATATATATATATATATATATATATATATATATATATATATATATATATATATATATATATATATATATATATATATATATATATATATATATATATATATATATATATATATATATATATATATATATATATATATATATATATATTTATAGTGGATTATTTCCTTTATCAAATCAAATCACACGTAACTTGCTTGTTACTAAGAATATGTATTGTTACATGTTTTAATCAAAGCCAAATACTGGAAATAATTCTAAATATGGGACGATTACACATTGTATCGTTTGCTAGAATTATTATTTTTCCTTTCTCGTTTGAATACTTTACATTTTTATTATTGTGTGAATACTTTACATATTTATAAAAAAAGAATGTTGAAATTAGCATTGTCATATATATTTATCATCCGAAGATTGTCATGGCATGTCTTATTTATTTAAAAATTTTCCAGGCGAGAAAAGGAAATTATTTTTTTAACAAACAATTCGTTTTTTTTTCTTTGTTAAATAGTTTTCTATCTCTTTTTCCCTCCTTTTTTTCGCAAATACTTTAATTATTCCTTAAAAACAACCTTTAAAGTGCAGCGATTCCACTCTCTTTTTCAGACAAATATATATATACATATGTTTAAAAAATTACATGTATCCAAAGTAAGAACATACATATCAGTCACATAACTATGTTTCCTACTTTGTAATTACTTGAGAATCTTAAACAGATTATTAATTTTAAATTTTTAGAAGAAAAGGCAACCAGTCAAAAAATCGTTTGCTATTACAGAGCAGAAAGAAACACCACAAGACGTCTCCAACCAGAAGATATAGATCCGAATTTATGCACTCATTTGATAGTCGGTTTTGCAGAGGTTCGATATGATTTCGCGCTACCAAAAACCATTCAAGATCTCGAATGCTTCAACCGAACAGTTACTTTGAAAAAGAAAAATGCAAAAATGAAAGTTATGCTTTCTATAGGAGGAAAATCAAATGGCGGTTTCTCTCGAATGGTAGCTACGAAATATGGAAGAGAAAAGTAAGTGAGTTATTTATATTAGTATGATGCTTTAAGAATATTTTAAAGATGGATGGAAAAAAAGACGTATTGTACAAATTGGTGAAAGTTGAAAAAAAATAGCAGATTTTAGTTAATAGCAGAATAAACTAAATTTCTTTTAATTATTCAAATCATTTTAACAGGCGTTAGTCGAGGTGTTGCATTAAAAAAAGAATTATATAAACAAAAAAATATTAGGCTTGTTGTCCATATATCATATTGATAAGACTGTTAATATTAAAAGGATCTCCAGATCTTAAAATTATAGAAAAGATGAGAAAGATATATTTTCAAAATCACAATATTTAGTCAGTTCAAGGTATAATAAAATAGTTTTTCATTCTAATGTGCACTTAATAGTTATTTTTATTAAAATTTGTACTATAAGTTATATATAACTAATATAGAATAGTACATAAAAATATTATTTATTTACAGAGTATGAAATAAATTTAATTTGGAAAATAGAAAATCTGAAATTGATGGGAGATGGACCCAAATAGCGCATATCCTCATCCTTTAAAATCTTAAAATTCTGTGGTTATTTTAGACATTATAAACACTTCGTTAAGACGAGTAAATAATCCATGATTTGGCTATTAATAGCTAAAAAATATTACTAAAAGTTCTCTTTCTTTAGTTTTAGTCTTTCAAAATCAGGGTTGTCTTTTTGCCGGCAGACACTGGTTATAACCGGTAAAAACTGGCAGAAACTCAGAAACTAAAAAGACGTCTACATTAGTTCTAGTAATTGTTTAATGATATTTTGTTTAAGTTAACTGAAAAATACATTAAGTAAAGAGAATCTTATAGCTGTTTATAAAAAGGAAGTGACATACAGATTTAAACAGGCAGTTACTGATTATCATTTGCTAGCTTATATGCTGCATCCAAAGTATTTGGGATTGAAATTATCATGTGCTCAAGAAGAAAGTGCCAGAATTTTACTCGCCAATATTAACCCAGATTTTGTACCTTATGTCATAGTTTTGCAAAACAAACCAACCCCATTTCCTGAAATTTATTTTTCTAGTCAAGTTTTGACAACTACCTCAGCTGCTACATGGTGGTTCAGTTTTAAAAAATATGCAATAGATGAAAGTTTCACAAATCTTGCTTGTTCCTTGATGGCAATGCCTGCTAGTTCTGCAAGACTTGAGAGAATCTTCTCAAACTTCTCGTTCGTGAATAACAAATTGAGAAATTGTTTAGGTTTAGAAACTGCATCAAAACTTGTCTTTTGTTATAGATCACTGTAGAGTGCAAACAATGTAATATTTGATTTTCAATGGTGATAATTTTGTAAATAAATTGTACTTTGTGTAACATTTAATTTTTTTTTTTCTATGAACTATCCATTGTATGTCAATCTCAGTACTTACTTTTATGTCATTTTCTGAATTTCTGCCAGTTTCTGTCACAAATGTGGCAGAAAAGGGTTTCTGCCATTCCATTTTTAATCGGTTTCTACCAGTGGTTTTAACCACCTCGGCAGAAACTTGCCAACCTTGTTCAAAATATGTTAGCTAACAACTATTTTACAAAGCCAAAACATTGCAGCAAATATTTTATCCATAAATTTCAATGGTTAAATTTTAAAGGCAATAATAGAAATAATATCTATTTATAGATGAACATACGCTCACAAGTGCTTATTTTGAGAAAGCATTATACTTATTGAGAAGAGAATTAAATGAAATATTAGTTTAATTCTTAAATTAGAGGAAATATGTTATGCTTATTTTGGTAGAATAAAATGATTTAGAGATTTAGCGTATAGCAACAACCAAATTATGAATTATAATAGTAATAGTTGATTACAAGTATTTTAACTTACTTTCACTTAATGATATTGACTTCGTAATCGAATCTGGTAGAACAGAACAGTATTCTTTTGAAATTATTATTCTAACGAAGTTCTGTTGAGATTAATTGTTCTATTGATATTGTTGTTCTACCGTAATCTGATAGAACAATAATCTCAAAAAGAAACGCAATTTTTGAAGTTCATACAATAAATGTCGTATTAATGTGCACATATATTAGGGATTTTTAACAAAATTAACAATTTAATAATATTTGTAATTAATAATAATTCTATTAAACATGAATGTTTATTAAGCGTTAGACAGTTTTGTGATTAATTTACAAAATGAATTAGAGGGCCGCATGCGACCCGAGTATATTCGCATATCGTGCAAAGTTTTTTTTTTTAAATTTTAAAAAAAATATTTGTTGATAAATGGTACTTCAAATTGTTTAAAAATTTCATAACACCATATTGGGTTACTTCAAATATAAACAAATATCAAGGTGCGCATATGAATTAACAAGACTCTTTTTTTAATTTGATACACAACTTTAATTGGGTATAATATAGCCTACGTCACAGGTTGTGTTGTTCCTACTAAATTTAACCCATGAACGGCATTTTCTGCGAGCGTAACTTCAAGCCACAAATAAACAAACGAAGTGTTCGATCGTTTAAATAGCTGCTCGCCAGATTTTATTGCATTATATAGAAAAGTTATTGAAACTCAATACAACTAAATAAACAACAACAACTAAAACAAATGACAACAATTACTAATAACAATAACTAAATAAACAACAACTAAATTCCATTCGTTTAGCATTGCGTCATATGTTGTTCCTACTAAATCGAAGTAGTTGTGTTTTTTTCATATTATACCCAATTGGTAGTTTTATGCCTTTTCTTCTAGGTTTATATTTTCTCTTTTGCATTTCCTGGACAAATACAAATTTGATGGAGTTGACTTTGACTGGGAATTTCCTGGGTGGAATGGTGCTAGTCCTTTAGAAAGATTTTTTTTCAACATACTTCTAAAGGTAAAAATATAAAAATTTCAGAAATTAGAAAGGAAATTATTTGAAACCATTTTTTATTATGTCAAATTGCAGACAAATTTTAAATTCATAATTAATATAAGAAATGCGTGAATAACTAATTATCATCAAACTCTTAACTGTCTTATCGTCCATCATCACGGCAAACCTAAACTTTAAGTACTGTATAGGTATAGTACGATATGTAATGTTCCGCCAGTTCTCAATAATATTATTCAAAATATTGTTGTTTCTTTTTTAAAAAAAAGCATGAACAAAACAAAAACAGACTCTACTAATAAAAATAATACTAATTAGAAACATGAAAATTAAAATTGTTTTAATTTATGTAATATATATTACAAATTAATCATTATAATATAGATTTTTAAAAAAAATATGCTCTGCAGAGGTGAAATTAAAAAGAAAAACCAACTGAACTCCCTTACTAACACTGTACGTGTGTTAGTTCCCTATATTTTTCTTGTAGTCCTTCTTCATGCCCACGCATCTATTTTTTTCTTTCTTTTATTCATTTAAAATATTTGTATATTTAAAAACTTCGAAAAATTTCATTTCTCACTCATATATATTCGATAGTTACTTTTACTAATTGAAGCATTGAAACCTTTTTTATACCTCTAATGTCTAATGGCAGACGATAAACAAGTAATGATTTTCATAATTATTGTTTAGAATGACTGAGTATATGTGTATGCTGTTAAAAAAAATTTCTTTCTTGCTGTTTAAAACTTTATTGCAAGCTATTTTTTTAATCACAGTTTTAAAAATTATATTAAATCGTATTTTATTTTTATTGTTTTAATAATGGATGGACGGTTATGCTACGTATAGCTTAGATTCACAAGCTACTTGTATATTCTTTGTCTTTGTTTATTTGGAAAGCTTATAAAAAGTGCACTATCTAGAGAAGTGGAATAAGTGTAAGCAATGAATATTAACTTTATGTTTTGTTAAAATGTTATTTTCGAATTAAATATGTTCAAGATGAATTATTTTTAGTTTTAAAAAATCACCAAATTTAGCGATAAAAAGCGTTACTTGGCAAAATTAGAAAAAATAGGAAACTTCTTGTATATAAAAAATAATGTATGTGAGTGCGTACGTTCTCTATACATATCGAGATTTCTGAACCAAATTTGACAGACATACGTTTAAAGACAAGAACAATGTCAACCTTAAAATTCCCTCCAACAACCCTTTAGAGCGAGCTACGACACTAAGGAAGAGTATTCCATAGGATTAACATGAGAGTCATTATTGAACTGCAGGAGATTTTATTTTTTATTATTTACAATTATTTAAACAGTAACAATCTTGCTTGTAGCTTTATTTATTCAAAAATTAGTTACACACACAGATTTTATTGAGAGTTTTTGAAAATTATTTGTCTTTAGTTTCTTACGTTAGGTGTGATCAAGTGGGGGTGATTTCACCTAATTGATACTTCGGAATCTGCCGAAAATCACGTGCTTGTTTATATACACTTTTTTATAAAACCTAAAGATTTTACCACAACCACGGTTGTATTCAAATCTTAATAATTTTCGGTGTCGAATAGTACTGTGTAAACCAACACTTCCTAGAAAAGAGGTCTTTGCACGGATTACCATAGACGGGATATCCGATTCTTTAGTTGTGCAAGCGTTGTGACATCTTTCTTAATTCCCCCACTACGAAGTTTTGTTGTCCCAAGGTTGTGACATCTTTCTTTTTTTATCTCCCACTACGCAGTTTAAGTTCGTTCATTCAGACTACTTAAGTGATCCGTGCGAAGGTCTTCTTTGTTGGAGGTCCACCTTTCTTTTGGCGTTTAATATATTTAATAACAAGTTTTAATAAGTTTAATAAAGAAAAGTCGACGAAAAGGGCAACAAAAAAACGGAAAGAGAAAAGAAATTAAGTACAGCCGATTCTACGGGTATTGAGGAGGAAGCAAATTTGCACCATATTGCAGTTCAACACGCCTCAAGACTTGTAACCAAGCAATGATGTACAGTGCGCAAAATATGAAACGGACCACCCGGAATAACTTTTGATTTAATGATCAGATCTTCATGTTATGGTACTCACGCATAATAGTTCAAGGGGGTGATCTCAAGTATGCTAATTAATTAATGTAGACGATATTTTAAGTTACGAAATCAGAAACAAAACATATGTTTGTTTGTTTTTTTTTGACAGATTCGTATTTCTGAACCTGAAAAAATAGAGGGTAACCGTAATCTGGAAAATAAGGGACCAATTGTCAAGAGAGCGGCCCAAAATTTGGACCCCTTAACTTTACTTTTTACGTATTTCTCAATTTTTCGACAACTTTCTCAGCAAATTAAAAAACATTTGCCCATAATTATAAAACTCGCTAATCCAAAGATAATTCTATGCAAAATATAACTTTTAGTAAATATTTATTATTATATTTAATAGTCAAATAAATTTTGAATTGCAAGGTATACAAATTTTTTGTAGATCATTTTAAAAAATGCAATTTTAAATGGCAAAATATAAAATTTCAGCGAAATCGATGTAATTATTTCCTAAGAAATCGAATTTTGAAAAAGTTGTATTTTTACAATTCCTAATTTGTGGACTATTATGTAATAAAATAATAAATATTAACTAAAAGTTGTATTTTGCATTTGAAATTATCTTTGAATAAACAAATTTTTTAATTGAATGCAAAAAAATTTCAATTCGCCTATAAAATTTCTTCGAGATATGGGGAAATACGCAAATTGTATAATTAACATTAAGGGATCCAAATTTTGGACACCTCCTGGTCAAACTATTGATCCCCTGTTTTGAGGGTCAGAAATCCGAATTCGTTGGGAAAAAAATTACATGTTTATTCAGAGAAAGTACGTTTTTATGTCTGATTTCATAAGTTAAAATATCGTCTGCACTATTACTAAATTAGCATATTTGAGATCACCTTTCGAACCAGTAAGAATGAGTTCTACAACGGGAAGATCCGATCATTATATCAAAAGTTATTTAGGGTTGTCCGTTTATTTATTTATTCTCTATCATTTGTTCAATGTATTATTTACACATACTATATATGGAATATTGCATCTTTTTTATACATTTCAGGAGCTACAATTTGTTATAGAAAAAGCAAAGAGAAATTTTCTAATCAGTTGCGCAGTAGCAGCACATGTAGCCATTATTGACACCTCATACAATGTACCAGAAATGGCAAAGTAAATATCTCCGTAAATAATTATAGAGTGAATTTTATACTAACTTTTTGTTTATTTCACACATTTTTTTACATTGTTGAAAAAAATGTAAATAAGTCATTTATATTCTAACATATACAATAAAAGAAATTACTTAAACCACCATCACCATGATTAAAATACACTATGTTCTTACTATAAAGTTTATTTTAGGGCAATACTGAAAAAAAAATGTATGTATTCATTTATGCAAATTAAATCAATTTTTGCTTTTTATGTGATTAGATAAATATATTGGAATAAGGTTTTCGTTCATTGCTTATTAGCTTAAAATAAAAATTAAATATTTCTTTTTAATTCCTTATAAGATTCAAACCTCGTATTTTAAAAATTGTCAACTATTATTATAAGGTATAATTATTTTAAAAAAACAATGTATTTTTTAAAAAGTCTTTTTCTGAAATTAACATGCTTTAAAACTCTGAGCATATTTTATGTAGGCAGTTATTTTATTATAAGCACCATACATATTGTTAAAAGTCATACATCAAAGATTCCCATAATGGAGAGGTTCCGCACCCACCACGTTATTAGTAACCTTATCTTTTCAATCTAATAGATCACGGTAATGAAAGCATTAAGTATTATAGTTACTGTCAGATTGGAGATTGCGCAATTGTGCGAGTTAATTGGACGGAAAGACCATATTTTTAAAAGATATTGAATTCAAACTTATTCACGTATTATTCTATTAGATTCAATAAACGGCATTTCAACAAGCGAAGTTACGTATTTATATCTGCTACTCTATAATTTTGAACTCAAATCAGAAAACACTGATTTTTTTAAATCTATATTAGTATTTAATAACAAAATTAATTAATTTCCAAAATTCCATTATAACACGGTTACGTAATAGCATTTATACTTATTAGCTACTTCATGAGAAAACAAACAAGAGTAGTTTCTGTAAGTCCGGTTTTTACACTCATTCATTTAATGAACAATATAATTTCAGAAGTTAGAAACTATTGTTTTTTACATGCATTAATTAAATATTTATTGTTTTTCAGAGTTGTGGATTTTATAAATCTCATGTCTTACGATTTCCAGTTGTATAATCCAGCATATCCTATGACAGCTCATCATAGTCCTCTGTTTTCTAAAAACAGCGAAAAAAATACGAACTATTATTTAAATGCGGTAAGCATAAAATTTTTAAAAACCAATTGCTACTTTTAAATCGAATATCTTTTCAACTCCATCTGTATATGTATTGTATAAGCAACCGCACTTCGGAAAAGTAATTCAGGTAACGGGCATTTCACTTGGATTTTGTTTATTGTTTGTATCGAAAAGAGTAACAGTTCCACAGTTAAATAAAAAATGACACTTTAAATAAGGTTTTAAATATGCATTTAGTTATCATAAAGAAACATTCATGTTTATTAATACTTCTGTTTTTCAATGCTTCCAAGTATGTTTTGTCTAAAATGTGTTTTCCTGATTTCCATCATAGGCATGGGCTGCAGGATTTTGGGAAGCAAGAGGTATGCCGAGAAAGAAAATAATGATTGGCATACCAACGCATGCTCGGTCATACTACTTACATTCTCCTTATTGGAACACTATCAGTGTTCCAGCAAAAGGTCCTGGAATCGGAAACGGAAAGCTCACATATCCTCAGGTATGCTTGAAAATGGGTGCCACTCTAAAAAGATTTCAAGATAGAACTTTATTTTTTAACTAATTAACATGGTCTGTTATTTAACAGAATTTTTTAGAAAATTATACCTCACCCTCTATGAGAATGGTTCATATATTATATCAATGACTTAATTATTTTTTATAAAAATTTATTTTCTTAATTTTATTTTTTACAGCGAAAAAATTACAAATAATAGCTAACCTTGCATATCTACACTCTTTGCACCAATTGCTGAATTTTGACTTTTTCTTGGAGCCATTCATATCTCTATTCATTTTTCACTTCATCATTAATGTTTTGTCATAGATAATTTTTAAAAAAAATTAATTTAATTTTACCCAGCATCTCAAATTATCAAGAAAAAATACAAACTCAGTCAGATTCAGATTTAAATATACAAATTTTGTTTACACAAGTTCTGTCAATCCCACTCTTTCTTTGTGATATGACTTTATTAATTGATCATTTTGTATTAATTTTGAAAAATAACAATGCTTTCAAAAAGTAATCTATTTTTTATTTATTTTAACAGAATTTTTTTTTGTTAAATTTTCATAAGTAAGGAAACATTTAATTTCTTTTTGAAAACATAATTTTAAAAAAAATTGGAAATATATATTAATTGGTGGACGGAATTCAATCTACTTGATCTTTTCTTAAGGCTGACTTCAGTCCAAGGGACTAAAGAGTGGAATCCGTGTTATTTATATTACAATCCTCTTTGCTTGCATTATTAAAATTACTTGATTTATCAACACTATAACGTTTGGACAATTTTATGAGTAGAGAGTTAGTCAAAAGCTATAATAGTCAAAAGTTGAACAATTCAATATATTTCATTTTCTGTTCATTTAAACAATAACAAAAGTACTATCTGTCTCTAAAATTTAAGAACATAACGAAGTTCGATAATACTGTATAATTAAAAAATATGTGACGTATTAACGGGCAACCCAAACGAAATGTTATTAAGAAATGTTCGTTAATTAAAATTTACTTTAATATTGCAATTTTTAAAATTTTTGTTAAATGGCTGTAACAAACGTTTAAGCACCATTAATTTCTTAATAAATGAAGGATCGGTTCGATGAAGTGACGTATTTCCTGCAAAGCATAATGACAGGCAGATTATCTCTAATCAAGAACTCAGACGTTCACAGTTCTGTAAGCTGCAGAATTTACAAAAACAGAGTTTTGAAAATAAGTAAAATTCCAAAATGGAAAAATGTGTGTCTGAAATTTCAAGCTTCTGAAATAGATCAAAGTCATGTATTTATCAAGTGTTGGAGAAAAAAGAATGATTTCGCCTGAAAACCGAGATGCGAACGAAGGCGTGTGATGAATGTTCAGACCGATAGGCGAATTCGGCAAAATATTTCAATTTGTATTTGATCTATAGGCAAAATATGTCAATTTGTAACGGGGAAAAAACACTATAGGTGTAGCAGTGCCTCGATAATATAGAAATATTTCGAAAAAAAAAAAAATTCGCCGCAAGCCATGTCTTAAACCACATAATAAACGGGCAAGAGTGAACAAAGCAAAAAATCGCATGGCAATAAATGGTTATCTATACCAGTCAGTGATATAGAGAAAAAATAGAACTTAAATGGTCCTGGCGACTGGAACTCATGTTTGCATGAACTTCGAAAAGAGCCAAGGAATTTCTTCAACAGGTAAATCTCTAATAATTTGGGGACATGCCTGCATTTCTTAAGCATGCCTGCATTTTCTTAAGCGAAGACATACATATGAAACGTAGAAAGTTACACTGAGACAATATATTCTCCCTTTTTAAGAGCTCCAAGGAGGCCCTGATTTTATATTTCAACAAGACAATGCCTCGATAAAAGATTAGCCTATCCCCGAGCCCGAACCTAAATCCAATTAAGAACGTATGAAGCATTTTAGCCCAGCGTATAGAAATAGTTAGGATTAAAGAAATCCAAGAGTCTATTGAGAAAGTATGAAATTCTCGCCCCCTCCCCCTAGAAACACACCAGAAGCTAATTAATTCAATGGAAAAATGTATATTCGATGTCATTAAGAATAATAAGGGATCAATATCCAAGTACAGTAGGGAACCGATTATCCGGAAAGATCGGGACCATCGCTATTCCGGATAACTGATTTTTCCGGTTTTCTGAATCGCTACAAAAAGCCGTTTTTTTTATTGTCAAACTCAACTAAAAAAAAAATATTTGGAAATAATCTTAGAAAGAAGAAAAAACAATGAAGTAATACACTAATGATTATTTCCAAAATGATGGTAAGGTAAATATCTTTCAAAAAAGAAAGAAAAATCCTGAAATCTTACGATGGAAAAAAAAAATTTAAAAATGGCGGGAAAATTTATCGAATTTCGTTCCGGTGTTTTGGTTTTCTGATTTCCGGATAACGGGTTCTGTACTGTAATATTCTTTAAATTGTGTTATTTTAGCTCCTGCTTAAACTCTTGATGCAGCCTATTATTTATTTCAACAAAATCAGAAAATAAATATTTTTATGTTATTTATTTCCTGCTTTTAATTACAACACATGCAAATGTCCTTTCGTTAGCATTCTGTTCCTGCCTTTGAAAATCAAAATTTTTTGTCAGTACTTAAGCTTTTGAAACGATTATTAAAATTTTGTTGATTCGAATGTAGTTTGAAAATAGAAAGGTCATAGCGGCAAACAAGATAAACAAACAGTAAAAATAAGCTCAAATACAAAAATAAAATAAAAATGAAAGCATAAAATATTTTGTTACCATCATGCAATTGAGCTTAGTTTTTCGTGTCATTGTCCGGTTTTGAGCGAATCCATAAGGCTAATCATAATTTTTTGTCAAGCTATCCTGTAATATCTCATTAAAAATAAAATTTATTATAAATATATTACTATATTATACCAGCTTTTAAAAGTTTCACTATGTACATAGATTAAGGTTATATCACCTGTTATCCAAAAATTCGCGATAACTATTTAGATTTATTTACTTGTGCTGAGCTAGCAAACAAACAATAAATTTATTATTAAAAACGTGCAATCTAGATATTGCCTTATCAATCAATTAGGAAACCTTGTGGGGAAAAAAACGCGATTCAACAAGATTGGTAATTAAGACAACGATAAGGCTAACAATATACTTTGGTACTTAAAGAATAGATTGTTACTGGAATTAACAACCTGTTTTCGAGAGGTCCAATGTGTAC
This sequence comes from Parasteatoda tepidariorum, assembly GCF_982258835.1. NCBI lineage: Eukaryota > Metazoa > Arthropoda > Arachnida > Araneae > Theridiidae > Parasteatoda > Parasteatoda tepidariorum. The sequence goes on along the minus strand of NC_141762.1, from coordinate 38,943,754 downwards.
GGATAGTTTTTAAACCTTCATCGCAGAACTTATAGCTTGAGATTAGAGAGCTTTTACATTACGTAAACCTTATTTTCCGCTTCTTAGCGATACTGCACATGCTCAGACATAGTGTATTGCACCTCACTAGAGGCCCTGAATTAGTATAGCCGATTTTGTGCCCTGAAGTAGCGTAGGTACGTTAATTTTAACGTAAGTACATATTTTAAAAATGGAGACAAAAAAACGCCTTAGTTGGAGTATAACCGATTAAATATTTCTCCTCAGAAAAGTTATAGCTTCTAATTCTTATGAAGATCTGGGGCGTTGAAAGGATGTACAGTGCGTCATAAAAAAAAAACGGACCATCATGAATAACTTTTGATCTAATGATCGGATCTTCACGTTCTTAATAATTCGGAGGGGGTGACCTCAAACATGTTAACTAATAAGCTCAGTCGATATTTTAAGTTACGAAATCAGACACAAAAACGCACTTTCTCTGAATAAACATACCCTTTTTTTTTCCCCCCTTCTGAATTCAGATTTCGGAACTTAAAATAATGAAGTTCCCATAGTTAGATCAGGAGAGCGATCCTAAGTTCTGATCTCAGAATATTAATTTTATTTTTTGCGTATTTCGCCATATCTCGGGAACTTCTTAAACGAATTGAGAAAATTTTGGAGACAATTCTAAAATTCGCTTATTCAAAGATAATTCCATGCAAAAAATAAGCTTTAGTTAATATTTATTATTATTTTATTTAATTAAAGTAGAAAGTTTTTTTTAATTGTTAGGTAAACAACTTTTCACATCATTTTAAAGCATGTAATTTTACATGGCAAAATACAAAATTCAGCGAAATCGGGTGAATAATCCCTGTGAAATTGGCTTTCAAAAAAGTTATTTATTTACAATTTGATTTCTGATTTCTCAGGAACTTATACGACCAATTTCCATCAAAATTTCTTTTTTGCTGTGTAAAATTACTTGTTTTAAAATTATGTAAAAAATTGTCGACCTTACAATTAAAATTTTTCCGACTGTTATTAAATAATAAAAAAATCAACTAAAATTTAAATTCATAATAAACATACTACTACTACTAAACTTTAGCTTAACGAGCAATCATAAAAGTTTGCTGTTTATGGCCAATATTATCTGACTGAGTCAGCAATTCTTTCTTTACTAACTATTAGTCAGTTTAACGTTGTTTATCATAACCTTGGTGTTAATCAGCTAAAAGTAATGCCAAGTGTTAGGTGACTTTATTTACTTTCTCTATTAGTTCTCGCTTAACCGAGTTCAGAAATAGTATTTTTATTACGTAATTAATATTTTCACACTGTTGCACTCGTAAACTTATTGCACTATGCAATCGATCTAAAGCAGGGGTTTCCAACTTACATGAGGCCGGGGGCCACAATTAAAGACACAAATCACATGGCGGGCCGCAACTTTATTAAAATTTTATGTAGGACTCTTTTATGTTTGAAGGAACATTAAATATTACTGTCAGATTTTTACCAAGTTGTATAAAACAAAGGAATTGAATTACAAATTAAAATAAGAAGTAGATTTTTAAAAATATTTAATTACATATTAAAAAATTCGGGCTGCAATAACTTTAATGTGCGTATTGAACAGTTAATGTGCAACAGATATCTAATTGTTAAGATATACAACTTAATAATGGTTGGTATTAAAACTTACATAGTAGCACACAAAAATTTCAATGACAAAATTTAGGTTTGTCTTCTGCAACCACCAGAGAATAGATATTTACAGATTAAATTTAAAATTTACAAGTGTGTGTGTAAATATTTTCGTCCAAAATGATTGGTTTCAAAAAGTTAAATCGGAGAGATTCTTCGAGAAAATTTCTGATACACACAAGCTAAATTATATTCACAAAATACAAAAAAATAAATAAAAAAGAGCAACATACACGATTATTTTTGTATTTGAATAAATATTTTCTTGAATGCAAAACCGGAGAAAATTCTTTTTTTTGCACCGTTGGTATGATAAATTTCACAGAAACGAAGAAATTAGGTTTTTATTAACGAGAAAAGTATTTTAAACCCATATAAATTTTTTACGAAAATTGTCCGCAAAAAAATGACAACTAATATATTTAAGTTCGCGGGCCATAAAAAAAGGCTTCGCGGGCCGCCAGTTGGAAACCACTGATCTAAAGGAATATTGGAGTACAGCATATATAATAATAAACTTTTTTTAAGATTTAATCTTACATTTTTAATAGGATCTAAAGAGTTAAGCTCTTACTTTTTCAGTTTCATCCTGTCTTTTCTCCTTAAATGTTTACTCAACACACTACATGTTAATGAGCATTTTTCTTTAAGCAGTACATTTCTTATTTTTAATTCTAACGTTATTCACAAAACATGTAAGAAATAGTAAAATATCCAAAGAAAAAAAGAGAAAGAACTATTTTGAAGTAAAATAGGATGGTATAATCTTAAAACATTTTCTTCCTTATCAAAGAAAATCCATTCTAGGAATAGTTCGTCTATCTGAAATGTATTTCCTGACGAGACGAAACTGCGATAATTTTAGTATAAATACTTCCTCGATTTACCCCTCTTTTATACCATCGTATAACGCTAACAACAAATTCTTCTATTCTAAAAAGTATAACGAAAATAAAAAATAATTAAAAGAAAAAAAACTAATTACATGAAGAAAAAAAACTAATTAAATGAAAATAAAGGAGAGAAAAAAACTCTCGACAGCAAACGGCACGCAGCGCAAACAAATCTCATCAAATCTACATACATTAAAACGTGCGGCCTATGAAAAATAGCATTTCCAAACGTAATGCAAAAACTGTTACGTTAATTTTTTTTTTTCTTTTCTTACATTAAGCCTCGCACGTGCTCTGTTAAGCTTAATTAGAGTTTGCATCAACAGGAAACCATCACGGAACTCAGAAGCTCTCTATCAAATAAATCTAACTAATAAATCGTACAATAAATTAAACTAGCTGCCTTCTGCGACCATTCACAATTGTGTAGTACAGCACATAAACTCTAATGGTCACCAAGCCAAATGCACAGCCAGGGCCTGATTACCGAAAAGGCACAGGAAGCAAGTGCTTCCCCTTTTAAATTCTAGGGGGGCCCCCAAATGACTGAAATTAAGGGCCCAATTTCTTATTTTTTGTAGCCAAAAAAATATTAATAATAAAAGAAATAAGAAAAAAAAATGACTCCAACAAAAACTCTCGAAAAGAAAAAAAATGGGATGCTTTGTGTTGTTTTGCCGCTAGTAAAAAAATTGGCATAAAAAAAGAGACTCTTCTTGCAAAGAACCTTTCGTATAACAACAAGTAACTTTATAATTTAATTTAGTGAAATATTTAAATTTTTTCAACATATGTGCTAGCTACTCCCTCATGTTTTTGTTACTATATATAGTTGGCTACTATACATGTTGGACCCTACTTTACGTGCTTTATAAAGCACGTAAAGAAGGGTCCAACATGATTGCATAGGATCTCTGTATTCCTTTCTAAGGTTCTAATAGTTTTCACATGGTTCCTCCCTCTTTAAAATGTATTGTTTATGGGTGAAAAATATCAAAAGTTTCTTTTGCTCAAGTTAGGGGGCCCCCAAAATCCTATTATGCTTCCCCTATTTTCAGAGGTTAATCGGGCCCTGTGCACAGCAGAAGTGAATTTAACTATTCTAATTCAACATTTTAATTAATTTTAAGCAATATATTAACCAATTTTTTTCTCTCCACCGTTTAGCTGTAGCCCGTGGCTTTGCTCTCACTGAAGTACTTGGGTTACAGTTCTAACTATTTTCACAAAAATGTGCGTGATATTGTGAAAGTTCTCCATGTATTCAATTTTAGTAATATTTTTAAATTTGTCGGTATGTATGAGTTCGGGATATACGTGCTATACTACTTCCTCCGATCCTTAACTAGAGTATCGAATAATATAGTATGTACTATTACTCGAAAAAGGAGAGCTGTGGCACCATAGAACAGTTAATGCTTAAAATCACAACAGCCCTTTTAAAAAAATCAAAAGTAAATCTAAAAAAGTTACTTTTTAATTAACTGGACGCAATGAAATTCATCTCCTTTTTTCTTTAGCTAAATTTTTATGAGCTTTAAAAATAAATTAATGTCTGCGGTAGTTTATATTTCTGGGCGACTTTTCGCTTGCGCCCGACTAACTGAAAAGTAACCCAAGTTTTTATATGTATAAAAATACTAACATATTCTAACAATTCAATCCTCTTAAATTATTACTTAAGACAATCTAAGAAAATTAATATTAACTATAGTGTTGCAAATAAATAGAGAAAAACCAAAGCCTACGGTGTCACTTAAGATATATATATATATTGTTTAATTAAAGATAATTAAGTTAACGTGAAATAAAAACTTTACACGATATATTTGGAGGGAAAAAATAAAAAAAATTTCCCTCCAAATTCGGAACGAGATTTTGAAGGGGGGGGGGGAATGAATAGCAGCATTGACAAAATTTTTTATTTAATTATTCTATAAATTCTGAACACGATGTGTGTTAAACACGTAAACTCTAAATTTCGGCAAAAAAATAATGATTTCTTTTTTTTATCAGGTTTGCAATTTTCTTAAAAAGGGAGCAAGGCAAATATTTGATCTATCAACGAAAGTTCCATTTGCCCACTTAGGACACGATTGGATAGCTTTTGACAATGATCACAGTATTTCGTTTAAGGTAAATAACTTTACTTATTATTACACATTTTAAAACATTATAAATTTTTAATATTTCAGATTTGAAATATACTACTTGTACTGGAGAAATGAATGATTTCTGCAAAAGATACGAGTAAAAAAAAAAAAGTATTTGGAAGTAGGGTTGCGCTGGGACGAGTAAAGCAATAAACAGCATGACATAACCTGCACAAATTGGGAGGGGGGTAAAAAGTTCAAAGAAAGTAACGCAATTAAAAAATATTTGTTTTGTCCCCTACAAAGCTAACTTCTATTATGAGGTTGTTTGACAGGGCCTATCCTACAATAATGGAAGAGACATTTTCTGTTTTAGACGTTTTAAATTTCTAAAGAAATACTGAAAGGATTATTTTGTAATTTTAGATATGCGATTTTTCATATCTAGCAATAAAATGTAAAGCTTTCAGAGGCCTACAATAAATTACGAAAGAAAAGTAATTTACCCTAAGCCAGAAAATCAAGCAATAAGCTTGTATCGATTACTTTAATTATTTTTAAAAACTGCGTAAAGTTTCGTTAACCTAGAGTAAATATTTATGGAAATATAAACATTTTAGTAAAAAATTTCGTCCTACGTTTTTTCATTATAACTTCACAGATATTCAATGCAATGAAACAAAATTTTTGGAGCAATTTAAGATTAATAACAAAATTGTTGCTAGTTGCTTTTATACTGCGTATGCACTGAAAGAATGTTTAAGTTTTTTCATAATTTTGCAGTGAATTGAATTTGGCAACTAATAAAAAGAATTTGGTTTGAATATCTTAAAAATTTATAATTTTTTAAGATATTCAAATAAGCTTTTAACATAAGTAGCCAAATACGACTTTCGCATCGCAGTGTAAAAGAACTAGTTTATAACGGATTCTTATAAAATTTTAAAACAATTTCGTAATTAATCGTAAATTGCTCCAAAAATTTTGTTTCATTACATTGAATATTTATGAAGTTATAGCAAATAAAAATGTAAGGCGAAAAATTTTTTTATAAAAATGTCCTATCTCCATAAATGATTATTCTAGGTTTACGAAACTTTATGCAGTTAATAAAAATAACTGTAGTAATCGATAGAAGTTACAAATTTTTTGCTTGATTTTCTGGCATAGTGTTTAAAAAATACTAGATTTCTTACGTAATTTATTGTAGGTCTTCCAAACCTCAGAGCTTAAAATTTTATTGCTGAATATCGAAAATCTCATTAACTCCTCACCTCTTAAAGTTTACAAAATAATCCTTTAAGTATTTCTTGAGAAATTGAGTGGACGTTGCGTTAAAAAAAAAGCTGACTATTCAATATAAAAATGGTTTTTGACGATTTTGATTTCAAAAAAAATTTCAGTCATCATTTTTTAAATTCACTGATGTTTAATTTAGAGCTAGATATGCATTCTAAATATGTTTCAGTGGCTGGTATCCGACTCTGCGAAAATCAGCAATTTCGACGAAATTTTTTTTTCTATTTGAACTTAAGTTTATGATCCTCGATTTTCAAAAATGAAGTTATAAGAAGCCTTTTCGTTAACTGACAGACAAAACTGAAAGTTAACTCACGAAAACGAAACTAAATTGTTTATTGTTATGTTGAGATCTTTAATACTTTTAGGACAAAATTTCGTGTCACAATTTTTTTCCATTTTAAATGCAGTTTCTGAAGACCGATGATCTTGAGAAAATTTTTTCTAACATACATAACAAAAAGCTATCTTGGAATCCTTCGAAATTTAATTAGTAGATTTTGCATAATGCCAGCGATGTTTTGAACTAGAAGTTAGTCTAAGGGCGAATTAGTTATTTTGTTATCAAGCTTTAAGTACGATATTTAGAAATTTTTCATTAAAAATGCAATATTAAACACATTCCCTTGTCTTCTAGAGACATTTTTTTTAAAAGATTTTAATTCAAAGCCAAGTAACCAATTTATGATCCAGAAATTTCTTTTTCTCGTTTTTTATATTTATGCATTACAATTTCCTCGAGTTGAAAGCGTACTTCTAAATAAATTAATTTGTTTTAATATCACTCTTGGACTTCAAAATAACGCATTTTAGTTTTTACATCAGCACAAATTTCTTCAATTAATCAAAGATCCTGATTATTTTAACCCATCAAACCATTTCGTCAGATACACTGCTACAACGATTTTCCATTCCATTTTAACACTTTTTTTCCCTTTTATCTAATGTTTAATTGGAATTCATTAGTTATTACATGAACACAAATTATTGCTTCCTTTTCTCCAATTAATCAGATTACGATTATTTTGACTGCTACAATGATTTTCACTTCCATTTTAACACCCCCTTTTTTTTTTTTTTTTATAATGTTGAATTAGGAATTCACAATTGTCAAAACAAAAAGTTTTCAATAGTTGTTTAATTTCAGAGTCAATGGGTAAAAGAAGAAGGATATGGAGGAGTCATGATCTTCAACTTGAATAATGATGATTGGAGTGGTAGTTGTGATAACTCAACAAAGTTTCCTTTGACTCGAGCTGCTTTTAAAAGTTTGACATAATTTATGAAGAAATGCGTAAACAGACAGAACAATGGACATACATGCATAGAATCTCACCACGAAATTATTTATTTCATAATTCATAGACTTGTAACAACATTTATTGTTAGTAGCCATATGTTGAAAGAGTAGCATATCTAGTCAAATCAAGAAAGGCATGTAAAAAAATTTAGATTTTGCTCTTAATAAATTAAGTTGGAAAAACTATTACAAATTAAGTTATATAATAAAAATTACTATATAAAAGGAATTGCTGTATTAAATAAACGCAATTACAATAAACTAAGTGAACAATTTGAAAAATATATTTTATAAGCATACTCAGTCATTAACTTAAGAGAGTAATCTTTATTTCACTTGATATGACTCTAGTGAATTGCTTGTTGAATTCTTAATTTGAATTATTTCTTACTAAGCGCCAGACATTTCCATATCGTCTAAAAATAGTAAATAACTTTATGACCCTATCTTCCTCTCTTTTAAAATTACATAAGAAAATTAAATCACATTCTTTTTATAACATTCACAAGACCGAACAATTTTGAAGTAACAAATCAGGTGAAATACATAAAACACTACAATCCATTTTGTACATTAGTTGATGATCACAAAGTTCAACATCAATTTCTAGCTATTTTAAAGTTGTTAATTAAGTCCCAGAGGCATCACGGAAAAATGACACATATGAGAAACATTTTCAAAAGATAAAAAATGAAACAAAAATAATAATAAAAAAAAAAAGCCTTGGAGAATAATTTGTGTATTTATGCTAGAATCGAAAAGAATTTTCATTCTGTTCGGTATATTAATAAATGTATAAACTTCTTTCCTCGGCAAATTTTAAAAGTCAAGCAACAAATCTCAAAAAAAGTTAAGATTCAGGTAGACAGGGGTGATTGTGAGCCCAAGTCAAAATTCTGGAAAATTTCCTGAGAAAAAAAAAAAAAAAAAAAAAAAAAAACAGTTTAAGTTGAAAAAAATTTAAACAAGATTTTTTTTCTTAATATTTCTTAGGTTACTTAAAATATATTTAAAATTTTACACATACCTATGATGACCTGAAGAAGTAATTAAAGTTTACAAATATGTCTTTCTTTCTTGAGTTTATGATTATAACAACTATTTACTGACAAAAAATGAATAATAATCATGAATATAAGCTTATAAAGTATCTCTCTGGCTCTCCCTTACAAACAAATAAAATAGTGTTTTTAAATTCCACCTTTGAAAATTTGATTTCCGGAAACATCTGTGATCAATGATTTTTTTAAACGTCTGGACCTTCGATCTCCGGATCACTATTACCGAAAATTCCGGAAATCCGGAGCACAATCAGCCCTGGGTAGAATAACTTTCTTAATTAATTGCAATGGGAATTTTGTTCATATCTTCAATTATTACTTTTACTTGGTGAGATGAACCATGTTACTTGGATGCCCAATTCAAGAATTTTCAATTAATGCTCATATTAAAAAATGTGATGTAAATTCTTTAAATGCACTTTATTTATAGCTTTGAAAGTGTGATGAAAAGATAACAAATAACATACAAAATACTTACAAGTATGGAATGAATTTTATTTAACATGATCTTCACTACACAATGTCTTAATTCACTATACAATGATATTTATAAATGATAATGATGATAAAACGATTTAGCAGTAATATGTACAAATTTTTTTTTTAATTGTAAAAAAGAGAAAGATTAGATAGAAGTATACCATTTTGACAGGTCAGCAAACTGCAGTGGTCTAGAAAGTGCACAACATTCTTGAAGTTAACGATCTAAAGAAAGCAAATAAGAAAAACAAGAGAAAAAAACAAAACAAAAAAGAAAGAAAAACTGTTTAGGAATGTTTGAAATTGATGCAAATCCATTTCCATACTAATTCCTATGAACATGAAAAGAAAAGAAAAATTTTACACATTTTTCAATCATGACATATTTAATAATATCATTCCTGTTACTTTTTCAATATCACTTTGATCACAAGACAAATGGGATAAAACTTCATTCATAAGACAGCACCAGATGACAAAATGTAATAATATCAGCAAGGTTTTCTGTAAAGAGAACACATAATCTGCATATTTTTATACGAAAACAACTTTGCTGAAAAGGAAATATAAATTAATCATACATTTACATTGAGCATTGCTTTAATTGGAAGACTAAATTAAACATATCACCATTATCCACGAGTTGTTGTCATACTTAATTTAAGGCTACTGTTTAAGTATAAGCAAAATTTATCGTCATATTTTCAATACGTAATATCAGACATAGGATTGCTGGATGAAAAAACTATCTGAAATTTTTTTTCTTAACGTGCATACTTTTAAGTATTGAATTTTTTCTTTCATTTTTGTAGGCACATGATAAATAAAAGGTTGTCATTTGCACATAAAGGTAATAATTATCTAATAATTTTTTTTCTTAAAACAGAAAAAAATATATATACTGAAAAGAATTACACATTCTTCCTTCTTCACTTATGTGAAGGTTAATTTCGCCCATACTTTAACATTAGGGAAAAACAAAGAAATATGATGGATAATTTCACCCATACTTCAACATTAGGGAAAAACAATCTTAAAATGGCAAACATATATTAAGTACATAATGAGTAATCCATGAGCATTACTTAACTGCCAGCCTACTTACCACACCTTACCTCACAGAGGATCATAGGCTCCCAGAATGTTCTGGAGCGCCATTTAATAATGGCTAGCAGGTAGGCTCTAATTTTGAGATGAATAACCACCAAGAGTTTTTGACCATCTGTAGTGTAATAGAAGCCTTATCAGAATTTAAAATCACCAAAGATATGAACAACTACCAATAAAATACATAGCATCATTGGAAGAGAAACAGAATGTAAAAACCCATCAACCAACATAACAATTCATCAAAAAAAGAGACATAGCAAAATATTTTTCAATAGAGAAAACTATCACAATCATATAATGAATGTCATCAATAAGTCATACATCTCATTATAGAGTAAGCATTAATGGGGCAATCAATCAATATCTTAAGATATAAAAAGCCTTCAACAACCAATAAAACATGACATTTTATGCAGCAAATACTAAAACATAGCAAGATATAGTCCTTATCACAAACATGTAATCCATTCAATTAATAAATTAAAAAAACATCCAATAATAATGAAGATAGAAATGGAAAGACAAGCATAAAATATTTTCAGCAAATAACAAATAAGGTTAATATCAGGGTAGTTCAAAACAAAAACATTTGAAATTTATAAAAATCATGAACATTTAGAAAAGCTACATTTTAAAAACTTAGAAAAAAAAATCCCACATAAAAACATATATTAACATTTAATATACAGGTAAAATTAAAATTTTAGAATATTAATACATAATTATTTTTAGGTTTCTCAAAATTAAAGAATAAAAACAAAACATTTATAGTAAATTAATTATTGGCATAAAAAAATAAAACAAAATTGAATACCATCACAAGGCTTTGTTTCAGATAAGAAAAATAAGGAACCCAAACCTTTGAATAGAAACAATTGAAACGACACGAAAGTTCTAAACAGAAAGGAATAAAAACCATACTCTTAACAACAGCTCATCAAAATATGGATTTAAAAAGGATATATCAAAAAATCAGAAGCAAAGACTGAATAATCATGACAAAAAATGTATGTCTTCCAAAATACATATCAAACCAACTCAATGAAAAAAAAAGCAAACAAACAATTGTCAGTAAAAAATGGGACAACTTTAAACCTCTCTAAAAGGAGAAGAAGTGCGAATAAATCTACAGACTCTATAAGTAAGAACTAATTAAAAAATTGCAGCTATATCAAAAATTTCAAAATTCAATTGAGGCATTTTACTTATTTTATACTGAAATATAAATTTTAAGGGTTTCCTTCTGTTTTTTATACGCCGCTCATTTTTCAATTTTCCCTTTTATTGATTGTCATAATATAACTATTTATGTATCAGTAAATATATGTAATGCTTCAAGAAACAAATTGCATAATTTTGAGGTATCTGTTTTGCAGTTAATCTTGCTAAAAATGAAACAAATACATTGATTTAATAAAATATAATATTCAAAACTATACAAAAAAAATAAATAAAGCATGTCTAGAGCAATTTTGTGAAAGTAAGACGGAACTGGAGCAGTTGGGGGGGGGGGATAACGCCAAAACTACAGAATTCTTGTTATATAACTATCTACTAACAGGAATTGAAAAACTGCATACTACATACAAAATTGCACAATTATGGTCCTTAATTCTGGTTTCAACTTAATTTAATGAAAAAAATTAAATCAAATAACATTAGCCTATAATGGTTAGTACAAAACAACAGTCTTGATCTCTACTAAAATGAAAATATCGATGCCAACCACTCCCTACACTTTTTGTTAATATTTTACAGAGCAGTAACCAACATATTTTTGCCAACATTTTAAAATCCCCACCACAATAGAGCTTAGACAAAGTAGAATTACAGTAGGGCCGGGAAGAATAGATTTATGTTTATTTAATGCCGAAGAAATATTGTGATTAATAGAACATGGAAAAAAAATGTTTCCCCAAATATGAAATGAAAGGAAATAAACTATCTTTTAGTTTTGAAATGAACAATTAAGAAATAAATATAACACAGACTCAATGATCATCATGAAGATGTGCAAGATTATTAGGATAACAGATTAGATCTCGAATTTACTTATTAAAATTTCATACATCAGACAACCTACATAGTAAGTAACTTGCACCCTATCTCTATGATTTTATGCATAACAAGCTATTTGAAAAATCGAGAATGCAAGTTTAAGCAAGAAATGTCAAAACGCATGGCCAAAAGAAAATCCAACAAATACACCAATTCAAAGGAAAATAAATCCTGAAATAAAAATGATTATGCAAAATATAGATTCAATATTAAATTCAGTGAAATCCCTATCATTTAAGAAGTCATTTAAAGTATGTTCTGCTTACATAATTAAAGCAGTAAATGAAATGTAAGATGTCTATTTAAAAAGATGTATCAATACTTAATATACAATTATTTGAAAGTAAACATTAATTTATCCTAAACAAATTTATTTAAATCAATTAACATAAATCTGAAAATAAAACAGATTATTGGATTTTTTTTTTTGTAAAATGATATAAAAAAACTTTTTATATGTAAGCACTAATAAGCATAAAGTTCACAAAATTTTAACAAAAACTATTATTTATTAATTTATAGACATTTAAAATTTTCATAAATACAAAATTTATTTTTTCAAACATTTAAAATCTTCCAGATCAGTTATACAAACAACTTTATTAAAACTGAACTAACCTTTCACTGTGGTGCAGCAGCTGCTGCAAAAGGTTGTTGCCCATATCCAGGATAATTGTAACCTACAAAAGCATTAGGTTGTTGTTGTCCAAAAGGTTGACCAAATGGAGCAGGTGTTGGCCACTGAGCTTGAGGTCCACCAGGAGGGAATCCTTGAGGGTGTCCAGGAGGAGCAGGGACTCCAGTGGGAGCAGGTGGAGCTTGAGCTCCTGCAGTTGGTTGCTGAACGGGAGGAGCAGCAGGGGGACCAGATGCTGGAGGAGGTTGAGAAGGAGGACCATTAGGCTGAGGTGCAGTTTGAGGAGCAGAATTTGGTGCTTGAACAGGAGTTGTGGTTGTCGACTGACCTTGAGGAAACGCCATTCCAGGCTGCTGAAAAAATAATTAGTCTTTAAACAATGAAAAAATAGTATATAATAAATACACAGAAACCTGATTTTAAATTTTTCCTTCTTTCTTTCATTTTCTTTTAGAAGCCAGAACAAATTATGTTTAGTTATAGGTCTGGCATCAGAATTTCTCAAATAAATTCGTAACCCCATTGCAATCAAGATAGAAATTACAATTGTAAAATTTCAGCTTTATCAGTAAATAAATTCAATTACAGTAAGACCTCGATTAACCCAGCTAGTTGGGACCGCTAGTACCTCAGATATTGGAAATCTCGGTTAATAGAAACCACACATAAAAACCTACCGTGCTTGCAAATTTAACTACTTTTAAACTGAAAATTAATAATAGAACGTTTTTTAAATGATAAAAATAAACATATATAAACTTATGTTTCCCAGCTTAACAGATTTAAAAAGGAAATCAAATGGTATTCAGTAGGGTCACATGACTACTGTTAACAAAGCATTCATGGATGTTGTCTTCTCAGAGTGTAATATTTCTTGGAAGTTGAGTGCTTTTGTGGGGAAGAAGTGTCTGTAACACGGACAACGAACTAAAATGTGAATTTTAGAATTTTTTCCAAGCTCATTTTGGAAAGGAGAAAAAAAAAAAGACTTTGTTATTGCCTCGGTTAACAGAAACCTCAGTTAATCGAAGCATGGTTAATTGAGATTCTACTGTATTTCTATTTTAAAAGGAGAGAGTGAAACACTAAATTGTCAAATGGGAAGAGCAGAGGTAAAAAGTTTGACAATCTTTGAACCGAAGTGGAAAGAGAAAAAAAACTGAGAGGAGAGAAAAATTTATTCAGGGACATTTTTTCAAATTAAACCTTACTTGAGTCATAACTGTAGTCATTTGTGTTTTTGCTTGATTTTCAATCATCTCAGCTTCTCTGTACATACCCAATGATCTGTAATACTCAGCCCAAGCAGCACTATAATCTGGCTGGGCAGCCACGGCACTTCCAACTGGAGCTGCAGCAGTTGGAGCAGCAGGAGTGGCTGAAAAATATAAAATTAATTTATATGGTACAATAATACACTTAATTATTCTCTTCAGATTATACCGTAATTATTCTTAATTATTCTCTATACACTTAATTATTCTAATCCTATAATATACACTTAATTATTCTCTTCAGATCATATGCTGTTCAAAACTCAAACATATTTCATTGTGAGCTTCAACATTAACATTTAATTAAGAATCTAGAAATAGGACTAGCTAGGCGATACATTGGAAAATATTGATGTTATGCTATAATCATCGGCCTCATATTTGGAGTGGCAAAGAATAATTTTCCTCAGAGCATCGGAAATAAAAATATATCCGGAATGTGTACAATGTATCACGATGCATTGTCACGATTGATACTTACACTCATGACAAAGAACATTGTTCTTGATAGTGCATTGATTGTTTCCAGATAAAGAGCAAAAAAAAAGGGGGGGGAACTAAATAAACAAATAATTAAAAAATACAACTAGACTAATTTACACCATTTTTTTTTTTACTTATTTTATTTGTTAGGTAACTGGAGATAGTTTATTACAGAAATAGAATTTAATTATCTCAATATATGCTCAAAAAGTTAAAGAATTCAATAGTTAACAGATTAACTAAAAAAAGGCAGTTCTGAATAAAAGCATTTAATACATCAAAGAGAGATAAAAGATTAATTAAACAAGGGAGTTCCTAATGAAAATAAACTCAAAATTTTAGAGCAAAAAAGTTTTAAACTGATTTTTATAAACTAGGCTTGCTTTATTATGCATTAATAACTTTTATTTAGATATTCAAGCAAGTAATAATCTGAGCAAAAATGATATTTCAATAAGGAAATTTTTAGGAAACTTAATCAATTTTAGAAAATTTTTAAAAACTTTGAGAATTTTTATTAAACTAAGAAAAACTGGTGAAATTCAGTAGAGTTGAAGAAGTTAGCTAGAATATAGCTCACTGTAACAATACTTTTAGACTTGAGGGTAAAATAAAGAAATCTTTAATTCCCCGCCCCATCAAAATTACAGAATTCTGGTTACAGACCCCGTTATAAGTACTGGTGTTTCGGACCAGCGGATAAATTTTCCTAACTTCTACCATAGTATCACAGAGGATTATACTTAACAAAATGAAAGAAAATTTACCAGCAGGTGGTTGCTGAGACGCTGCTTGATTTTGATCAGGCTGAGCAGGCATTCCTGGCTGTGGAGCTACACCGGGTTGAACAACAGGTTGCGCACCACCGGGTTGCATTTGATGAGCTTGTTGCTGACCATAATATTGACTATAATAAGCAGCCCAAGCTGCTGCATCTATAAAGAATAATTAAAAATTGAAACACTTTTCCTTTCATTGATCACATTAAAAAAAAAAAAGTCTACAAAACGATAATTAATAATAACATACTAGGGTCTGTAGCTGGAGCAGTCTGTCCTTGCCAAGGCTGATACGCATTGGCCCAACCTTGGGGAGCATATGGCTGAGCAGGTGCTGGTGCTTGTTGGCTAAAATTGAAAATCGCTCAATTAACAGCAGTAGAGAAACAATATACAAGTTAAAGAATGCTTAAATCATTAGGCTAGCAGAATTTGCAGAACACATAATTGAGTCGCTCAGAAGCCAATGCGGTTAAGTCCAAAACACAAAAATTGAGAAAATTAATGTTTTTTGATACATTAGTTTTTAAAATTCTTGGTTTAATAATTTAATTAGAAAATCGAGGTGTAAACTCTGCAAAAAAACAAGATATGTACAGGATGTCTAAATATAAACGTAAGTACTTATTGAAATAATGACAGCATCTTAAAAATTTTAGGACTTATACCTTTTGGCAGCTGAAAAAGATAAGAAATTTGTGTAAAAAAATATTGATAAAAAGTGGACTTATTCACAATGGCTTCTGAAATTATTATACAATATATTCAGAAGCTATTAAAAAAAGGGCTGTCTAACCTAGAAAAAAGTAACCAACGAGTAAATCCTTTAATAACTAAGAAGATTATTATTTATTTCATCAAAATTTCCAAAAATCAGAAAATATCAAAAAATGGACTTAACCGTATTGGCTTCTGAGCGGCTCAATTATCTAATAAATCTTAATTATCAATAATAAAATGCTTGCAATAATTTTTCAATTATTTTAATAAATGCCTTTATGACACGTATGATATAGGCAGATCCGTATAATATATACAAAAGCTGTTCGTAGAAATTTTTTCAAAATGTGGGATTTTTTTTATTATTACAAAGGGGAAAAAAGATTAATTTTTACGCTTTTCCCTATCAATGAAAACTAGATAAAATTACATTCAGGTGATTTGAAAATCACACATCGGAAATTCCTATTTATGCGATTTAGGATCATGTTCCTTACTTTCCCGATTTTGTATGAAATATTGCATTTTATATTCACATGATTTAAAAGCAACAATTATTGAAGTGTTCAAGTGACACACTAAAAATTCATATTCATGAGATTTAAAGATTATACATTGAGATTCATATCCACAAAATTTAAATAAATAAATAAAATCTTGCATTATTTTTTTAAAAACTTCAATACATTCTGAGAACAAATATTTTCGGCATGTATTTTACTTGCTGAAATTGCAGGTATTTTTTCAATTATTTGAAGTGCTTCTACACATGAAATTTTTTGATTTTTATTTTCAGTTTTTTTTTTTTTTTTTTTTTTTAAAAAAACTTAACCTATCCTTGTAGTATGAATCAATAGAGTTCCGTATAAAAAGAGCAATTTTTTTTAAAAGAAACCTGTTTTTTGCAAACGAATCTCATCAAAATGAGGTGGTGACGAAAGGGTTATATGAGTTAATCAATATATGCAGTTTTTTGCAAATTTATGTTTGCAATAAGTTTTTTTTTTTTAATCCAAGTCTGGTTATAAAAAAAAATAATATTTCGAAGATGATACAAACAAAAATTATGATCATTAAACCTGATGAAACTGCACATTAGAGAAAAATAGCTTTTTTATACTTGAAATAAAAAAAGTATTGTAATATTCTTTGAAAAAATGCAAATTTTAGTAATTGTCTAAGGATTGTTTTAAAAAATTACCACAGAATCTTTTCTTTTATGTAACTGTTTCATTGCGCATGTTGAAAAGAGATTACTGAAAAGCGCGATTCAAAATTTCCATGCCGTAAAATCATATTCCTTGTAAACAAGTAGTTCATTGATTGTTGCGTAAATTATAGAATTTATTGCCTTGTGTTCTTGAAGTTTATTCGAAGTTACCTTTTTTTTTTCACAAATCCTTGAAGAAAAAAAAGTCAAAGTAAATGAGAACTTGTGAAAAAAAAGAAGAGAGTGCTGGGAAATAAATGCCTTATTAACGAGATTTTGCGTAAGTAATGACCTTAAAAATTTCAGATTATTAGCGTAACCCAGAGTAAGATTTTGTTGGAATACAAATTACTGATTCGCAAATCACTAATATTGAGATTCACAGAACTCCGTGAATTAGCAGAAGAAGCACATGCCTGTACTAGAGTCAGAAAATATTCAAATGCAATTAAATGTAAAGGAAAATAAAGATATAAAACTAACCAAAAGCTAAAAATAACAATTAATGCAACAAAGTGCATCCTTAAAACTAGTAAGAACAAATCTAGCATATAGACACAGTTAAAATTAAATAACAAAACTGATATAAACAGAAACTTACAATTGTTGCTGTTGAGGAAATTGAGGTGCAAAATTCTGTTGATTTTGAGGATTCTGTGACTGAATCTATTAAAAAGTAGCAACAGTTATAAAGGAAAATAACACAAAATATTTCATTACTAAACAAAATGATATTTAATCTACTTACAACATTACCAACACCACCAATTCTTTCATTAATAAGCTCTTTTGCATGTTCTATTTGTTGAGGTTGCCCTTTAATAACAAATACTTTTTCTTGTGAGTTAGGAGGCGGCAATGCAGAAAGTGACACATAAGCTCCAGATGTTTGGTTAATATTCTTTACAGTGTCACCACCTATTTTAAAGAAGTCAAACTCATGTGACACTTGATAAATTGCATTATTGATACATTAATATTTTAAAGAAAACACACCACAAAGCAATGATTTAAAGGAATTGTACCTTTGCCAATGACTAGACCACACTTGTTAGCAGGAACAGCATAGTGAATTTCAGGCAAATCAGGTCTATTTCTTGGATTATTACCAAAATTAGGATTGCCGTCACCTCTTCCACGTCCTCTACCTCGACCAACATTTTGTTGATCTCTGACCTACAGAAAGAATTTTGTTAACTTATGATTGCTTATTTATGAACACATTATTATCTTAGAATATACATATATTATATTTGAATGAACAGTAAGACTTGTAAGACAATATTTAAAAATATATAACAGAAATAAAACAATTTAACTTTAATAAATAAAATAAGATAATTTAAAAAAAAAAATAGTAAAATTCCCAGTAGTTACACTTAATAACATTTTAAAATAAATAAGTAGACAGGATACACCTTCTGAGGTATGTTTTTATTAAACGTCACATTAGAGTGACATTATGAAGCTATTATCAAGTCTGAAATTCACTACTAATGACGACCCAGTTTCCTGGCGGTGTAACGGCTTGGAAAACTAATGAGTCTTTGCAGATTTCTGGATTGAGGTGTGATTTGATCTATTAAAATGATTGATACTATTTAATGATGGTTAATTCAAGATTCATAACTACAATTACTTACATGTGATCTATGACAACAGAGCTTTAAAAGCGAAATTTTGTGAGATAAGAGTTTCTCCATACAAATTAGGATGCTAACCATTGTGAAGTTAATTAAATACAGCGCTACATTGCACATCGTATTTTTTGAAATATATTTCTTTCTTGTCTACGTCTTTTACTTAACCAAGATTTATTATTTACGTATTTTATTATAGCCATGATATATTTTATTTGTGCACCTGGCAATTTTGATGCATAGTTAGTTTGTTCATGTTCCACATGGTTGATGCATGGAAGAATTGAAATCTTTGTGTAAGAATATAGAATGTGTCACCTAAGAGAATTGATACCCGATGGGCTTGGCTTACTCAAAATAGAATGGAAAGAACAAAGAACAGTTGCTAATGTAAAGAAATACCACATTTTAAGAACCAACCAGAATCGAGACAACCACACTACACCACTCTCACTACGCACTCATAACTGTCAGATCATTGGAGACTTTTTGAAATTGATTTTGTGAGTATATAAAAATAAACAATGAGAAGCAACTCAAAACAATTAACTAAAATATCTTGTCTAATATAAATAACAATATCATGGGGAAAAAAATCATTCATAATTTTCTGTTAAGCAGGGTTGGATTTTTGACGTCAAAAAGTGGTTTTTGACATGACAAGGGTATAATACTGGTTTAAACCGTCAAAAACCCGTCAAAAATGTCAAAAACTGAAGTTTGCCAAGAGAATATATAAACTTCAAAACTACCAACAGTTGCCATGCATTATATTGAAATTTAATTATACTATAGGTAATCAGCAGGCTTTAAAATATTTTTTAATTAAAATTAAGGTAAAATAACAGATTTAAAATCTCAGAAATTTATATTCAAATGCATGTGCAGAAAAATTTTGCACAAAAATTGTTTAAATATTTATATTTAAAAAAAAAAATTTTTTTCTTTTTGATACTTAAGAAAATTAAAAGTTTATTACTCTATGCATTTTTGACATATAAAGAACATATAACTAATATTTATAAGGAACTTACAAGTTATGTTGTATAAATACAAACTTGATATAAGATACAAGTGTATAAAAAAAATTTTTTAATGTTATACCGAATATCTTTATTATCCAGTATGTTAATTTGAATTTAAAAGTAGTTATATTTATGAATAATGATAAATATAATTCATATTGCTTATTATATTTATTTATAATTATTACACTTATCATTTTAAAACAATTTTTATCTCTTAATTTTTTTTTCTCTACTTGTATTAAGAATACAAATAATGCATATCTTGAAAGCAAGAAGTAATTATTCAACAGCTGAATATTTAGATATTCAACAAAACTATATCGTATTCAGCAAAATGAAATTCACAAGTATTTGGATAAACTAAATTTTCAGCATAGTAAATGAATAGGCTGAATATACTGTAAATCGACACTAACTACTCTGTGTATTTAACAGAAAGCACTTAAATTTGTATTGTCTTATGTTAGAAAGATTATTAAGTAGACTTAAAAGAATATTAAAAAGATTTTTCTTTAAAAGAAGATGTCTAATGTACAAAACTGCTAATGTTTATCTTTAAAAATGTCTAATTTTTAGTATAATCTATACTATACACTAAATTAGGTTATAAATAAATTTCTTAATAATATCACTGCAGATTTTCAATAACACGTGAAAATGAATACATAATATTACAAAAGATGTGAGTTTTCAAAAGTACAAGATTTTGGTTACTATTCAAAATATAAGTGTTTCTTCAAAATTTTAAATTTATTTTTTCTAGAACATATTTAGAAACACTATCCTTTAAAAAATATATAAATTTTATGTATTAATTAAATTTCACATATGAATATAGGTTTTTGACATTTTCGACATTTTTGACAGTGAGGTTTTGGACGTGACGGTTTAAACCATGGTTTAAACTGTCAAAAACTGTCACATGTCAAAAACCTGCCAACCCTGCTGTTAAGTTTAATTAGGATGTCTCAGTAAGAGGCAAAACAATATCACTTGACTATCAATCATTCAAATGCCAGAATATCATGGTTGATAATTGCAATTTACTTTATTTTAAATGTTATTACTTTACTTTAAATATTTACCTACCATTTTACTTTAAATGTTTTCCAATAGGTTACTATTAGTAAATGACAGATTATTGTTAGATTTTCGGTAGGCTGGCAAGTAAAGTGAGGTCAGCTAAAATTTAAACATTACTCTTGCCGTTTTCATACAGTCAAATATCAGAATCGTCGTTACAGTAGTAATTGGATTGAACAGAATCTAATTGCATGAATTCAATAACACAAGGTTCAAATATAAACCAGTAATTTGGTAACATCAGCTGTATTGATAAATTTATTTATCTTAGTGCTTTTACTGTAGTTTTTATTTAACTGAAAAAGTGCTCTTACAGGGGTCTTTCTAGGGCTAAATTTACTGCCGTTAAGTGGCAGTTTCACAAATTCAATTTTAAGAAAAACGGTAGTTTCGCAAAATACTTTTTAACATATTTTAAAAAATATTTAAATCTTTTTGAAAATATTTTCGTATTTTACCATATTTTTGTGTTATTTTTTTAATATAGTTTTTAAATTTTACAAATTATGTCTAAATTTTCACAAAATAGGTACTTCATTATTGTTAGTCAGCACAGAATTAAAATCATTTTATTAATAAAAAAATAAACATTAATTACATAGCATTCTTTTAAGAAATTTCACAAGATCAGCTTTGATGTTCTCAAAAGCAAAAAAAAAAAAAAAAAAAAAAAAAATCATATTACATTTATTATTGAAAAATTTCAAAACTGAACATATTCCTAGGAAATGACCTAATGTGATCAAACAATAGCTTGTTGTAAATTGACACAAACATAGGAGAAAAACGTATTAATGAAAATTTGTAGTTATTGATCCTTTTGATAATTCATAATTTGAATAATTAACTATGTTTAATTCATATCAAAACAAAAATATTTATAATAACAAAGCATTATTATTTATCATTCCCTTTAAATAAAAAAAAATTGAGTTAATGGTTTATCAATTCAATATTTTGATTAAACTTGCAATTGGGCTTAAATTTACTAGATTATAGCTGCAAATGTGTAAATGTTTTAGTCAAATACACTGCAATAAAATTTATTTCACCTGATGTTTATTAAATCAAATATCAATAGAAAGTTTGTTAATACTAGATCAATGAAGCAATAGCTAGATGTTGTCTTGGAGGGTTCTGATCGTGTGTTATGGTAAATTACATACATACAAAAAAAAATTCTTTATAGAGATTGATTTTATTTATATTGCTATTGAGTTTTAATCTCAGTCAATTTTGAAAGCCAAAGTAACAACAATTTGCCAGCATAAAGTAGCAATTAATTTCAAATTTCGTTTAATTTAAATGGAGTTGGTAACTTTTATGAAGCTTTGGCAATCTGTCAACAATAGGGCTATATCCACTCACTTGATTAGAAAAAAAAGAATAAAAGAAAAAAACAACCATGACAGGATATCTTGTCTCCATAACTACTGTTCTATATTTTAATGCAACATCGAACACTTGAAAATAGTTGCTATGACAAGATTGATAAATATCAAAGGAATTTTAAACAATGTTTAATCTGAAAAACGTATAACTTTACTTTGGTAATCGGGGCAGCAAATAGAGGGAATGTATGTGCATGAAAGAAAACTTTAGGGATTCATTATGTTTTTTATAATAAGGAGGTTTTCTTAGACACATAATTTTATGCTAGCATTTTTTTTTTTTTTTTGCAAGTTTTATTTCAAATCACTAGGGATCAGAATTTAAAAACACCATAAAATTTTTTTTAATGCTGGAACATAGGTTTGTTCAGAATGAAAAGTTCAGACTCTAAATTGTTGGTCAAAGGCGAAATTGCATGTTTACTTCAGAAAATCTACAACTAGAGTCTCTGTCAATGTTTCTTAGCAATAGAACTTGCCAATTAATGCAAAACTTAAGCTCTCTCATTGAAGAAATTAATATTTTCTTCTATCATACACCTTTTCCAATTTCTTAATGTTTTGATTTTGCAAATAATTCCAAATATTTTTTGAGTGTCATAAACCCATAGTTGTGATACACTAAGTTAATTAGTTAGGCAGAACAATATAAAATATTAAAGCTTTGTGTCATTCTTTCTATTACAAAGTCTAACAAAAAATTTAAATTACAATAATTTATATTGGATTTGTTTTTAAAAATTATATAATTTAAATTCATAATTTTGAATAATCAAAAACAAATTTAGAGGTGTCAACTTTCCAAACTAGCTATAAGTAATCAGAAGTACAATAACACAGAAACATATAAGGTTAGCATTTTCAAAATTCAAATTAAGGCAACTTTTTTATGTATATATGCTGCTTAATTCTCTAAACGCATTATATTAATAAAATTCATTCACAAATTTACTATTTAATAAAAAAAAGTAACACTTACTTAAAAGGTACTAAGTTAAAAATTATACAGCACTGAAATTTTATATTTCATTGATAAAATTAAATTGATCACTTGGAATCAATGCTCTAGCTTTTGGTAAGAATTAGAACTAGCCTTACTGCTTTCTTTTATCATCTTCCATTTGAACCAAAAGTAACTTACACACAGCACTTCAGAATATTTTGTTGGGAGGGAGAAAGATGAGATTTATTTGTTTGTTCTCTTATTATAATCGAATTGTTTTTCTTTTAATCACAGTTTTTAAAATTGTTACGGTAGTAGAAAAAAATTATCGCAGCTTAACAAATATTCGAAAATTGTATTTCTTATAACTCAACCGTAAGACCATAATTTTGACCAGGAAACTTATTGATAAATTGAGATAGTTGGAACTTCTAAAAATTAATTTATCCTTAGTAGTAGAAAATGTTCTTAAATAACAGATGCCACAATTATTTATGAACAAAATAATTAGGGCTTAAAATAAACAGTCATTAATCTAAATTATCATCGAAAAATTTAACTTGGATGACTAGAAAATTACACCCGGTAATCATTCTCCCAACTTTTAAAATACCATTGTTTCTTAAATTCCCTCCAGACTGAGTTACACAACTGCTGGGAAGTTGGGAGTAAGAACAAGCTCCAAGTATCAGCAGATGTATTTATACATCTATATAGACCTAGTTTAATAAACCACGATCAGCATTCTACAATTGATATGTGGTGGAATGATGTAAAACTTGGATGGAGCAGACAGTCAGATTTTAAAAATAAACACAATAGAAATTTTCTTGACAATTTGCAATACTTATAAATAGTTTTATCATTACATTTAGAAAGTGATTACTGATTTTAAAAAACTAAAGCTGCTAAGTTAAAAAAATACTGTTTGTGCATTTAAGTGGTTAAACTATTTTGGTATAATATAAATGTATATCAAGTTTAGGTGCTGTGCATGCACTTTCAGAATATTTATATTCTGGAAAAGTTTTTCAATACTAAGATTTAAAAAAAAAGGATAAATATTGTGGTTAAAATTTAGCAGAGCTGAACTGTTGACAGCTAAGAAAAATATTTAGATGACATTAACGCCTCTCTCTCACATTCTAATATTTAAACCTGTTTATAACACTATAAAATTCTAAAATTAGCTTCTAGAAATAGCTTTGTACAACTGGAGTATTGTGTACAACTACTAGAGTTAGCTAGATAAATATAGTTTACTAAAACTTACATTTAATCTATTACAACCCAACATAAATGAGAAAGTAACACAAATTTCAGAAAGCTTGAATTAGCCAAACTGATAATTTTAAAGACTAATCAATAACACACACTTTTTAAAATAAAAAAAAAAAATTTGATTTGTGATTTTAAAGCAATAAAAAAATAAAATATTTAACACATAAAGACAATCACAAACACTGCATAAAAAGTTACATTTTTGTTACTCTTGTGACAGTATATTTTTTAAAATTCATTTCAATGCAAATATATACCAGTTTATGAAAACAAAATATAATCCTAAATGAATTTTTTTTAAAGAATAAAAACATCAAAAAAAAATTACATGATAAAAATGTAAAAGAAAAAGAACATTAAGCATAAATATTGAAATTTATAAGCTAATTATCAAACAAGACGAAAAATATGTGTGAAAATAAATTTTAACTTAAAGGGCTTACAATCTGATTATATACAATGCACGTAGGTAAAATTTCAAATTTTATTAGGATTAAATTTGATGCAAGTATAAATGCCAATCAGTAGCATTATGGCTGGTGATTATTTCGATAATAAAAAAATAATCTCCAAAACAGAATGCCATCCACAGCCATGCGAAATATAAAACACTAGGTATAACTGTCATAAGAGAAAACAAAATTAAACTTAAAACATGCATGGAAAATAACATTTGGAAAATTTTGATACAGCAAATTGTGATTAAGTAATATCATGCATAATTCATTGCCTATATTCCAATTTACTAAATTTCAATTAAACAATTTATTCTATACAGAGCAAATTAAAAAATTAAATATTTGTTAAATATTATAAATACATATACATTTGGAAGATAGATATCAACAGTTATCCACGAAAGAGGTGATTGTCTACAAATTTTAAGAAGCAGCACAAATTCTAATCTGAATTTAGAAGAGATATGTTATTTTTAAATTGTAAGAATATAAATAGCAATAACTTTTCAAACCCGAAAATATGAAAACTGATGTTTTAATTAAAATGGTGTAAAAGTGTAATGAGATGAATTTAAAAAATTAAAAAAAAACGTAACTACAAATTATAATATTGAGTGCTTAAACTGCGCAAATACAAATGCGTTGAGCAATTTTTAAGCCGTGTGAATAGGAATTGTGATGTCGTGTATGCATGAATCAATTATATATGTGACTTGCAAATAAGAACAAAATTGTGATGTGTAATTTACAAATTAAGTGAAAATTAATCATGATGGTGATAAATAACCTTGACGGGAATAGTGATGTCTGATTTATCGACCACTTTTAACACAAATTGGATTATCTATTTAAAAAATTTTAATAATATATTTTTACAAATTGAGAATGTCAGAAATTTCATAGAAGAAAGCTTTGAATTTATAATATTTTTTAAAAAATCTAACACTTCCGTTAATAAAAAAAAAGTTTTAAAAAATTAATTTAAGAGTTTCCACGGATGCAGTCACACACAGTGAGCGCCCGTGTTATCTAACTCTCCAGTTTCATCTATTAAAAAACGTAAAACCTTTTGAAAACTAGTATACAGTAAAAATAAGTAAATAAATAAACAAAATGATCATTTTATTAAAAAGAATTTTTGATTTATATAATTAAAATTTAGTAACAAATAAAATTCAAAACAAAATCCAAAAAAGAATAACTACTAAAGCTGGTAATCAATTTTCTACTGTTAAGAATAAAGTTAAGTCTACTGTTAAGAATAAAGTTTAAACTAAAAAGTATTTTCAGTTTATTTTAACCTGTTAAATATCAAACTTATTAAGATTAAATGGTTAATTTAGCTATTCCACGAACTATTAATATTTATTTTTAATTTTAAAATTACAAATTAAAAAGAAAACTTGAAAAAAAACAAGCATAATTTAAGAGATAATATTTTATATTTTATATATAACTCAATCATATAAACAAAATACTAAATAAATCATATTTTGCAAAAAACTTTCAATTAACTTTTATGAATTATTATTAACTTTTATTTTTTAAAAAGGATTATGCACAAAAAATTCAATTTTTCTAATGGTGTAAGTTTCTTTAAATTTAAATAACTTTTTCTTTAGAGTATCTTATTGTTATTTCACTTTTGTGCTACAACACTTCAAAAATGCCAAAAATCGTAAGATAATTTTTCTCTTTCTTCTTTATTATTTGCTGAAAGAGAAAATTATAATAATTCTGAGGGTCATATTATATTGTTGCTTTTCCTTGGTGCAGGCATTTAATCAGTAATAATTAAAAACTTTAAATTGTTCAAATATAACTATCTTGTTTTAAAATTCTTTGTTTTATGTATCAATAAATATGAATGTACATATTAATCCATTGATAAATAGACAGAGAATTCAAATCCATCCATTGATAAATAGATAGAGTTTTCAAAGCCTAGCAGAACCACCACTAAGCATATTTTAAAAGTAAGGAATTAACCAGTACTTATTGATTTTAACTCCTTTTCAACTGAACTGCAGGCATGTGATTAACTTTTAACTGTTGATAGAAACTGTTATATTTGTCGTTATATCTGTTACACACAATACCTAATTTAAAAAAATAATAATAAATTAGCTAATGAAATTTATTAAAAATTAAAGTGTAAATAAAATTAAGAATAATTTTAATGTAAATTATTAGAACTGCTTGATTTTCTCTAAGTATGTTATATCTTTTTAAGTTGGCAAATATAATAATGCTCCGAAATGATGGAATCACCCTAAAGTAACTTAATAGTTTAAAAGCTATGGAGTTTTATATTTCTGAAACTAAAATAAATATATATAGATAAAAAAGTAAATGGGATTATGAGGCAACCTCATGTCAAAATTTAAGGACATATGAACCGTGCTTAGGCAGTATTTTCCATACATGCATGCAGCTAGTTAAAATAAATATTCACCAGTACACTTTGGATGAGGTCACTGATAAATGAGCTTGCAGCCTGGATCTGTTCAGGAGTACCAGTGACCACACAGACTTTATCTTCAGGACCTTCCTCTTTCACATTTAGGAACTGAACTCTCGCACCAGAGTCTTGTTGTATCTTTTTAATCATATCACCACCTTTACCAATAACAACACCAACAGCTTGTTTCGGAACCATGATCTAAACATTAAAAAAATACATTAATACATGTAAAATGTGATAATGCCTGAAAGTATCAATAAGTTGTATTGCTGAAGCTGTAACGGGACAAAATAAAGCTTTTAATTGTATGTTTGCATAGATGCCAATTTGTTTAAAAAAATAAGAAAAAATCAAGGGGAAAAAATCTAAACAAATATGAAAGAATTTTTTAATCAGAACAGGAGGCAAATATGGATAACATAAAACTGCCCTCTCAAGTTTAAAATTTTTCTTTCTTTCTTTAAATATACAAGGCTTGCGCCAAGAATTTCAAACTATTAGCCAGTAAATTAGCTAAATATCAAAAGTGTTTGCCAATTTTCGAAACTCTTCGCCAAATGCAAATCTTAACTACGTTTTATGATTATTCCCCCCCCCCCATAGAAAACAATTTTACATTAGTTTATTTGAGGCTTATATTATTTTGACTCAATTCTAATAGGTTATCACCACAAATTACTGTAATTGAATAAAAAAATACTGCTTAGCTTCGACAAAATAATTTTGAGGATATAGTTATAGCATATATTTTCTTTCCAATGGAAAAAAATCATTTGACAAATTTACAATTTTATCGCATTTGAAGAGGTGGCAAAGTATAGCACAGGCCCAAGCGTTAATTGTTTAGGGATGCATCCACATCTTGTAGCAGATTATTATACTTTTATTAAACAATATCTTTAAATTAGTAACCACAGCAATTATTAGGATATTCTCAACTTAATTTAAAATATGAGACCAAATTTTTGAAATTAACATGACAATAAAACTAAAAAAGAAAAATAAATTATATCAACCAGATTAAATTAAATAGGATATTGAATTTATCTTGAAAAACAACTATTTTTTACTTTATACTATTCTTAAACTCTAAAGAATATAATTTAAAATCTTATTTCTCCACTTATCCAACAATATACTCGAATAACAATTTGTCATTTTGTTCAATTTCTAACAAAATCTTAATTCATGAAATGATTCTCGAAGAGCATCTTTTACAAATCTTTTCAATAATAAAACTGTTTTAAGTATTTTAATAAAAAATGGAAAATCAAAATTTGGCAAGAATTACTTACTTCATGTGTGTTGCCTGATCTTTGACCACCTGCAGAACTACCATATTCATTAGTTCCCTCAAAACCTCTTTGTAGAGTCTAGAAATAAAAATTATGCTCAATGTTTAACCTACAAGTTGTTAAAGATCTTAATCACTGTTCTCGAAACTTACTTCTAATTCTTTTTCCGTGATAAGATCCATTACTAACTGTTTGGCATACTAAAAAGTAAAATATAATATTAAGATTTAATAACGCATTAAGTAGGTGACTTTTTTTTTCATAGTACACATTCTTAGATTGAAATATGCCAAAATATTTTAATTACTTGAAATATGCAAAAATAGTTTAATTACTTACTTCACATTTATCTGGTTCTCCGGTGATTCTTAAAGGTTTCTCTTGAGAAGTCTGCTGAGGACCATCTTGAATAAGCACCATTTTAACTGCTGCTCTTTCCTACAATAAATGAATGCACATTTTGTAAGAGAAATATTTTATAACATATCTATAAAAACAGATTAAAATTATTTTCTTCAGGGTTCGTAACCAAATCTTTCGACAAAAAATAAGCACATTTCAAGCACTCAAACATTATTTTAAAGCACTCTAAATATTTTAACAAAATGCAAAATAATTTTCAGACTTTACATGATCATGATAAAATAACTAGTCTCTGACAAAGAACTCTTTTCTTGTTTATCTTAGCCATTATAAAATGATTAAGAGATTTTTCAATTTGATTTCGGAGGGAGGAAAATGAAGCCTCAAATTGAGAATTACAAAATGCAGCAGAGTTGCATATGAGAGTGCAATAATCTCACAGATCCCAACTCTGAATATGCACATGCGGACAGTAGGACTGGGCTTTATACCGATGTAAGACAATATATCGATTTAACTCCAACATCGTAATACCAATTTATCCATTTCATCTTCAACAAAATTCCGGAGTGAGCATTTCGACTCTACTAAATCGATTTATTCATGAGAGCAAACGCTAAATCGCCGTTGCTCTCTCCGATGCAGTGAAACACCGGTTTAATCATTGCGAGAATGTACAGAACAGAGTCCAATCTGCCGTAGCATAAGGGAAAGATTCAAGGCCAACTATCAACTCATTCTCCCGGTAACACGTGCATTCAACTTCTTTGGCTATTTGCCAAAATCACATCTGGTGCAGGGGTTGGTATAGTTAAATCGGAATGGGCTATTGAATCTCTTCATTCAAAACTTATTCACTAGGTTATATCGATATTTGGCGGTTGAAAAAGAAACTCCGATATAGCAGGGATCGGTGCAGTTGAATCTCCTCATTCAGATTTCAAGTTTATATCGATATTTGCGGAGGATTTTTTGCCACCAAGTGAATGTGATTGTCTTCTCTTTAGAATTCCGATTTTAGGATATCTTGCTCGTGCAGGAAGGAAAATTCCCATCTTCAATTTTACATATCCTGATTTCTGAAATAGGTGTTATATTTTTTCTCTTTTGCATTGAGAATTTTGTTTTTAAACTAATCATTTCAAACTATTTAAAGAAATTTCTTACAAATATAGCGTTAAAAAATTAGTATTTCTCAAATATTATATATAAAATCCTTATTAAAAATATTTATTATATAATTGAGAGATTTATCTTTTATGGCACATGAATTACGGGGTAATTTTTGTATCGTTCGCTACCTGCTTGCTCGCACTAACTGAAAACGCCAAATAAAATTGGTGTTTTGATTTACTTAAAATAAATTGTTAAAAAATATTTAGTGACTTGCCCGGAAGGAGTTAACGAGTTTCACCTTTCGAATTAAACTCTTCCTGTGATGTTTTTATTTATTATCATTTTGCAGCGTCTCGCGTGTGTAATACTCGTATAAAATTTAGAGATTTGTCTTTTTTAAGGCACATGCATTACGGAGTTTCTTTCCGTAATATCTTTAAATATCTTACCGGGGTTTCTTTCAGCGTGTATGCTACATTAATTCTTTCGGTACCGTTCGGTTTCTGTTTGCTCGCGCTAACTGAAGTCGCTAAATAAAATTGGTGTTTTGTTTTAATTGGAATAAATTGTAAAAAAACGTTTAGGAAATTTACTAATTTTATCTTTCTTAACTGCCTTTTTTTGTGATCTTTTTATTTATTATTATTCTTTTTCGTTAATTTCTCGCGTGTTTTTTATAAATGTTGGGAGATTTATCTTTTTATGGCGCATTACGGGGCTATTTCCATATCGTTTGGAAATAGGCCCATAATGCATGCGCCTTTCACCTTTCGAATAAGACGTGTATCGTGATGTTTTTTTTTTTTGTTTTTTTTTTAAATTTATTATTATTTTTTTGTAGTTTCTCGCGTGCATAATATTAAGTTTAGAGATTTATCTTTTTAAGGCACGTGCATTACGGGTCTATTTTCGTATTGTTCGGTACCTGTTTTCTTGCGTCAACTGAAATTGCAGTTTTGTTTTACTTGGAATCAATTGTAAAAAAATATTAAAAGGGGAAGTTAACGAGTTTTAACTTTCAAATTAGCCTTTTTTTGTGGTGTAGTTTTTATTTAGTTTCTTGCGTGCTGCTGCCGGAAGTCACCGATGCTTAGCGATTACTTTGGAGCTGATATGGAAAATCTTACCTTAAACGTATTTTACTAAAAAATTAAATTTGGAATAAAAGGAAATTGCATCTTATTACTGGTATACTTCTTTTTTGTCATTGCCGGGTGAATCTATCACTAAATCTGTTCACTTCATTAAATTTTAAATTCTGTGTCCCAAACACATAATTGCTGTTTTGGTAACTAGAGAAAATTGCACCCTCCTTTTTCAGAAAAAATCATTTAGTTGAAACAAACAGATAGCAATGAACATAAGTAAAAAAAAAAAATAATTTTCATATTTTTGTGAAAATACATGCTATTTCTGTTGAAATTCATCCAAACTTTTTTATCAAAGCTATAACATGTTGTAGAAGTTAAAAATATTTACAGTTTTTGATTATACTGGTTGTTCAAAAATATTTTTTTCATTTTTTTCGTCGTTGGCGATGCTGAATACTAAATAAAATCTTTATTATTATTATTAAAATTACTTTGGAAATAATAAAAAGTCTGAATACCATTTAAAGTTCTCCAGCACTATATTCCTGATACTTTTAAAAATTGTCCACTTACTACAAATTATAAATAGTAATTCACTTCATAAAATCAAGTAAGATAGTTTGATTCATTGCTTAGAAAAAAAATATGAATTTCAAATTTTGAATATATATTATACAGTATTGCTATTACAGCACACTATGCAGACAAAAATTGGAACTTAAAATCCCCTTGCCTCAGTTGTCCGCATTTTGATGTAAATCATACATCTGACAATATAAATGAGGTATTAAAAGAACAATTATTAGATTGGGATATAAACATATAAGAGATCAACTGTTGTACGACAGACAATGGCTCAAATATTTTGAAAGCGATTTCTGCATTAAACATACAACATATGCCCTGCTTCGGACACAGCATAAATATAGGTGTGAATAGAGCTTTGCAAAACTCACTACTGCAAAAAGCAGTAGTTAGGGTGAAGAAGCTGCAAAACACTATTGCCCATAGTTGGAAGATGTCGATAGACTTTAAAAATGCTCAAGAACTGTTGCAGATAGAAGTGAGAAAGCTGCCAAGTGCATGTCCCACACGTTGGTGGAGCACCTCAAAATAGTGCATAAGGTTTTTAGAAAACCAGTTGCCATTGTGCAAGTTATTAAAAGACTATCCAGCAAAAAAAAACACCTAATGCTGGAGGGAAATGAAGTCACTGCTCTGGAAGATTTTGTCAATGCCACAATTTTTATTAATTGTGTTTTTACAATAATAAAATTGAAAGGCTTTCGATGTTGCAGTTTTATTTTATAGTGAAACATTTAAAAATATTACTTCTTTTAAAAATTCATTCATATATTATGTTATTTCTTATTTTGTATTTGCAAAAGAAAAAGGTAAACAATATTCTCCAATACCTTTAGTGAAAAGTTACAGAGTAAAATTAGTAAATTGTAGTATTTAAATAAGCTTTTGAATATCTGCAAAAAATTATTCATAATCAGAACAACTTTGTCAAAATTTCTGTGAACTAGGAGTTGACTGTAAGTGAGTTAAGAAAAAAACAACAATACATTTGAATAGAGGAAGGGGGTACTGTGGATTTATTTCTTAGTTTTGTCGTTTAGATTGTTAAATCGATATAACCTAATATCGTGATATAAAAGGGTTGATTATATCGATTTAAGAAATTTCTATATCGTCCAGCCCTAGCGGACAGATAAGAATTTTGTAACATGTAAAATTATTGGAAAATTAAGCACTTTTTAAAAACACCCAATGAAAAGAAGGGCTTTTTAAAAACCAAAAATCGAAACTAAGCACCTTTAAGCACTTTTTAAAAACACTACGCACCGTGTCCTTTAAAGGAAAAAAAAAACTTATATCAAAAATTAATTATCTCAAGACAATTCAAAGATATTGGAACCCCGGTTTTACATTGTCTGTATTGTAAGTTATTTTCCTTCCTATATCGTTTTCTGCTGGTCCATGAAAATTACATATGCGGATGTCAAATTATACCGGATTTTACATTACCCGTGACAAAAATCCTATTTTATACGATTTTTTAAAAAGTCAAAATAATTTTTACTTTAAAGTTCTAAATTTTTCTGAAATTTCCTTTTTTAATAAAAAAAATACTTGCTTATTAACTGTTTGCAGCTTTTCTGACATTTTTATCCTTTTGTCTGTGAAAGCTTTTTGGGATTTTTTGCTTCTCAGTATCTAATGTTAATGCATTTTTGGAGATCTTCATAAGTTAATCATGAATCTATCGACTACAACACGCATTCCATTATATTTCCTTCAACGTGTGATTTATTGCCTGCTCTCTATGATAGTTGATGAAAACGATGAAGATGAGCAAAAATATTGGAGAATATACCCATAACTGATGAAACATTTAAAGGCATAAAAACTCTTGAATATATACTATAAAGCAAATTTGCAAATGCAATAAGTATTGAGAGGGAAATTGTTAAAAATTCTATCTAAAAGCAAAAAACAAAAAAAAAGATTACTTTTCTTTTCCTAGTGGTTCATCTCATAAGTCTCAATTTTTGAAATATAAACTTATATTTTTTAACAACAATTTTACGTTATCCTGCACTCTGCGTTTTGTTAACAGTAGCCTAACAAAAACGCTAATTCAATCAAATTCATTTAATTAAATCAAAAATTTTAACTTATCATTTTGGAAAAGATTAGAAAGAAAAAACAATTACTTGACTTCAATATGAAATATACATTATTAAAAAATTAGAAAATAATTACAAGATCTGATTCAAAAAATTTTAATAGCCAGTACCAGAACATAATTTATAAAGTTTAATTTTACCAGATTTTATACATTAATAAAAAATTATCATAGTTTAGCAATAGATTTATCAATATTCTTTTCAACATGAAAAAACATATGATTTTTACAATTAAATTAAAATTTTTAAGCTGATTAAGCCTTCATCAGAATGCAACGTAATTGTTAGCACTAAAGGTACGGACTTCAGATAGATAACTTTAGGGGTTTTTTTTTGTTTTGTTTTTTTACAGAAACTGTACATGTTATGAGAGTTTCTAGCACTGTTAAATATCACAATATCTATGCAATTATAAAAATTTTAAAGCTAGAATATTATACATAGGATTGCTATTCCCCGGATGCTTTGACACATAGGATAGCCACCAAGAAACTAATGTAAAATTATTAATGAGTCATTTCAAGCAGTTTTTAGTTACTTATTTAGTTAACGATTACTTACCTGAAGATTTCTAATAGTTTCCCCACCTTTTCCAATTACTAGGCCAACTTTTGGCCCTGGAATCATCATTTCTACAATAGAATGCCCATCAGGAACATGATTTGTATCTAATACTGGTAAAGGTGGTCCTCCTCGATTAATAATAGCTGTCATCAATTCTTTAGCCTTCCTAAAATAAAACATTTTTATCTTATACATTTTTTTACAATTCATGCATAAAATAATCTAAGTTTGATTTACATAAACAACAAATGTTTGGAGAGAACAAGGCTATGGAAACGCATAACTTTTTTCTTAGGAGTCCATATAGCATATCAAATTTTAAACTGATTATCTTACGACAAGAAATGATTTTAAGAACTAAAAAAAATATGTTATTTGGCTACCGTAAGCAATGAAAGCCTTTAAATTCTGTAAATTTTACAGCTGAGCTATATAGAAATAGCGCAAAATTAAGAAATTGCATGCCAAGAAATACTGAACAAGAATTTTTTCATTATTTTTAAGTTCTAACATTAAAAATACAATAATTGCAATTATAGCAAGCTTAATAAAAAATTACAAGTTCAAGATCTATTGAGAAATCAAACGTTACTTAGAACTCTAATGCCTTCTCTAAATTATGAATGTCTTTTGTCATAAGTTAGCTGAATTCAATTTCTAAGCAAAAACGTTAAAATATCTCGATACTCGGTCCAGCAAGAATTAATAGCGAATGTAAATAGAAAAAATCTGACATGTGTATTATCTTGGCTAAATGGCACCAAGGTTATAACAAATACCACATAACTGATTGGTGGACTACAAGAAAAAATTACAACTCTGCAATAAACCAGCACAAGTAAGCGAACAAGCACAACAAACTGTATGTATACTTTTATTATCAGTTCTTGCAAATCAGAGTTAAACCATCTACAACTTATCATTTGATGCAAGTTAAAATGTGACAATTTATCTTAATAAATAAAATTAATTACTAGTGAAAATTGAAACTTAATGAATATAATACTAAACCAACTTGTTTAAAAAAAAAAACAAGCATATTACATTAATGAAGCATGTCCATCAATAAGCTATTTCTAAAAATATTACTACACAAGAACATATCAGGGGTCTGTCTAGGTTTTACTGAGAGGTAGCTAGTTTGTGAAAATTTAGACATAATGTGAAAAATTAAAAATTATAACACAAAAACATAGTAAAAATATAGATTTATCGTTTCTTAAGGATACAAAATTAAAATTTTAAGATAAAAGTATTTTGTGAAACAACAGATTTTCCTAAAGTTGAATTTGCGAAGGTACCTCTAAACGGTCGTACAGCATATACAATTAGAAAATATAACTTTGAATATGCATTTCATACAGAAGCTCATTCCTAATTATTTTACCATATAATCAGCGCCTAAAAGGACTTATAGAATATATTTTGATACCATTGAAGTGAAATTCTTATACATGAATTAAAGTATAAAAAGTCCATATAAAGATATATTCTTATATTACAACTCATGAAGATTTAATAACACTTTAACAACTATGATTAATTTATGGAGCCAACATACAAGATAACCATGTGAATAGGGAAAAAAGGTTTTGCTACCTTTTACTATGTAGTATAAATTCTTGATAATAAAGCTGGATTTAAATTTTTCAACATGTAAGGAAAAATAACAAACAATAAAATTCTTACTCAATGGATTGCCGACTACCAGTAAGTGTGCAGATTCTCTCTGGTAAACCTCCACTATCAGCAGCCATTTGAACTTTACAGCCAGAATCAGCTTGCAGTCTAGTTATCTGTTCTCCACCACGTCCAATAACTGAAATGAATGAAAAGAAAATATATATACAAGGCTGATTATTATTGATCTTCTGGACTACCAATCGTTGCAAAGGAATAGTATATAATTTTGGTTTGACCTTTGGTTCAATGTATTGGTCTCTTTTTGTCAGCAAATAGCATCAGGGTTTACTCAACTCAATTAAAAAAATATATACATGCAGACATATAAACAGACCACGTGCAGACTAGAAATATCATTTCAATCACAATATCATTCACGATCTTTTCCCACATTTTTACTGTTGAGTAATTTGTCACACTTTGTTCAAATTTTGAATCAGTTTTGAAAGGTTCAATAATTTATCCGTTTTTTTTTAAACAATTTTTTGAAAGCAAAATTAATGGAGAAATTAAATTCTTGTAGTCATGTGCTTATGACTGAATATAGTAAAAATTTTTTTTGGTTTTTTTCACAACTTCGAATTAGTTTTAGAGTTTTAATAATTTGGTATTATTTACACTATTTCTAAAGGTTAACGAAAAATAATTTTCAACGGAACCAGTCCAAAACCAAAGATTGACAGAATTTTTTTTTAAAAATTTGTTTTTAGACTGGTTAAATTAAGGGCTTTAAATGTTGATTTTTAAATAAAATATCAATAGTTTCATTTTTCAACATTTTTCTGCCATTAAAAAAAAAATTCCAGCTGAACTTGACAATTTAACTGTATTTACTATGTAAAAATTAAAATGAATATTTTATTTTGAATTTTTTTAAAAAAATGTCCATCATTTAAGTTGTGAAAGCAAAACAAGCTTAGGTCGTACATCTGGAGGGGGGAGGAGAAAAAGACAAGCTTGTGTTTTTTTTTAAAAAAATTGCATCACATATTATAGCCATAACTATTAAATAGGAAACTTTGTTTTTTTTTTTTACAATAATGCACCATAAAAAACACTAGTGCAATATTTTTATAGTTCATACACTTCGGTATAAAAAAAATCTAAGAATCAAAAGGCAAATAGTAACCGAGTAAAAATTGCAAACACATTATGAACAGATGATAAAAACAACTTACTTAAGCCAACCATTTTATCAGGAACTTTCCATTCTTCTACAGTTATTGCATTTGCTATACCTCCAACAGATCTAAAATAAGAAAAGAAAAATGGATACTACATATAACAAATTAAAAAAGTAATAAACTGTTTGATTATAAAGATAGTGTACCTTTGAGCCTGTATAGAAGCCAACTGTTGCACAATTCCTAAAAGAGATGCATATATATATAGATATTTACATTAAAAAAAAACATTAATACAATATTACTAACACTATAAATTGCTAATATAAAAAAATAATAAACATTTACCTTTTTCATCTGAAATTGCTAATTTCTTTGTGTCTGGTAACCCAACTGAAAAAGGAAAACAAAATTATACATTTTAAAAATAAACAATATTTCTTCATAAAAAATAAACTTCCATTCAAGAAAAATATAAAAACTGAGCTAAAAACATTATCAATTATTTACATTGATACTCTTAAACAGATAGAAAATTCTGAGAATGAATTTCACAACAGAATTTTTTTTTCAACAATCGTTTATTCTGTTGAGCAGGAAAAAAAACTGCCTAGAGAAAAAGAAACGGTCCAACTTGAAAGGTAACTTGTAGCCACCACCAAGCAAACATTTACATGCTTTTTTTAAAAAAATAATTTCAAGTTTAAAATCTATTTGGCAGATTTTAAACAATACTGAAATATTCCCAAATTATATTCATCATAATTTAAAATATTAATTTTATATAAATATACTTTCATGATTTTCCATGACTAATTCCAAGAATTTTTCAGGACTTAACGAAGTTCATATTTTCTCCAACAATAAATTAAAAGCATTTATAATAACATTATTTGAAATAAGTATAACCAAAACTATTATACTCTTCATCTTTGTATTTATAGCTTTTAAACTTAAAAAAACAGAGTAAGGAAAGAGTGGAAACAATAAAATAGCTGAAAAAAAATACAAAAGCAAAAAAAAAAATTTTCTGCTGAATTATATTCTAAGGATACTTTTCTTGTTCATCAGAAAGGAAAGAAATACTCCTGATTTCTCTGTTCAATATCGAATAAAAAAATTTGCTTGGTTTGCTTCAACTCAGGGTTTGAAAAAACCCGGGGATTTTTGAAAAAACCCAACCCACCTGGGTTTTATTGAAAAAACCCGGGGAAAATTGGGTTTTATTTGAAAAAACCCGGGGAAGATTGGGTTTTTTCATTTAGTGTTCATAAATTTTACTGTGAAAATATTTTTATTTATTAAATAGAGTTGTATAAGTAAACACTAAAATTTCATCTGACTTTTACCTGTAATAAAATTAAACTGGAATAAATATTTAATGGTCTTCCATGTTTTTATAATACGATTAACAGAAAGTGAAATTAAAATTACGAATAATTATAAAGAGTATCAGTTATTTGCCCCTTTTTTCAAATATTTAGATAAATATATGCATTTTTAGATACATTTTAACTTTATAATTTCAAAAGACAAATTAATCTTAAAATTATAAAAAAAGCATATATAAAAAGTTATGGCTTATTTTTTTAAAATCAGAAAATAAAACTTTAAATTTGTTTATTGTTGTTTAATGTATCACTTAATAGAAATTTTTTTTGCTTGCTTTCAATATTTTTAAACATAATTAAAAGAAACAAGATAAATTGTATTCAAATGAAATCTTAAAGAATCTTAAAAGTAATATTTTAATTTTTAACTGTTTTTTAATTGTGATAAACTTTCTCCAAATAGTTAAAAATTGTCAGCAGATGTTAAGAGTTAACTTTTAAAAAAAAGTCCAATTTTTTCCTTTATTATTATTATCATACAACAGATTCAAAGTGTCTACATTTCTCTCTTAGATGGTGATACACTTTTACGAGTTTTGTAGTGCATTTTAGTGCATTTTTTTGTAGTGCATTTTGTTAAGTGCATTACGTTTCATAATTTTTTAAATTAGGAATTGTAAAATATAAATGCAGTAATATAAAAGGAACAAGTTTATTAATCTTTTTGTTTTCACACACATTTATTTACTATATTTATTAAACATATGGATATTACCTATTATAAAATTATAATCTGTAAATATTTATAATCAGTAAAAGCTAAAATTTCATCTGACTTGAGATAAATAAAAAACTGAAATAAATATTTAATGGTCTTACATGTTTTTATAATAAGGTTAATAGAAAGTGAAATTAAAACTACGTACTATAATTATAAAGAGTATCAGTTACTTGTCCCATTTGTTTTCAAATAGTTAACCCTAGGAAAATGATTTCATTTTTAGATAAATAATTTTAAAAAGTTCTCTTATAAAAGGTTCTAGCTTTTTTTTTTTTTAAAGCCAGAAAATAAAACTGTTTAAATTTGTTAATGTATCACTTGGTAAAAAAAGAAAAAAATTGTTTCTTTTCAATTTTTTTAAACATATGAATTAATAATAATAACCTGTTTATTAATATATAAAGCATGCAACTATATATGAAAAATTGATCTTTTCAGAGTATATTATTTAAATTTTTATTTGATTTAATATCATTAAAATATTACTTTTTGAAAAAACCCACTTGAAGTTTTCAATAGTAGATACCTACTTTAAAATTATATGAAGATTCGAGTTTCTTTTGCTTTACTAATATTAAAAACTTAATCATATAAATCATGCAACTCTATTTGAAAATTTATGCTGCACTATAAATGATATAAAAGTAAATGCAAAACAATAAGTTTTAGTAAAAAAAAAAAATTTTTTTTTTGATAAAACCCACTTATCGTTCCAAGTGGGTTTTTTCAAGGTGGGCCCGCCCAATAAAACCCGGGCGGGTTTTTTCAAAGTGGGCCCACTTGGCGAACCCTGCTTCAACTAGAATTTTAAATTGATAAAACTAAAAAATAATAATAAAAAATCTTAAATCACAGAAGAGAGTTTAAAGGATAATTCGCTCTAGAAATGATATTTTTTCTTTTATTTTTTGAAAGAACACTATAATTTTTAAAGAACATGATAAAATCATTTTATATTCAAATAAAATATGACTGAGTGGCGATTTTGTTAGAAATTCAGATATTTGGAACTGGATAAAATCGGGGGGGAGGGAGATTCCATTTTAAAAATTTGATTTTTCAGAGACCTGAATCCATGACTTTCCGTGATTTTTTTTAAAAAATAGTAAAAATCATGACAAATTTTGTTCAATACCGAAATTCATGACTTTCCAGGTGCGCGGATACCCTGTATAAATTCTAGTTCTAATATTTTTAAATAAAATATACAAGAATTTTTATACATAAATGTGATCAGTGATTTCTTGAAACTTCTGGACCTTAGATTTCGGAAATTTCCAAATAATGGTTGGCAGAGAATCCGGAAACCCGGTTTTTCCGGAGCACAATCATCTCATGTCACGTATAAGATAAAGGTAAATATCTTCAGAAATAGATTAGTAATTTTTTAAAAAAAAATTTACAATCAAATAAAAGATTAAATTTTTATAAATTAAAATAAAAGTGTTCTTACTTGTAGCTTGCACATCATCAAGGGCACGTTTTGTGCCAGTTGTTTCTACTCCTGAATGTATTTTGGCAGCAATCTGAACAGCAATAAATAATAAATATTGTTATTACATTAGTTCATTTTACTACACTGTTAATTTTTAACACAAATAACAGTGTAAAAACAAGAATGAAAATTTAAACTTAGATTTATCAATAAATGGGTAATTAGGCAGTTTTCAGCACTTCCCATTTCAACTGGGTCTAACCAATTCTAATTGGTATCAGCCTAATTATCCATAACGCTTACAACATTAGTGAGTTAAAACAATGCTAGTAGTTCAAGAGCAAAGTCAAATCAAATTGTGTTGGCATAGCAATGCAATCAACAAATAATATTTTAACTTAATATTAACGACTCACTGATGTTGATGTTTTCCTTATTTTGAAATATAAGAATATTCCTGAACCTTTCAAGCTTCCGCAAAATCTTGGCTTTTAACGTGCAATTAAAAATATATTACTCATGAACTTTTAGAAAAACAGTAACTATTAATAATATATGGCCATTAATGACTGTTCACAAAAGTTTTTTTTTTTTTTTAGCAAGCAAAAGTGACATCCGAGCTTACGTTTTAAAAATCTCTCGCCGATAATCTAGCGATATTTAACATGCTAATTAATATCAAGGTCATAGTTCATCATGAATCGCAACTTAGATTTAAAAATTTTAAGAGTCAGTTGTAATGTCACTAAACTGCTATTCTTGATTTAAAGCATCCAAGAATATTGTTTTAGTGACTATTTTCTTAAGAACATTATGAGATCACCAAGCAAAGATGCAAATTAAGATTTGTGTATTATCTTCATTCGATCAGGCAACTAAGAAATTGTCTTACCTGACGTGCTCGCTGAACTGCATCAGCAAAAGCTGAATTGGTATCATAATTTTGAGAAGAAACTGAATTAAAATCACTCATTTTGAATAATTTTAATATTGCAAATGGCGACAATTAAATTGATTATTACGGATTACAGCATGGGAAAGAAAAGCCGCTAAGGTTGCAATTACGGTTGCGGTCAACAATTCTTATTCTTCTTACATTGGGCTGCTTGTGCCAGTCTGAATCTTTAAAATAAAATAAAAATTTTGGTTTTTTGTTGACAAATATCAGTTTTGGCAACCAAAGTTGTGGTTTTGTTTTCATTATGTCATTTTGTTTAGATTTACTTACATCTATTGTGATGCGTTAAGCATCGAATTTTAATAGTAAGTTTATTTGAATAATATTTTACTGTCAAGTGTTTAGTTTCGTTGTATTTTTGCAAAATATCAATATTTCTAAGAATTAAAACGTTTTGTATTAGTTCATTTTGGTTTATACAAATCAATGCATTCAATTATTACTTTCACCTTTAATCAAGGTTAATAGATAGACATGAAATTTTAATTGTTTAGAAATTGAAATGCATATTTATATCAATCATTTTAAATTTAATAGTGTTTGGTCTTTTCAAATTGCCTATCTGTTATTAAAAATACTGAAGTGTTATTCGTTTTAGATGTTATCAGCAAAGCTTGTTTTTCTTAATGTAAAGTTTAAATTTGAACATATTTTTCTATATTTATATACAAATTATATTTTAATGCTTTTTAATTATCTCTAGTCTTTTAAAATTATTTTTTATTAGTTACTATGCGATGGGGAGATGATTACGTACTTATCTCCCATTCGCGGAGTATTTAAAAAATTGTATATTGTGTTAGCAACTGATAAGAATCATTATTTTATGTGACTTTTAAATTAACTTGTTTTTATGACGCTATATTACAAATATAACGCTATGTTACATATATAACCAAGAGAATTTTAAATCAGACGCTATATTGCATCTGATTTAAAATGTTCTTTGTTGGTTTGACTGTTGTCACTTTTAAGGAACAATTTGATTTCCTAATATACTGTCTAGACTCTTGTGTTATAAATATTTATTTTTAGTATTAAACTTTTTTCATCATCTAATTATCGATTTTATTTCTTATTAAACTGCAATCTTATATTCATTGTCTGACTGTAAATTTTCATAAAGTTAATAGTTACGCAACAACTTTTGATCATCAACTATAAACTTTAGTTTATCATTTTATAGTATTCAGCTGTAAGCTTTTATTCCATCTGATTATTATTTTAATAGAGATTTTTTTTTGTTAGAAAATATTCTATTTTTAAAACCTGAACCTCTCAGATGGGTAACATGCAATCATCTATTTTTTATCCAAAATTACTTTATACATAACTACTATAATAAATTTATAACTAATATCTTAAAAGTTATTACAGGATATCTCCATATGAATACTTGTTTATGTAACTACAATTGCCAAGATGCTAAAAGATTTTAAACTTGCGTTAAATTTCGAAGAACCAGTTAAACCTTTCAAGTTAATCCCATTTTGTGATGAATTTTTAGTTACCTATAAATTTAGCAATTATTTTAGCTCAAGTACTAA
Organism: Parasteatoda tepidariorum; assembly: GCF_982258835.1. Classification (NCBI taxonomy): domain Eukaryota; kingdom Metazoa; phylum Arthropoda; class Arachnida; order Araneae; family Theridiidae; genus Parasteatoda; species Parasteatoda tepidariorum. The sequence continues at coordinate 38,900,390 of NC_141762.1, read as the reverse complement.
CGTAAAATGTTCGGAATTAAACCTACACAAAAATTATGTGCCAAACAAAATCTGTTTCATCCTTATTCAAAGTGTCCTGCTATTCTATAAACAAAAAATTTTTTGAATTGTACTCAATTCCAGAATTTTTCCGTCTTATAAAGTATGTAGTGTTAAAAGATATAAAACTGGCCCTAATATTGACATAAAAATCCGAAATAATAATAGCTCTAAATCTGTTTGTAAAATTAAAAAAATAAACAGAGACTACAAGACAAATCGATTTTTTTCCTGCATGAGCATGACCTCCAAAGAGATAAAGTAAAATATTTTTAGAATAATTGGTAGCTGCTTTTTAAAAGCTTCTTTTAAAATTGTTCAAAATGTGTTATAAATATTTTAATAAGTAAATATTTTACTATTTCAGTTGAAGAACATTTAAGATGTTTGATATGTTTCAAATCTTTGGAAAAAAGAAATCTAACACTGAAAATGAAAAAGATAAAAATTCAGATGACTTTGTTATGCTAGGACATAGTGAACAACCGGAACAAAATCCTGGTGAACGACCACTGCCCGTAAGTGGATGTTTCGTTTGGAAAAATTACTTCACTACGTCTCTATTATGATTCGTTTTTAATTTCCTTTAATATTAGTTTTTCTGAAAACTGTTATTTATAGAAACAATTAATTCTGATAGTACTAATGGGAATGTATTTATATTGTTATAATTAATGCATGCTAATTTTCGGTTACCCGTCTTGATCTGAATTTTTTTCTACTTTATTTCACATATCAGGTGTTATTTATATGTATGACGTGTTATTTATATGTATGACGTGTTATTTATATGTATGATGTGTCACTGAGCTATTATTTATATGCATTGAATTAATAAGCTATCCTGTTAATTTAATACTTTCTTATGGCACTATCTGCTTTTAGCAACTAGTTGTCCTCACTTACCTCTTTGTTTCTAACTGTATGTTTGGTAGCAGAACTAACTATCTGTGTATATCTGCAGCACTAGCTTCATAAGTTCATATTAGTCCGAAATTTGAATGTAGTCTTAAGTAGGAAATGAAGTTGAATGTCATAAGTAGGCTTTATCTAGCATGTATAAAGTAAAAAAAATTTTATATTAGGCTATAAAAACGATATAAAAAAAGTTTGTTAAAAATTTATATTACTTTAATTAGGAATTTATACAATACTACTTTGGAAAAAAATAGAATAAAAAATCCCAATTCATCTTAAAACCTAATAAAAAAAAGTTTTTTAATTAAAAAATAATATATTTTATGTATTTTTTAAAATATTGTATATAATTTTTCCAATTTGTTTCGTTAATTTACAATTTAAGTAAATAATTTTAAAATCAATTCTCGTTAGCTAAATATTTGCACATTATTTTTTAATTTTAGATTATATAAGTTTTCTAATAGTTCAGAAAATATTATTTGTGCAAAGTATATAGCAATTCTTATGACAATTCATTTCCTATGTCAGATTTTGAAAAGAAAAAATTGTTATGAGGAGGATAGAAAAATATTTTTCTTACCTTTTCTCTTTATTTTTTTTTTTTTTTTCTTTCTCTCTCAACAATTTTTTATCCTTCTCTCTACCCCCCCCCCTACACTTCTTTCTAAAATCCAAGACTAAAAACAATCTGCAGCTGTGGTTTGCATTGCTCGAAGGTTTTTAACTACCAGGAATATGTGGTATAACATTTTATTAATAATTTCAATAATTATTTGACTTCATGAGCAACTATGCTAGATTATTAATTTTTACTCAAAATATTGAATGAGCCCCCAATACTTTTGAGGATTAAAATTTCATTTCTGAATCATGATCTTCCAAGCCTGAATTCATACACAAGTTAAAAAATTGTAAATAATAATGACAACAGAGATTCCCAGAATCAGATTTAAATATATAAAAAAAATCTAATTTTTTCATATGAATCATAAGTGCCAAATCAAAGTAAGAGGAGGCAAATCTTTTTTAATTTGGCATCAAAATAACTACTGATATTCATCTCAATCTATTTTATGCTTTACAACAGAAATGTACCTAATTATTCATCTGCAATTACTTATGACTCAAGACATTTACGGCATTAAAGAGAAATATATATATATATAAAGTCTTGCCAGGAAAATAAGTTTTCAAAATGTGACCTAGTTTTTGTAGTGCCAATATAAAGTTAAGAAATTGTCATGTTACTTGCATATTGTTATTTCTGTATTAAGTTAAAAATATATACAACATGCAATATCAAGATATAAACAAGTACTGTTAGGATAAGGAGAAAAGTAGGATTAAATTGTTTAGTCTAAGATGGATTGAAATCAGATTTCTCCAGAATTAAAAATATTGACCTTTTAATTTGTTATATCTTAATGTATTAATTATTTTATCTAATGAGAACGTATGGAGCTAAAATAATGGACAGTGTCAAATTGTTTTAAGAGCATCAAATGTTTACTTAGCTGAAAATAAGGTTAAGTATCTTGGTTATTAATTAGTGCTGTGTATTTATGTCAAAATTTGGATCAGATTGGTGTATAAACCATTTGTAGGCATAGTATAACCAATTCAGACTTGAGAGACTTATTTAATTTAATAAATCGATCTACATAAGTGTCATACTATTTTAGATCAAGGTTTTGTATGGCTTATATAAACAAATGTAAGAAAAAGTGACTGTCATTTACTGCATGCAATTATAAAATTTAAAAAAAAATCTTTATTTAACCATTCACATGCATAAATTTTTCTCTTTCGTTCCTAGAAAAACCCCAATACTGCTCGATTTCTGCCAGACAATTTCACACCGACTCCTATTATCAAAAAAGAAGAAAAGCATCATCCAATCATGCCTCTTCAAGATGTACCCTTTACTATAAATTCAAGCCTGTATGCTTCATCGAAGTTGGATCAAATCTGGAAAAGTGTTTCCCAAAGTATAGGAAGCATTGGAAATTCATGTCCATATCAAGAAGACTATGATTTTGCTTTGGAAAAGTCAGTTATAGCAGAAACATGTAACAAATAATGATCAATAATAAGTGGCATATTCAATCTTGTGTCATTTTTTTTCTTTTGTATATTTTTAATTCTTTTAATAAAGTGCTATGTGTAAATAAATAAATTTTTGCATCACTTACTTAAAGACTTATATGAGTTAATATATATTAAGAAAACATTTCTTTTTAGCACTAATCTCTACAAGGAAACTTTTAACTAGGTATAGATGACTTACATTTAAAATCTATTTTTTTCTATTAAGATATTACAGATATATTGTAATTGATGTTTGCTATTTAGCCAGATGCCCATTTTATGCTGCTAACTTATTGCATTGCTGTTTACTAGTCTTATGTAACGGAAATGTGAAGTTAAATAACTCCACTGGTTGTGCAGACATTAACTGTAGCTATTTTAAGAAATAAAATTAGTTAATAGTCTTCAAACAAACAATACTAATAATTTCAATCAGTGGCTGGCTGGCCTTTCCCACTTGTTACTATATTTCCAGAAGCCACATTATATACAAAATTGTAATTAGTTATAGTGAATCAGTTTTTCAATAAATTTTGATAATTTGGTTAATTGATTAGTGAGCACCTTATAGCTGTGTTAAACAGGTTTAGAAACAATTCAAGGTAAATTACCATTGACTCATTTGAAATTAATGGGATGCCGGAAAGAAAAGATGTAATGAACAGGTATATCATCCAGTCGTGATGAGTCTGTCAAACATTAACAATATCTCATATTTAAAAATTAATAAAAAAACTCGCAACTTTTTATTCTTAAATTTTTTTTAAGTGTCTTTCTAAGCTGAAGAAAAAAGTAAATATAACAGGTCAAATTTTTATTTTGATTCCTTTAACTTAATTCTCCTAAAATTTCATCATGTTTAAATGGAAAACAATTTTTTTCCTTTAAAAACTCCATCAAATGTCATTTTTTACACAATTATAATTCAAAGAAAATTGTCATCTTTTTTTATCAAAAAATTAATAAGTTTTAAAACTACTACTTCATACAGATTTAATTTCTAGTTTTGTGTTTGATTGGAACACAAATTTTCATAGTTTTTCCTCTTTTTATTGTTTTTAATAACTCTGATTTTCACTATGTCAAGAATTTCAAATGATTATTTTCCCTTTTAAATAAAACACACTTTTAAAACTGTTTAAGAAGTTTTTGGTAAACATAGACAACCTATGAGAAGAAAATCAGTCCAAAATTTGTTTTATGTATCAATATGCATTTTTAGGTACCTCCTTTGTACTTAAATCAAGTAAAATAGCTAGTTATAAATTGTTATTATTTGACCACAATAGTTTTGACTATTAATAGACAACTAATTGATAAATAATAATTTTAACTATTGATTCAGTTAGTTTAAAATATATGGGTGAAAATATTATGTTGAAGTTGATAAAATAGTTCGTTGCTCCACTTCATCAAAAAATAATTTAAAATTTGTGTCTTTGAATAAATAATGTAATTTTAACTACAAGATTTTAATAAACAATATATATATATTTTTACTGAGATTTTTCTTCTGATCACCAATCCCTGTGATTGATTCACAATCAACGTAGTTTCTTTTCTAGAAACATAAATTGCACCCAAAAAAATATATACCTATTCCCTTGAATATATTTTATTCTACTACCCATCATTACCTTCAATTTTCCTATTACCTATTGTTACCCATCGCTATTAACATGATTTTTTGTTAGGTAATGCAATTTGGGAAATAATAAATATCCTTAGCAATTTTTTGTTAGTTGCATAAAAAGTAACAATTTTACTTTGGCAATATTATGCCAACTAATACCTTTATTTTTATCTTTTAATTTCAAATTAGAGAAAGCGTATAAAAAAAGAATCTTGAGGAGTTAATAAATTCCCATTTTTGCTTGCAACTAAGGATGTAGGGTCAAAATTTAGAGAAAAAAAACACTTATAAAATGCAAAAAGTTTGGAATTATAAAGAAAACTTGATGTCAAATTCATCAACAAAATAGGCTCTTTCAGCAAAATTTTTAAATATGTATAATAATATTTAACTAGACTGCAGAGCAACCGAATGGTATATTTTTACAATTTCGGCAGTTCTTAATAATCAATATTATTCTTGCACTAAATATTGAATCTTATTTCATTGTATTTCCTAGACATTTTTCCAGGGTGCATAGCCAGATCTCTCAACAAAAAATAAGCACCTTTTAAACACTATATACATTAACAAAATGCAAAATAATTTTCCAAGACTTTACATGATCATGATGGAATATCTAGTTTTTGACAAAGAACTCTTTCTTGATTATATATTAGCCATCATAAAATGATCGAGAGATTTTTCAGTTTGATTTCTGAGGGTGAAAAATGAAGCCTGAAACTTAGAATATGAAGCAGAGTTGCACATGAGAGTACAAAAATCCCTTCCTCACTGAAACCAGCTCAGTATACACACATACAGACCTGCAAATATATTTCATCAAACATAATGATTAGCGCTTTCATACGCTATGCACCGACGATACGCCCAGATGCATTGTGTTTGAATGAATTGTGAAAATTTTGAATAGAACAATGTGGAAACCATGCTTTTGCATAATACATGGCAAAAACCATATTGTAAAGAAAAAATCTCAAGATAAAATTAAGCACTTTTTAAAAACACCCAATAAGGACTTTTTAAACCCCTTTTAAGGCTATTAAAAACAAAAATCAAAAATAAGCACTTTTTGAAAATGCTTTGCACCATGTTTTCTGTCCTTTCAGGTCTTCTACCTCTGCTGCGACTTTTTCTGTTTCTAGAAATTAGTCGCTATGCAGTTCTCAATGATGATCTTCCCAACTTCTTCTAAGTATTAGCCAATAAATTTTTAAGAAGCACTTTTAACTTTTTTGTTTTATAAAAATTTTTTTAAAATAGGATGAAAGTAAAAAGTTTTATGTACTGTACTGAACATTAAAACTCAGTATAATGGAAAATTTAGTCATTTCTTTTATAGTGGTTGAGCTAAATGTATCACAACTAAGTTATAATTAAAAAATTCAAATACATTTTAAAAATATTATTTTTATTTATGGTACAGCCACTGAACAACAATTCCACATAAAAGCAGAAACAAATTTTCAGAAAACCTCATAATATAAGACTATAGATTAATGACAGATAAAAGGATTAATATAATGAATTCATGCATTCGAGATCAGCAGGAGACATATAAATGATCAGTAACATAAACATTAAATAAAATAGTTATGCTGAAAATTTAAATGCACTATTCTGTTTTTCTTTCTCAGAAATATTTAAGGAACAGATCTTTTTTCATTGTTGCTTAAAGAAACTTGTTAATGAAGCTTGCTTTCGGTACGAAAAGGTGTTTTGCTTAGGTTCTTCTTTACTAACGCTCTTCTTTTTTGGTAAAGGATCCTCATCACTATCTGATCCAGATACAAGTACTTTTTCTTGCTTTGCAACTGCAGTGAAGTAAATATATATAAATAAAAAATCTGTGATGTATAATTAAAAAAGATAATAATAAACATAAATACAGTGTTACATCGGTTTCCCGATTTAGAACTAGCAATTTGTACACTTACTTATCCTTGTTAGGGTGCAACACATTGGAATTTCTGAGTATGCAATTGCCTGCACCTGTCTGTCGGCGTCTTTGATTGACACTTTAGATGTTTTGAGTATTAGGTATTAATTGCAGCACGCACCTCCCTTAGCACATTTAAAACTGAATTAATGACAGTGCCTCAATCAGATACCTTTCAGCTGTGATGATGGAGAAGAAGCTTAATTTATCGGCAAGGGGCTGAACCAACATCCAAATTTACCATCTATAGTTGGGCTTCTCCAAATTGGAGCATATAGTCCCTTTCTCATCCATCATCGCAGCCGAAGGATGTCTGTTCGAAGCGCGGTGTCATCAATTAAGTTTTAAAAGTGCCAAAAGAGATTCATGCTGCAACTAAACCCAAACACTCACATGTTGATCAGAGGTCGATAGACAGGTGCAGGCGATTGCATACCAGAAATTCCAATATGTTGCACCCTAAAGAAGGAAAGTCTACAAATTGTTAGTTGTAAATTGGTGACCCTATGTCACATACAGGCTTTGAATTTAATTTTAAAAAAAAGAGGTTAAAGAATAGATAAAAAAGGCTAGATTAAATTTCCAATGCAAATTTATATATGTACATACATATATAATACAATTCTCAGTGCTATAAATGTTGTGCTGTATAGTAGACCATTTTTTTAAAAAAATGAACTGAATATAAAATCTAGTTAAACAATAAGGATACTTTCTAGCTTAGATACATTTGATTCATAAGTTAGCTTAAAGACATTGATAATAATAAATTAATATCAATATTGATTTGTATTTTAGTTAATTCAATTTGCCAGCCTTAATAATTCTCTAAACAACCCCAGTTGAAAAAAGTAATAATTGAAACAACTCATATTCTTACGGGCAAAATATGAATAATTTTTTTAAAAAATGCTATTACTGTAGCATATTGCTCACACCACATTTTGTCTAAAAATTAGTCAGGGTGGCCCCACTCCAGATAAAAGTTAATTACCCGAGAATTTCAGAGAAAAATTTAAATAATGTTCCACATTTACAAGATCTAAATTAGTTCAATTTTAAAAATTTTCATACATTTATAAGAAAAAATATTTATATACATCACATTTAGCAGAAAAAGTTTTTCTTGATTAAAAAAAATTTACACTATTTCAGGCTTTACACTTTTAAAGTCTTTTAGTTTTATCCCTATAAAAAGAAATAAATAAAAATTATCTTTAACTATTAAAGCTAAGGATGAATATGAATTGATTTTCAAGAATAAGATGTTTGACGCTCTAATTGTTTACAACGTCTAATTTTAACCCAAGAAACCTTTGTTTAATAGAAAGTCAAAATAATACATAATATTTAACAGAACTGAATTATTTATTAAAATAGCGATGAGGACAATTAATTATATCATATAGCTAGATAAGTTTTTATAAATTAATTAACAGTTAATAATTGCAGTGCATAAAAAATAGATGGAAAAAAGAACCAGCAGTAATATGTAATCATAGGTACAAAACTGTTTATAGCATATATTTTAAAAATTTCCTGAGGAAATTGCAAATTCTCTCGTTTATTCTAGGTTTTCCAATGGTATTTTAAAATTATCTAAGATTTTCTCTGACTTCAAGGAGAGTGGCCACCTTATCAGCCTGCTAGGTTAAAACTAGATAAGTAAATAATCAAAAGTTATGTGTAGCATTTTACAGGAGTATGGTTCAAACAAAAGAATTGTGAAGGAAAAAAATTGCATTTAAAATATTTCAATTAAATTATCAACTGAATTTACCTAAAAAGCCATCTTCATCTTGGTAAGTTTTTTGCACAGATTTCCAAACCTTCGCTCTCCCTTTATTGGGCAAAACTGGGGGTGTGGGTGGTATTGGTTCCTCACTATCACTTAAAGCCATAGGTACATCGTCATTATCTGTTGCAGTCATTAAACGCTGAGCTCTGTCTTGCTCTTCTGTTAAAGAGAACTAGTTATAAACTATATTGCTACTCATTAATAAAAAGTTTCTTAATTCACAGTAATTTTGAAATTAATATTTCAAAATGCAATAAGTAGACATTAAAAGAAATTATCAGTGAACTACATAATTTTTTAAATTTTTTCTTTAATACTAAAGTAAATGTATTTAATTATTGTTAATGTATTGATAATGTATGATTTTACCCGTTGCTCTCTTGCAAGCATTTCACTCCAGCTTTTAATTAGAATATATAAATTTCATTTAAGAATCGACATATTCTCCAATTATGTGCAGGAAACAATCTCCATTAAAAGACCACTATTTTTAATATTTTTATTCTTTAATTACTTCTTATAATAATTAGTTTTTGTTCAAACTACATTAATAAATTCATGATTTAAGTTTTTTTTAAAAAAAAACAATGGTTTAACACAATTTCGGAATGAGAAACAAAATTTTCCTTATAATCATTTTTAACATTTATTGAGATATTTCATTCATATATCATTTATTAAAATATTTCATGCAGAATCAGCGATAAACTTTGAAAACAGTTATTTCATGAAATAAAGAAAAAAAAGAAAAGGAAGCAAATTAACAGAAATCAGGTATAAGTATGAAATCAGTTTTCTCACATGTGATAAATAATGAAAAGGTAAATAATGTGAAAACTACGTTAACTTAAATTTTATTTGATTTTTATGTGAATCTAGAGTTAACTTGCTGTTATAGAAATCTTCAAATACTAAGTTTCATCTATCATTTTCATTATATGCAGCGGAATTTATTAAAGAAGAAGCTGCTTACTCAGTGAGGATTGAATTAACTTTTGGATGTGGTAATAAATTTTATTTTAAGCATTATTTATAATATTGAGCATAGCTGCATCACTGTACACAGAATTGTAGTGATTGCTTTTTAGATTTTATTTGGTTCCTATATAATTTTCTGTTTAACAACAAAAGAATGTAAAAATAAGTAAATAAAAAAATACCTTCATTTTCACTTTCGGAATCTGAGTCATCCATTGTACATATTCTGCGATGCTTCTTTTTCTTTGGTTTCACATCTTCCTCTGTAAATCATTGTTATTAATAAAATTTTAGAATAGTGTTTATAAATGTTAGATAAACTGAAAACTGTAAAAGGACTTACCAGAATCATTATCACTAACTGGTTTTGATGATCGTTTAGACTTTCTGGAAAACAAAACATAAATCAAAAGTTATGAAAAATAATATTGTTTTTTAAAACACCCATAATTGAAAACAACACTGATGTAACTAACATTAACATGCAAATTGTAACTTCCATCTCCTTTTATCTAATTTTAGGAGATTCTTATTGATATCTGAGTTAAAATACTATCAGGGACGTAAGTAAGAATAAATTTCTCACTGCTTTCTAGCAAAATATAAATAATTACAACTAACATAAAATTAATTATCTTATTAATTTCAATTTCTAAATATTATATATATAAAGAAAATGCAAATTAATACAAAATACCTGATTAAATATCCCCCCTCCCCAAAAAAAATTAAAAAACAAGAGACAAAACAACAGAATGCACGCATACACCAATCACAATATAAATAAAAATTGGAAAGTACTGATAGCTACAGGGGGACATAACTATGCTGTCATTTGTAGGTTGGCCTACAACCTATATTACAAACAACCCTAAGCCTCACCCTCTATCGTTTCACTTGGAGTTTCTTTTCAAGGACCCTAACACGGAATTCAATCAGAGAATTTTTTGGGAGCTCTGATTTTTTTCCAACAAAATTCAAGAACTCTCAAGGTTTTTCAAGTACTGTGGGAACCCTGTTAGAGGTTCGGTGCTGTTTTAACTAGAAATTAAGTATTCAATATTTTTAATTCAATTTTGCTCTGCTTTATACACACATAGTATAAAATGCTTTAACAAATCTTTTAATATTACTTCTTAGCGTAAATTCTTTCTTAATTCATCATTTAGAACAAAACCCATTCACATAATAAGTTTCTCCCCTAAAAAAAATAAGAATTCCATTTGGGGAAAACTCTTAACAATATTATACTGGCCTATAATAATTGTTAAATTATCCTTCATAGCACACGTGATCAGGAAGACCTACAAAATTTTCCTATCAAAATCCCTAACATATAAAATTAAGTGCATAGTTTTCAATGAAGATTGAATGCTCATTCTATGATTGGAAATGACTGAATAAAAGACATATTTTCAGTCAGAAGCATGCATTATTCCAAAGCATGCATGTGCATGCATGTGTGTGTATATACAAATATATTTGCAACAATATTTTTCATTCAAATATTAAATTTAATGAAAAGGCTTATTACAATTCGGTACTTGAATGTGTTTATATCTTTATTAAATACAATATAGTATTTTTCCTAGTTTTTTTAATTTTATATAATTTGAATCTGTGTAACTTAAATTACGTTAAATTGAAGAAACTGATATTTTTTATTTTATGATCATTTTAAATAGAGGCAGCATTTTGTTTTCAAGTTTTTTACCAAAACAGCCTACACACATTCTTTCAATACTTGATACAATGCATAATACTAACAAAACATTTCTATGAATTACTCAAAAATTATGTCAGAGCATTTTTTCTGAAACAGTGAGTTCTTAAATGAATGATTCTAATAGATTTTCCTGGTTTATAAGTATCTTTATATTTATTCTTAGAGTGGGCTACTTCCCTGACATAAAGCTTTTGGAACATTTTTCAAAATGATCTGGCTGTACAGTAAAAAAAAGTTGTTTAATTATTTTTTTAAAGTGAAAATATTCCATTTTACTTTCTTTTTTTTTTTCGATAAACAAACTACTAGCTTCAGTACAAAGTATTTTCCAATGCTCTAGCAGCTGTATTTTTTTAAACTTCTTTTTTAAACTTTTTAATCAAAATGAAAATTTACAATATGTATTAAAAAATTGAAAATCTGATAGGTGCATTTAAATCAAAAAGGGTCAAATCATATCCAGTAAGACAGTACTTTAAGTTTTTTAAACTTATCAACTTCTTTAATGTTTTAAATTGTGTCTGTTATAGTTTGTTTTTCTGAGAGACATTTTTAAATTATCGATAAATGAAATATTACTAAATAAAGAATTATGATGTCCCATGGAAACTAAGAACTGAATTGTTTGAATTCAGAGAAATTTGAAGTGGGCACCATTGACCCAAGGTTGTTTATCTCACTCAATATCAGTTACATAATTAAAATAAATAATTCAATATCATACCGTTGAGAAGTTTTGGATTTGGATTTATTCTTCACGACAGCAAGTTTTTCAAACTCTTTTTCTACGTTGGAAGGCACATTATTGTTGTTAGTTTTCTCCAAGGTTGGAATAGCATCAGGCAGTTTTTTAATAGGATTGGCTGCATTCCTTTCTAAAAAATTGAAAGCATAAGAATGTTTCCAAAATAACAAGTGATAGTGTCTATTGTGAATAAAAAAATTTTTTAAACCTTTTTCATAACCAAAAAAATAAAAAACTTAAATTAAGCCTCAAGAAAACATTATTTTAGTAGATAATTTCAGAAAGACAATTTAAAATATAAATTTAAAATAAACAACCAAATAAGGTTTTAATTCTTATTTCCATAGTTATTGATATAATAATGCAATTCTATACAACAGATATCATCCTGATTTCAATCCGAATTGTAAATTTTTATTTTGACAATTATTTTTTTCGTTCAAGATAAATAATATTTCTATCTAGAAAATTTCATTAAAGTTTAGATTTATTATTAGGGGAAATACATTTTTAATGGAAAAAAAAAGTTAAATTTAAGACATTAATAGAAAATTTAGAAATTGGTAACAGTATCTTTTGCAAATGTACTTCTAATTTACATAGTTGCCGACCTGTTAAAAACAAAAATAGGAACATAAAGCATGATAAGCCAATCAGAGGGAATAGTGACCGAAGCAAAAAATCCTAAAACTTATATGCGTAACAAATCGATATCACAATATCAATTCATAAACCATGCATGTTTCATATCTAACATAATTTTTTGAATAGACATTTTTAATTAAATTACTTACTTTTAAAGAATATCACACATTTATAGTAACTAATTCAAGAAAAAACTTACTTCTTACAAGAATAGCAATATTGGATTGTAAAATTGCGTGAATATGAATCGTGATGTTGGATTTTAAAACGCAAAAAGGCAATATTGAAAACGCAATATTGAATTTTTAAATCATGTAAATAAGAATCAAGATGCATTATCCTCAGATCGCTTTAATATGAATCGCAATGCTTAGTTTTTAAATCACTAATAAATGCAAAAAAATGATGTTTAATATTAAAACTAAGTAAATACAAATTGCAATATTGAATTTTAAATTGCTTAAATAGGAATCGCTATGTACGAATTTTAAATCGTTTGAATATGAATTGCAGTGCTTACATTTTATATCAGGTAAATACAAAAATTGATGGTTGATAATAAATAATCAACTATAATATTAAATAGTTCCACATATTCAAAATGGCAAAAAATAACATGTATGTAAATGTCTCGTTAACAGGATTATCAAAGGTTTCAAAATTTCCTCGGATTATAAGTACGAGACCAATGGTCTTGAGATCCTGCGATAAAAACATAATGTGAAATTCTGCAGTATTCGTGGAAAAATTACATGCCCTACTTTCAGTACAAGGAGTGAAAAGGTGCTAAAATACAGAGAAATTAGAAAATTTTCACCTAAAATCATATTTTTGGAACAAAACTACAAAATCCGGACAAATATTATTTAATAAGAACAGTTGGCAGCTATGAATTTATTAACTTTTTATTTTAAAAAAAATAGTAAATCTTATATTACAAAACATAAACTATTTGGACATCGGAACAGCCAGCAAGATATGACAAGGATATTTAAACAAACAGATAAGAAGTTTTGTTAACTCTATTTAGAAAAAAAATATTTTAATCAATTGGAAAAAAAAAGTCAAAAATGATACAGAAAAAAAAACATACTTAACTTGTAATTAAATTTGTATGCATAAATTCTAAGAAATGCATAATATATATATTTTTTTTAAAAAAAGTGAGTAATATTAAAGTTATACAAGTTTACCTGCTTGCTTTGAAAACATAGACATTATATTGTTTTTTCCAACAGTTTTTGAAGAACTCTATAACAGATTAGAAAATAATTAAAGAAAATCATTTGAAAATGAATTATAATAAATTAATGATCAACATAAATCATAACTAATGATAATAAACTAATGATCAGTAACTGTACCTGCATCTTATTCTTGCCTTTTGAATCTAACTTAGAATTTTCACTCTTCCCATTTTTAGTTTTATCTTCCAATTTTTGCCACAATGATGATAAGGTACTCTTTTTAGGATCTTTAGACTAATAAAGATTTAAATACAAGCTTTAATTATTATTAAATATTATTTTTTTTATATAAAATAACATTCCTAAAGGAAATGTTCAAAAAAAATAAGCAGTTTCTAGAGAACTATCTTTTCATACAAAACATGTTAGTGAAAATTTTCAACAAATAAATTTACAATTTTAAATTAGACAAAAAATATTTAATTTGCAAAAAATGAAAACTTTTAGTGTTAATAAATTAGAAGCAGATTGAATAATTTTCCAAAACTAAATTTA